>NC_064849.1:135125074-135457987 GCF_024139225.1 Suncus etruscus | reverse complement strand
GAATCACCTCAGTATCCTTTCCTGTTTTAATGGCCCTCATTCCTAGAGCATGAAATACTCATCCATCCACCTTGGATAAAAAGGTATAAAAGGAGTTAATAACCGGTGAGCACTTCAGCAATAAAGATAGGCACCACACAATAGTCTCGGTTCTGAAATCAACTCATGCTTGAATGCAAAAAGAAAGAGAAAGACAAGACAAAATAAAATAAAATAATATTGGAGACATCAACCGTAATCTCCACACCAAAATAAAGACCTCAAAAAATCAATCAATCAATAAATAAACATGTGGAAAATTATTTTGTGCCTTTTTTTCCTCCTTTTCTTTATCCCCCTGCATAGGCACAGTAATTATTGGGGTTATTGTAGAGGGAATTCCCTTGACCTAGGAGACACAGGGTTTCTCCACCCCTGAAGTATACTGTCATGGGATTAACTCTAGACTCCTTGCATGATCATTTACTCTCCCCTTGCTGCTTTCGTGGTGTGCGGAAGACTTCAGCTTTGTCTTGGATGGTAAAATCAGACCTCTGTTTCTAGAGATCTTTGTGGCTGTGCAGCTCAGGGAATGGAGTTTATGAAGTCTTTCTTTGTGGTTCTAGCAGTTATGTTTCTTCAGTGTCGTTTTAATCCATCTTCTGCAGTTGGTGTTCTTGGTCGTTATGTTGCTCCTAGACTGGAGCCTGGGATAAAGTCTTTCGTTATGTTTCTGAAAGACCCGTTCAGTTGCAGTTGTCTCAGTCAACCTTCTAGAATTGGAGCTCTTGTTTGTTGAACAGATCGTATTCCAAAAGCTAGGCTAGAGTTTTTGTTGCTGTTGTTGTTGTTGTTGTTGGTCCCTGGATGTGTACTGTCCAGTCTTGGTTGCAACAACCAGTATATAGCGATCTTGGCTTTTGCATATATCAAAGGGTGACCTGTTTTCTGATTTTGTCTTATCGATAGCTGATGAGGGAGGACAACTTGCTCTTAGATCAAGTTGTTCCCATTTCCTCCTTGTCAGGTTATCAATTTAGGACTGGCTCATGTTGGTGTCAGAGCAGCATTGTAAATGCCCTGGAGGGGATTTGGTTCCTTGAGCTGTTGCGGAGAACTCTGTTGTATCTATGCCTGGGATCCAGGAGTTAAGGCTGAACGGTCAGTGTCTAGTTCCCTGGAGCCTAAGTTGTTTCTACATGACATACATTCAGGGTGGGAAATGGCCCTGTGTTGTAAACAAGTATGAGTTCTTATCTCTAGTAGATAAGAGCTTGTTTTTATAAGTACAATTTCCCCTTTGTTTAATATGTCTTTGCAGGAGGAAGTGGTGCTACATTATATTGCTGGTGGATTTGGGGGGTGGAAAGAAAAGAAACCAGACTCTCGACAAAAACTAAGAATATATATGCTCACACATATCTAAAGGAAAAAAAGTTTCTTAAAAAAAAAAAGAAGATTAAATAAAAGATGTAATTAAAGGGATAAAGTGGGGCCAGGAGAGATAGCATGGAGATCAGGCATCTGTTTTTTCTGTAGAAGGGCAGTGGCTCAGATCCTGGCATCCCAAATGGTCCCCCGTGCCCTCCAGGGACGTTCTCCAAGCATAGAGCCAGGAGCACCCTCTGAGCTCTGCCAGGAGTGACCCAAAAGAAGCAAAAACAAATCAAATCCAATAAAAAAAACTAAAACAAGGCAAAACAAACAAAAGAATCTAACAAGAATAAAAAAGAAAAGACAAATAAAACAGAGAAAAGGGGGAGAAAGTGATACAGATAACTTTACATTTGGGGAGAAACTGTAGTGCTCACCGTTTATTTAATTCTATAATTTTTTCTGTATTGTTGTGTTATTCCAATTACCTTTTTCACATCCTCTCTCAAACTGAGGTTGGAAGCCTCTAGAGAGACTCAGCCCATTTTCAGCGTATTTGACTTTTGTCTTTTTTTCCCCCTCTTACTTTGTACCCCATTCTATTGCTTTTCTTGCCTCCAAACAAAACCACATACCTCGATTTTTCTAGCTCTGCCTCTTAAATAGAAGGGGAAACAAGGGAGGGTTCCAGGACCAAACAGATATGTGATCACTAATAGTAAGCCAGACAAAGAAGGGTCCACCTACTCTAGCAGCCCGGGGGGTGATGGTGGGGTATATGGGTTGTAGAAAGGGAACTGGAATGGGGGGAGGATATAGTTGGTGATGGGTATTCCCCTGACTCAATGTTAATATGTACCTAAAATACTACTGTGAAAGATATGTAAGCCATTATGGAAAAAAAATGTTTTTAATCAGAAACTTTCTTTGACTTACATGTATTATTATATCAATTATATTATATGTTATGTTATGTCACTATATTATGTTATGTTAGTTTACCTCATTATGTTAATCAGTTTTGTTTCTTGAATAAATTCTTACAATTAAAAAAAAAGAAAAAAAGGCATAAAAGGTGAAAAAGTCTTCCACCTTTCTTTAGAATCCTGCATTAGGAGACCCCTTCCACAATCTGGGAGTTCCCAGCCTTCCTTTCTGTTAACTCTAAATAAAGTCTCAAATAAATTCGGCCTTTTGCTTTCAATTTGGAATGCTTGAGGACAGGAACCTGAATGTCTGCACCAACAACACTCCCACGTGTAATGCCTGAGGACAGACTGTTCTGCCAGAATTGGTTCCTTCAATAGTTTTGTAGAGTGGCCTTTAAAAAGTGATAATCAAGAGTCTGAGATGTGTATCAGTGGTAGAGCACCTGCCTTGCCAATGAGAGTCCCTGACGCTTCACACTAAATAAATAAATCATCCTAGTTCAGCCTCTCATGTCAGAATGGATTCAGGTTCTATCCAACCATTCGCCAATAGGGGTGAAGGGTTGATAAAAAAAAAAAACAAAACAACAACAAATGATCAGTGATCATTTTTAGCTCTCAAGCTATTTGCAAGATGGACAGAGAAGGAATGCAAGCTATTTGCAAGACTGAAAGAGAAAGGATGTGGAAATAACTGCTCTGAGAACCGTGCCAAGTGCTGCAAAGAGAACCAATGCAGGCCCATCTCAAGTTTACCCCCGGGAGGGAGGAAACCTCCTCAGCTTTGGGGGGAGCTCTGAGGGGCACCCTCAGCCCGGCGAGCAGAACTCTTCTCTCTGGCTCCTCCCCCGCACCCTGGCCAGCCAGGGTCTCGGTCTCTGCTGGGGCCCCACGGGGCGGGGCAGGCGGGACGGCCCAGTTCCTGCTTCCCTAAGTGGGTGCTGGGGTGGCAGCTGGTAGGCGCCACAGGCTAGCAGGCAGCAGGCGGCGAAGGATGGCGAAAAGCGGGGGCCCCTCTCGGCCTCTAGGCCTAGGCCTGGTCCTCCGGCAGCATCTGCTGCTGCTGCTGCTGCTGCTGCGCGGCCTGCCAACGGGCTCGGCCGCCCGGGCCCGGAGGCCGCCGCACATCGTCTTTGTCCTGGCCGACGACCTGGGCTGGAACGACGTGGGCTTCCACGGCTCCAACATCCGCACGCCGCGGCTGGACGCGCTGGCGGCCGGCGGGGTGCTACTGGACAACTACTACACGCAGCCTCTGTGCACCCCTTCACGGAGCCAGCTGCTAACGGGGCGCTACCAGGTACGCAGCAGCGCCCCCAGGCGGCCCGGCTCCGTGCCTGTCCCCCACTCCGGGCCGGTCCAACCACGCCGGGGCCGAGAGATAACTATAGCTCAAGCGACCCTCGGCGCCCTTTGCGCATGCTCAACATCTGGGATGCCCCGAGGCCTTCTCCGGAGCCCAGGCTTTTCTGCTTTTGGTTTTCTATCCCTGTAGGTTCACGAGAGTGTCTGCGGGCACCCGAGGGTTTTTGTGGGGCATACAGAGTTCATGCAGAGTAACCCCATGACCTTGGAGTCCAGCTGGCCTAGCTGGGATAGGGCTGGCCCCTAGCTCACTCAGCAAAGGCACCCCTTGCTGAGTGTTCTGCAGGCCTGAAATGAGGTTTTGGGTTTTTTTTTTTTTTGGGGGGGGGGGGGACGACACTGACATTCCTTAACATCAAACTACTAACCAGCACCTTGATCTCTTTACCAACTTTCTCTAGGATTTTTGGAGGACTGCTTGTAGAGAATGTGTATGCAAAATTAGTAAGAGTATCAAAAACATTTGCTTAGGGCTAGATGTATATATAGTTTTTTATAGTTAATTTGGTCCGGGGAGATCTCCCCAAGTGGGGGCTTGGAGACCACTTCCAGATATCAGCCAATAAGGCGGGTGGTTCACTGCAAAGGGTCCTTGTGGTACTAGGGACCACCAGTGCCACAGCTCACAGTGCTTAGGGGTTGAGTGGGCTTTAGGACAATTTGCTAACGTTTCTGAATCGTTTGTTGAGTAGCAGTTACTTAAAATTTTTTTAAATTAAATTTTGTTTTGCTTGGCCATACCCTGTGATGGTTAGCAGTTATATCTAACTCTGCACTCAGGGGGTCATTTTTGGGGGGATTATATAGGATGCCAAGCTTTTAACCTGGGTCAGTTACATGCAAGACAAGCACCCTACCTACTGCACTATCGTTTTGGCCCCATTACTTAAAATTTATTTATTTATTTATTTATTTATTTATTTATTTATTTATTTATTTATTTATGGTTTTGGGGTTATGCCCAGCGGCACTCAGGGGTTACTCTTGGCTCTGTGCTCAGAAATACCTCCCTGGCAGGCTCAGGGAACCATTTGGGATCCTGGGTACGTGCTGGGTCGTCTGTGTGCAAGGTAAATGCCCTACTGCTGTGCTATCTCTCTGGCCCTTTAATTTTATTTATTGATTTTAATTTTGGGGCCACACTTGGCAGTGCTCAGGGCTTACTCCTGGCTTTGCCTGCAAGAATCACTTCAAGTGGGGCTTGGGAGACCATTTGGAATGCTAAGGATCAAACTCAGAAGGGCTTCATGCAAACAAATGTTATTCCTCAGCCCAAACCCCTACCTTCATTCTATCTCTCAGGTCCCATGGTAGCTATTATCTTTTAATCCCTTGCACAGAGAAGAGAATAAAACTGCTGAGGTTCAATGATATATTAAAACTCATAGCCTAGTACATGGTAAAATTCCCGTATCCTTCAGTCCTCTGAGACCTTTAAAATAAGTGGCTTCCTGGCCCCTTTTAATCGAAGACTGACATGTTTATAAGCTCCTAGTGTGACTAGGACTTTACTGAAAACAAAAGGGCACCATGGGAGAACATATGTGTGTGTGTCTCTGGGGGATGTTCTGATGCTCAATCAGCACATCCCGAACTCTATAGTCCTAGGGACGGTGCTCCAACCTTGCCCTCTCAAATCTGTCTTCCTGGAGCCTTTGGACACTCCCTAAGCCTCCTATTGTCATGAACTCAGGAGAAGGGGAGAGATTGCTTGCAATAAACATTTTAGAGTAATAAGAGAACTGAGACGCTAGAGCAGTACTCCAGCTCTGAGACTGAGCTGTGTTCAAGCTTGCACGGGTATATAAAGTATATCTCCCTTCGCTTTTTTTCCATAAGTGTGTCCTCCTCTTCCAGCTACAGCTATAAAGTACAGCCAGAAACTCATTCTGAAGTTAATCCCTCCTTGGGCATTTGTTAGGAATAAAGGGAATTTGAGGAAAGTAAAAAGATCTAGGTCTGCCCAGATGGTTCTGCATTTTCTCTGAGGATAGAGAACTGATCTCAAGTTGCAGAAGAAAGGGAAGGGCATTTATATTACCAAGTTCTTCCTTCCCAACGAACTTGAAGAGAAATGCAGAACTCACACTTGAAAAGATGGCTTATACAATAGACTGTGTTTGCCTCTAGCATTCTATTCCAGTAGTCATCAGAATACAGTCTTGAAGAGAAAACCTGAGGAGTTGGAGTCCAAGTGCTTGAAATGTAAAGAAAGGGTAGAAGTCATGAAAACCCCTTTAGAAATCATCTTGGGCTCACTCCTTTTCAAAGGAGTAACTCATTCTTCTGGTATTCAGGCACTTCATTGCTCTCAGCCACAGAATACTAATATGGTTCTGAGCACATTGCATGTATTAATTAATTAATTATTTTAAACTCCAATTGCATTTTTATAAAAAAATAAATATATTTTATAAGAAAAAATGTTGACAGAGTATTAAAAAGCAATAATACAATACATGGAAAACCAACAGAATAAAAAGAAAGCTAAACAAATAAGATAAAAAAAACTAAAATAAATTTAGCTGATTTTAATCATATTAACAGAATTAGGAATATGTCACTCTAGACCAATAGACTAAATCACTAGTAATAATCTTTCAAAATTCATTAAACCAATAATGACATTACAAAGCAAATCTATGAAAGTAAAACAACAAAAGGTGTTTGAACAATAAATATTATAGGCATCAAAGTGAACATTCTACCCAATATTTAATCCCTGTATATTTAAAGTCAAAATGGATCATATATTTAATGAAAAACTATGCACTATTTAGAATGAAGCACAGGAGAATATATTTTTAATATATTTTTTATTTAAGTAACATGATCATATATTTGGGTTACAGTCATAACCAGAACACCCCCCTTCACCAGTGTAACATTACCCCCTCCCCCCTTCCCATCCCCTGCCTGTATTCAAGACAGGCATTCTACTACAGTTATTTGTTTTTAAGTTCAGTAAGTTGTATTTTTTTTCCTTAAAGGATAAGAGTAAAAAAAAATATATATAGTAAAGGTGTGATAGTGGCAATCACTGTTGTTTGCATAGGTCCAGAAAAATGGAAAAAATGGAAAAAAAATCCTTGACCTGATTACAAAAAGGCCTCACCCCAGAAGTTTATTGGCATAAGACAGACTCTGGGCTCCAAGCATACCAGTCCATCCAACTCCAGTCATTCTCAAGGTCCCCGGTGAAACTTTTTCACACTTTAGCTATTGTTGGTGTCAGATTCTTATATTTAAAGACTCTGGATTCTGTGCATTTCTTTCATCGATGTCAGGCTGATGTAGAGCATCCTCTAGTTTCAGCATATCATTAAATGCAGAGCAATCTGCCCTGCATGCAGACTGTTCTTGAGTCGTCTGGGTGTTGGGAGCATTCTTTGGAGTAAGTCACTGCCAAAGCAGTGGTAGGTCTTCTCTGGTAGAGGCTTGGATCCTGGTATGTTAAAGACAATTGTGGTTGTTTCCATAGATGTTATCCATTGTTCAGGTGTGTATGGGCGATGCCCATTCTTCTGAAGTCTAAGCCAAATCATTATGCCAATGTTCAGAGTAAAAGGCCTAATTACATTACCAAATTTGTGTTCCCATCTCTATTAGATAAGAACTTGTTTGCATATGTATTATTTTCCCATTTTAATGTGCCTATGCAAAAGAGAAGCAATGCCACAAGATATTGTTGGTGCATCTGGGGGCCGACGAATAAAGTCCAACATTCCCCGTAACTTGGTACAAACATGAAATCTATACAGAGATACTTTTCTACCAGTATTGCTTATAAAACAGATCTCAAAGGGGGAAATCAAACAATCAAATAACAAATCCAGTGGGCAAAATTGTCACTATATGAGGATATTCGAAAAGAGTTATAGATGTTAAGGGAATACATCTGAGATATACAAAGGAGATACACGTGACCCTTTTATGTTTTAGAAATAGTCAAGAGGGAGGGGGGTGTTTCCGAGACACCACTTTGGTCTGTGATTGGACAAGCGAAGAGAGCATGGAGCCATGTCTTCCCCTTGTTGCCTGCTAAAGCTCTCACAGCGATGTAGTTGTTGCTATTGTCATCCCTATTTCATAACGTAAAGATCAACATACAAGAGCTTGTGCAAGATCACAAGACTATATGGTATAGTCAGGGTTTTAACTAAGCAGTAGTATACCACACACAACACAACACTGTATTATGTTTAAGGCTTGCACAGGGAGTAAACACAGAAAATCTACTCAAACAATATCACAAGAAAGGTGGGAGCTGACAACGTGGTTAGGGCATATATGTACTTAATTTAGGCTCAATCCTGGCACTTGAAAGGCCTACTGAGCATCATCAGGTATACTTCTGGAGGGTCCCCAATCAGCACAGGGGTGACCTGTTAGTTGGCCATTGCCCATAATGGCCCAAACCCTTGAACTACATGGGAGATTCTTTCCTCACACACAAACACATATCTCATCTTAAGATTTACAAAATGAACAATTCTTCTGGGACACTGGGCCATTCCTAATATCATATCAATCAAAAAGAATAATTTGGCCCTGGAGATGTGTGTGAGGCATATGGCTAACTCTTTTATGAGCTAACCCCAATTCAGTTCCAGCATTGCATGTTGCTCTCCCTAACATTCACCACAAGGTGCAGGACTGAGCACCCTGGAGCAGCATTGCATTCCTGGGACCTGCTTCCTGGTTGACCAAGTGGTTAAGTTTTGTTGGGAGTGGTCCTCAGGTTGTACCCCATTTGGGAACCAGTATAATGCATCACATTTCAAGTTAGGTATTGCCAAATTAACTATAAAATCAGAAGAGGATTTATTCTGATTCAATTACTTGTAATTATCTCAGATAACAAAATGAAGAACTTGGCTATTTTCATACTTAGGTACTTACTGTCTCTGTATTAGCAACCATGCTCTTGTACTTAGAGACCTCCGAATCATTTAATATAAGGTCAGAAAAGATATGCATAAAATGATATATAAACCTAGACTTATTAATTTCCCAAGAAATTCTAAGTTTTGGTTTTCTGGTTTATGAAAGTTTTTGGTGAAGAATACTTACTTGTATGGATTTAGGAGATGTGGGCTTTAGTTTTCTGTGCCAGTCTTAGTCTCTCAACTCCCTGGAGACATTTTTCTTATCAGTGAAATATGGAGTTTGGAATGAATACTAAGATTTTCTGTAGCTCTAAATTTCTTTGACTTAGATGTTTGTGCTCATTACGATAGCTTTCTGACTTGGCAAATGTGTATTATAAACACTAAATCATCTGCTGATAGAAAGAGTAAACTTTCCTAACACTGTTCTGCAAGTTTTTTTTTTTTTTTTTTTTTTTTTGGTTTTTGGGCCACACCCTGTGACGCTCAGGGGTTACTCCTGGCTATGCGCTCAGAAGTTGCTCCTGGCTTCTTGGGGGACCATATGGGACGCCGGGGGATCGAACCGCTGTCCGTCCTAGGCTAGCGCAGGCAAGGCAGGCACCTTACCTCCAGCGCCACCGCCCGGCCCCCTGTTCTGCAAGTTTTAAGACCTGTTGTTTAACCACTTTTTTTAAACATGCAGGCTTTTGTAAAAAGAAAAAAAAAATGCATGGGGCTTGAGAGAGGGGGAGAAGGATACTATTAAGCAGATAAGGCACATAGTAACAGAGAAATTCAAGAACTATAATTTAGGTCTCTGCACTCTTAGTCTACTGCTGTATTCCCATAGCCCAATGACTTGATCATTATTTATTATAATAGTAAGATACTTATCTTTTTAATTTTTATTAATAAAAATACATTCACATGACTTAAGAATTAACAAAAGACTTCCATTGAAAATCTCTCCCAGGGCCAGAGAGATAGCATGGAGGTAAGGCATTTTTGGGATGAGTGCAAAAATTTTCTCCCAATCAGTTATCTATCTTCTGGTTTTAGCCCATGAGGAAACCATATTTTTTTCCAGTCACCTAATTAAAACATATAGGTGCTTTCAAGTTTTGATATAGCAAAGAATACTAAAATTAATATTTGTACATTCCAATTTTGCCCATTTGAATATGTATGCAGAATAAATTCATCAAGGGCTTATGAATTTATAACTTTGATTAATTTTTCAAAATGTACCTCCATAGGTTCTATTCTTCATTACCCAGAGGATATATTACTTATTTCTGTATACTCTTTTTTGTTTATTTTGGTTTTGGGCCATATTCAGTAGTGCTCAGGGGTTACTCCTGTTTTTTTTGTTTTTTGTTTTTTTTTCTGATCAAAGTGTCACTTTTATTTCAAACAAGCAGGGCGGGTTAAAAAAATGTGTGTGTGTGTGGGGGGGGGTAAAAAACAAAAACAAAAAAAAAACAAGCAGGGCTTATATAAGAAGTGAGCAATAGTGGGAGATTTCATAACGGTTGGTTACATGAACAACACAATCTCTAGGTGTATTCATAAAAATCACAATACTTTGCCAGCATTCCTCCTGCAAGTACATACATGTTATAACAAGCCTTCCTGTGTGGTCAAATTCTTACAGGGCAGTCTGCATCAACTCCTGCACATTTGGCAGGTACACATCTTAAATTCAGATTAAGGGCAATGCTGAGACAAAATGTCTGTCCAAGGCAAAATGGCTGTACTTATACTAAGCTATATTTCAAAGGATCTGGCTCTGAACAGTGGTAGATTATTTTTTCTTAGTATATTTTCAGAGAAAAAGATGGCATGAGGTATGGGATACATAGTTAATTTTCTACTCAATGCATACATAATAAATGGCACAAGTGAGTTTATATTAAAACCAAAGATTAGGGTATGTATGATAGGGAAAGCTCCCAAGACATTGAGTTCTCAAATTGACCTAAATTTCATACAATTCTAAACATATACAAATAAATATGGAAATTATTTTTTTAATTTTATGAGAATATAAATTTATTTGTGAGTGATTTTGTTATGTGACATGTACATATTATATAAGTTATTAGTAGAACCAAATTAAGGTCAGATTAGGGAAGGACAGTAATTTACCTTCCTTTCAAAGAATTTTTTAAACTTTAATAACCTAGAAAAAGATGAAGTTTTTCAGAAGGTAAATAGCAAGGATAATGCTTTATCTTGCTGATTATATGGTATAATATTTTTGTTCCCATCATCCAATATTGATATATTGATAATATTTTTAAGACTACTTCTTCTTTGTTCAGCTTCACAGGTTAACGTTTTGTAAGTATTATATAGCAAGTTTCAATTTTCTGACCACTATTAACCCTGAGCTTTTTTCTCTACTTGATTATGTGTCATATTTTTACAGTTCAGATAGTTTTCCATTCATTAATTTAAATCTGATGACTAGATTTTTATATAAAAACGTAGAACCATTCTTTTACAATGTTTTTTTTTTTGAATAACACTGTTTTGGAAATAAGCAATTAGACTGAAATGTGAATTTTTTTTTGTGTGTGTGGTTTTTGGATCACACCCGGCAGTGCTCAGGGGTTATTTCTGGCTCCAGGCTCAGAAATTGCTCCTGGCAGGCACAGGGGACCATATGGGGCGCTGGGATTCGAACTGATGACCTCTTGCATGAAAGGCAAACGCCTTACCTCCATGCTATCTCTCCGGCCCCTGAAATGTGAATTTTTTTTATAATATAATTTTATTTTGATTATAGTGGCTTACATATTGTTGACAATAATATTTTAGGTACATATTTACATAAAATCAGGAGGGATTCCCATCCATCACCGAATTGTTCTCCCTACCCGTCCGTTTTTGTCTTCCCTCCCATTTCTTCTTCCCTCACCCCCGGGTGGCTAGAATATGTGGTCCCCTCTGTATCTAACCTATTACTTAGTAGTCTTGCACCTATTTGGTCTTGAGGCCTCCCTAATTTCCCCCTCTAACTGGAGGCAAGACCAGCTATTTCAAGTTACGTGGTTTTGCCTGAAAAAGAAAAAAGTAATAAATTGGGGTAAGAGTCTAATACCCCGAAAATGGGCGGAATCCTTCTAGTGGCTCTCATCATCGATTTGGGAGGTGAAGGAGAAAGAGAAGGTGAAACACTCCACCAGTACCAAAAGAAGTGTCAAATATCCATTGAGGACTCCAACTATATCGATAAGCACCACAAAAAACAAACAAAAAACAAAACAAAACAAACAAAAAACCAACACAAACAAGCACACAAACAAAAAACACACCATTGTCTTGAAATAAGAAACATGGCATAGCACATAACGAAAGAAAAGAGAGGAAGAGAAAAAATAAGTATAACTGGGGACAACAATTTCAATAATCACACCCAAAGAGAGAAATCGACCAAAATAGATAGGTAAATGAAAGTAATAATAATAATAAATGAAGGTAAAAAAATATATATATATAAATAACCAAGGTTTTGTGCTTTTTGTATTTTTGTTTTTTCCCTCCTGCCCTGGCACAGTAAATATTGGGGTCATTTGAAAAGGAATTCACTTGGCCTAAAAAATATGGGGTTTCTCCGTCCTTGGAGTATACTGTCATGGGATCAACTCTAGACTTTGCTCAGGATCATTTACTCTCCCGGTGGCGTTTTTGTGGTTGGTAGACTTCTGCTCTGTCCAGGGTGATACAATCAGAGCTCTGTGTTTAGAGGTCTCAGTATCTGCACAGATCCTGAGATGGGATTTATGATGAAGTCAGTCTTTGTGATTCTAGAGGTTCTGTTACCTCAGTGTCATTTTAATCCATCTTCTGTGGTTGGTGATCTTGGGCTTTGCACTGAGCCTAGGATGGCACCTAGGTTAGCATCTTTCTTTGTGCTTCCAGAAGCCCCATTCCGTTACAATTGTCTCTGCAGGACCTTTGGAACTGGGGATCATGCTTATTGTGCAGGTCATAGTTCAAACCCTAAACTAGGGCTTTTTTATTGGTCCCAAGATGTGTACAGTCTGGTCGTGGTTCTATCAGCCAGTCATCTGTAAATCGCGATCTTGGCTTTTGGACCTACCAAAGGGTGCCAAGTCTTCTGGTTTTGTCTTGTCGTTAGCTGGTAAGGTAGGCTAATCTGCTCTAAGGTCAAGTTGTTCACATTTTCCTCGTTGTCAGGATATCATGTTAGAGCTGGCCCTTGTTGTTGACCCTGCAGTATTAAGGCTGTCCCGGATGGGATTTGTTTCCTGCAGCTGTTGTGAAGAGCTGTGCCGTTTCTATGTCTGGGATCCAGGGTTCAAGGCTGGATGAATGGTATCTAATCACCTGAGGTCTAAGTTGATTCCACATGACATATTTTTCAGGTAGGAGATATCCCTGTATTATTAACAACTGTGAGTTCCTATCTCTATTAGATAAGAGCTCTTTTCTATATGTAAGATTTCCCCTTTATTTAGTGTGCCTTTGCAGGGAGAAATGGTGCTACATTATATTGTCGGTGTATTTGGGGGTGGACAGAGGGGATAACAGAAACAGGTAACATACCCAAAAACGATAAAAAATAAAAAAAAATAAAAAATGAAATAAAATAAAATAAAATAAAATAAAAATAATTAAATAAAAAAAAGAAAGGGAATGAAAATGTATATGCTCACAAATGTATATGTAGGACAGGCATTTGAAAAAATAAATTAAAAAAATAAATAAATAAAAGAAGAAATAAAATGAGTTAGCGAAGCTTTTAAAGGACCAAAATGGTGCAAAAAACTACCTTACATTTGGGGGAAAGCCGGTAAAGATGTGGTGTATTACAGGTCTTATGCCTATGTTGGAAGTACAGTTTTTCCCATTGCCTTTTGGGTTTTTCTTGTGGTGTGTGGGTTCCCAGGCATCTTTCTATCACACCCCCTGGCCTTCTTCAGTTTGGTAAAAATTTGTGGTAGGGAGGTCTTGGAAGAGTTCTTGTATTGGGGATACTTTTGGACCTAGGCCCGGTTTCAAGAAACAGTCCACGTTAGGGGGAGTTGGTAGGGAGGGCCGCACAGCATGAGTCCGCAGGGAGTTGGCTGTCTTTTCTTGCAGGAGACTAGGTGTGGGTTTGACTGGGTGTCCCCTCGCCTGGGTGCTGGGTACTGGTTCGTTGGGTAGGAGGTCGATCTTGATGCCTAATAGATTAAGGACTGAGGGTGAAGAGTTTTAATATGGTGGGAGATCTGGATGGGATTGAGGGGTGAAGGGATAGTTAGATTTCCGGAGGGGAGAAAGGGGAAGGTATATGAGAGGGGTATGAAGGGAGAGAAAAGAAAAAATACCTTATAAAGAAAGGGAGAAGAGAAAGGGAAAAAAAGTAAAGGGAAGAATAGAAAAGAGAAAAATGAAGAAAAAAAAAAAAGAAAAAAAAAGAAGAAAGTAGTGAGAAGAGAGGAGAGAATAGCAAGGGAATGCTGGATTCGTTGATTGTGTTCGATGAATAGAGCCTGTAGTTTAAGTCTGTACGTCGCAGTTACTGCTTTGGTGGTCTGACTGGTCATGTGCTTCAATTCCTAAAAGAAGGTATAACCTAGAGATAAAGTGTATGTTAAAGATTTTTCTCGTGGCCATCTCGTAGTGCAAGCAAGGTATGGTATCTTGTGTAGTATCCCGAGTTGCCATCTTAGTTTGTCCGCCCTTTGTATCCAAGGGTGCCTGTGGACAGAAAAGCTGAGAGGTTATTTAAAATATAGTAAGATAAAGGCATTAAAACATAGTGTTATGGTATGTTTCCATTGCAGTCAGTGATTTCCCGTGGTGTTCTATACTTGTGTTCCTGTATACGATCTCTAAGGGATTCTTGTGGGCCTTTGTTGTAGAAGTCTGATTACATACCTGTTCTCTCTATGCTGCTGTCTCTGTTGTTGCTGTTTTCTTTGTGGTAATCTGTGTAGTCAAGAGTTTGCGTTGTTCCTTTTTCATGTATTTTGGACACTGCTCCCAAGTATATGTTGACTATTACAGTGCTCGGAGTTTCTACCCTGTTAAACCCTGTTATTTGATTGTTAGGTATTAGTTGTGTATAAAATATATGTTCTAGGTGCTTCAGAATAGTGCTACCATTCTGTGTTTATCTTTTGTCTTCTGACTTACTTCGTTTAACATAACATGATCTAGGTCCATCCACGTTGCTGCAAAGTCTGTGATTGTATCATTTCTGACTGCCATGTAATATTCCATTGTGTATATGTACCACATCTTAATGATCCATTCATCTGTTGTTGGACATCGAGGTTGGTTCCAAGATTTGGCTATTATACTGAGTGCTGCGATAAATAGTGGGGTGCATATGTATTTTGGGATGAATAGCCTTCCAACTTGGGGGTATATGCCTAGGAGGGCAATTGCTGGGTCAAATGTCAGCTCAATTCTGAGTTCTTTGAGCACTCTCCAGACTTTTCTCCATAGGTGTTGGATTAAGGGGCATTCCCACCAGCAGTGGATGAGAGTTCCTTTCATACCACATCCCCGCCAACAAAGGTTGTTTCCATTATTTTTGATGTGAGCCATCCTCACTGGTATAAGGTGGTATCTCATTGTTGTCTTGATTTGGATCTCCCTGATGATGAGTGAAGGTGAGCATGTTTTCATGTGTTTGTTGGCCATCCTTCTGTCTTCTTCAGAGAAGTGTCTATTCATTTCATCTTCCCATTTTTTTATGGCTTTATTTGGTTTTGGGGGGCTCAGCTTTCTGAGTGCTTTGTATGTTCTAGATATCAGCCCTTTATCTGATATGTCGAGTGAAAAGATTTTTTCCCATTCTGTTAACTGTCTTCTTGCATTAAGTAGGGTTTCTTTTGGCATGCAGAAGCTTTTTAGTTTGATGTAGTCCCATTTGTTTATATTTGCTGCTAACGTTCTTGCCATTGGTGCTCCATTCTCAAAGACCTTTTTGATATATAGGTCTTCGAGTGTTCTGCCTATTTTATTCTCGATAAACTTTATAGATTCGGGTCTGATTTCGAGGTCTTTGATCCATTTTGAGTTGACTTTTGTATAAGGGGTGAGGTATGGGTCAATCTTCATTTTCGTATGTGGTTTTCCAATTGTACCAACACCATTTGTTGAATAGACTTCCTTTGTTCCATTTCAGGTTCTTGCCTCTTATCAAATATTAGTTGGCTGTATATCTTGGGGTTTATGTCTGGGAATTCTGTTCTGACCCACTGGTCTGAGGTCCTGTCTCTGTTCCAGTACCATGCTGTTTTGATTACTATGGCTCTATAGTATAGTTTCATGTTAGGTAAGGAGATGCCTCCCAGATTTTTGTTTTTCAGTATGTGTTTGGCTATCCTGGGTCTTTTGTGGTTCCAGATAAATTTTGTGATTGATTGTTCTATTTCATTAAAGAATGGTGTCTGGATTTGGATAGGGATTGCATTAAATCTATATAGTAGTTTGGGTAGGATAGTCATTTTGACTATGTTAATTCTACCTATCCGTCAGCATGGGATGTTCTTCCATTTCTTTAGATCGTCTTCAATTTCTTTCTGAAGCGTTTTGAAGTTTCCCTGGTATAGGTCTTTCACTTCCCTTGTAAGGTTGATTCCTAGGTACCTGATATTTTTTGATACTATTTTTAATGGTATTGTATTTTTAATCTCTCTCTCCTCGACTTCGTTGTTTGTATATAGAAACGCTACTGTCTTTTGTGTATTGACTTTGTATCCAGCCACTTTGCTGTATTGGTTAATTGTTTCTAGGAGTTTTACTGTGGACTCTTTAGGGTTTTCGATGTATATCATCATATCATCTGCAAATAGAGATAGTTTGTGTTCCTCTTTCCCAATTTGGATTCCTTTGATTCCCTTCTCTTGTTGGATTGCTATTGCTAGGACTTCTAAGGTTGTATTGAATAATAGTGGAGAGAGTGGACAGCCTTGCCTAGTTCCTGACCTTAGTGGAAATGCTTCTAGTTTCTCGCCATTAAGTATAATGTTGGCTGTAGGCTTTTCATAGATAGCTGTAACTATCTTGAGGAAGGTTCCTTCTAACCCTATTTTGCTGAGTGTCTTTAACATGAAAGGGTGTTGGATTTTGTCAAACGCCTTCTCTGCATCGATTGATATGATCATGTGGTTTTTGTTTTTCTTGTTGTTGATGTGATGTATAATGTTGATTGATTTGCGTATGTTGAACCAACCTTGCATTCCTGGTATAAAACCCACTTGGTCATGATGTATGATCTCTTTGATGAAGTGCTGGATTTGGTTTGCTAAGATTTTGTTGAGTATCTTTGCATCTATGTTCATTAGTGAGATTGGTCTATAGTTTTCTTTCTTGGTGGTATCTTTGCCATCTTTGGGAATGAGTGTGATATTTGCCTCATAGAAGGAGTTAGGGAGGATTCCTGTTTTTTCTATGGTTTGGAAGAGCCTATGGAAAAGTGGTAGTAAGTCTTCTCGGAATGTTTGGTAGAATTCACCTGTAAATCCATCTGGTCCTGGGCTTTTGTTCTTAGGGAGTTTTTTAATTACATCTTCAATTTTCTCTGAGGTGATTGGTCTGTTTAGGCTTTCTAGGTCTTCCTTGTCCAGTCTCGGAAAAGGGTTTTTCTCCAGGAATCTGTTGATTTCTCCTGGGTTCTCTATCCTAGCTGAGTATAGTTGTTCATAATATGATCTTATGATATGTTGTATTTCTTGGGGTTCTGTTGTAATATCTCCCCTTTCATTTCTGATCCTACTGATTTGGGTGTTTTCCCTCTTTTTTTTTTTTTTTGGTGAGTTTTGCCAGTGGTTTGTCTATCTTGTTTATTTTTTCGAAAAACCAACTCCTGGTCTCATTGATTTTTTGTATTGTTTTCTTGGTTTCTATGTTGTTTATTTCTGCTCTGGTTTTTATTATTTCTTGCCTTTTGGTTGTGGTTGGATTTCTCTGTTGCTGTTGTTCCAATTCTTTGAGGTGATCTTTTAAACTGTTGGTTTTGTTATTTTCCTGTTTCTTGATATAGGCCTGTATTGCTATGTTTTCCCCTAATTACTGCTTTTGCTGTGTCCCACAAATTTTGACATGTTGTCTCTTCATTGTCATTTGTCTCAAGGAATCTTTTTATTTCTTTTTTTTTTAATTTATTTAAACACCTTAATTACATACATGATTGTGTTTGGGTTTCAGTCATGTAAAGAACACCACCCATCACCAGTGCAACATTCCCATCACCAATGTCCCAAGTCTCCCTTCGCCCCACCCGACCCCCGCCTGTACTCTAGACAGGCTCTCCATTTTCCTCATACATTCTCATTATTAGGACAGTTCAAAATGTAGTTATTTCCCTATCTAAACTCATCACTCTTTGTGGTGAGCTTCCTGAGGTGAGCTGGAACTTCCAGCTCTTTTCTCTTTTGTGTCTGAAAATTATTATTACAAGGGTGTCTTTCATTTTTCTTAAAACCTATAGATGAGTGAGACCATTCTGCGTTTTTCTCTCTCTCTCTGACTTATTTCACTCAGCATAATAGATTCCATGTACATCCATGTATAGGAAAATTTCATGACTTCATCTCTCCTGACAGCTGCATAATATTCCATTGTGTATATGTACCACAGTTTCTTTAGCCATTCGTCTGTTGGAGGGCATCTTGGTTGTTTCCAGAGTCTTGCTATGGTAAATAGAGCTGCAATGAATATAGGTGTAAGGAAGGGGTTTTTGTATTGTATTTTTGTGTTCCTAGGGTATATTCCTAGGAGTGGTATAGATGGATCGTATGGGAGCTTGATTTCCAGTTTTTGGAGGAATCTCCATATCGCTTTCCATAAAGGTTGAACTAGACAGCATTCCCACCAGCAGTGGATAAGAGTTCCTTTCTCTCCACATCCCCGCCAACACTGTTTATTCTCATTCTTTGTGATGTGTGCCATTCTCTGGGGTGTGAGGTGGTATCTCATCGTTGTTTTGATTTGCATCTCCCTGATGATTAGTGATGTGGAACATTTTTTCATGTGTCTTTTGGCCATGTGTATTTCTTCTTTGTCAAAGTGTCTGTTCATTTCTTCTCCCCATTTTTTGATGGGGTTAGATGTTTTTTTCTTGTAAAGTTCTGTCAGTGCCTTGTATATTTTGGAGATTAGCCCCTTATCTGATGGGTATTGGGTGAATAGTTTCTCCCACTCAGTGGGTGGCTCTTGTATCCTGGGCACTATTTCCTTTGAGGTGCAGAAGCTTCTCAGCTTAATATATTCCCATCTGTTAATCTCTGCTTTCACTTGCTTGGAGAGTGCAGTTTCCTCCTTGAAGATGCCTGTAATGTCCTGGAGTATTTTGCCTATGTGCTGTTCTATATATCTTATGGTTTTGGGGCTGATATCGAGGTTTTTAATCCATTTGGATTTTACCTTTGTACATGATGTTAGCTGGGGGTCTAAGTTTAATTTTTTGCAAGTGGCTATCCAGTTGTGCCAACACCACTTGTTGAAGAGGCTTTCCCTGCTCCATTTAGGATTTCCTGCTCCTTTATCAAAAATTAGGTGGTTGTATCTCTGGGGAACATTTTCTGAGTATTCAAGCCTATTCCACTGATCTGAGGACCTATCCTTATTCCAATACCATGCTGTTTTGATAACTGTTGCTTTGTAGTACAGTTTAAAGTTGGGGAAAGTAATTCCTCCCATATTCTTTTTCCCAATGATTGCTTTAGCTATTCGAGGGTGTTTATTGTTCCAAATGAATTTCAAAAGTGTCTGATCCACTTCTTTGAAGAATGTCATGGGTATCTTTAGAGGGATGGCATTAAATCTGTATAATGCCTTGGGGATTATTGACATTTTGATGATGTTAATCCTGCCAATCCATGAGCAGGGTATGCGTTTCCATTTCCGTGTGTCCTCTCTTATTTCTTGGAGCAGAGTTTTATAGTTTTCTTTGTATAGGTCCTTCACATATTTAGTCAAGTTGATTCCAAGATACTTGAGTTTGTGTGGCACTATTGTGAATGGGGTTGTTTTCTTAATGTCCATTTCATCCTTATTACTATTGGTATATAGAAAGGCCATTGATTTTTGTGTGTTAATTTTGTAGCCTGCCACCTTGCTATATGAGTCTATTGTTTCTAGAAGCTTTTTGATAGAGTCTTTAGGGTTTTCTAAGTAGAGTATCATGTCATCTGCAAACAGTGAGAGCTTGACTTCTTCCTTTCCTATCTGGATTCCCTTGATATCCTTTTCTTGCCTAATCACTATAGCAAGTACTTCCAGTGCTATGTTGAATAGGAGTGGTGAGAGAGGACAGCCTTGTCTTGTGCCAGAATTTAGAGGGAAGGCTTTCAGTTTTTCTCCATTGAGGATAATATTTGCCACTGGCTTGTGGTAGATGGCCTTCACTATATTGAGAAAGGTTCCCTCCATTCCCATCTTGCTGAGAGTTTTGATCAAGAATGGGTGTTGGACCTTATCAAATGCTTTCTCTGCATCTATTGATATGATCATGTGGTTTTTATTTTTCTTGTTATTGATGTTGTGTATTATGTTGATAGATTTACGGATGTTAAACCAGCCTTGCATTCCTGGGATGAAACCTACTTGATCGTAGTGGATGATCTTCTTAACGAGGCATTGAATCCTATTTGCCAGGATTTTGTTGAGGATCTTTGCATCTGCATTCATCAGTGATATTGGTCTGTAATTTTCTTTTTTGGTGGCGTCTCTGTCTGGTTTAGGTATCAAGGTGATGTTGGCTTCATAAAAGCTATTTGGAAGTGTTTCTGTTTGTTCAATTTCATGAAAGAGTCTTGCCAAGATTGGCAGTAGTTCCTCTTGGAAAGTTTGATAGAATTCATTAGTGAATCCATCTGGACCTGGGCTTTTGTTTTTCGGCAGACATTTGATTACTGTTTTAATTTCATCAATGGTGATGGGGGTGTTTAGATATGCTACATCCTCTTCCTTCAACCGTGGAAGATTATAAGAGTCCAAGAATTTATCCATTTCTTCCAGGTTCTCATTTTTAGTGGCGTAGAGTTTTTCAAAGTAGTTTCTGATTACCCTTTGAATCTCTGTCATATCAGTAGTGATCTCTCCTTTTTCATTCCTGATACGAGTTATCAAGTTTCTCTCTCTCTCTCTTTCTTTGTTAGGTTTGCCAGTGGTCTATCAATCTTGTTTATTTTTTCAAAGAACCAACTTCTGCTTTCGTTGATCTTTCGGATTGTTTTTTGAATTTCCACTTCGTTGATTTCTGCTCTCAGCTTTGTTATTTCCTTCTGTCTTCCTATTCTTGGGTCCTTTTGTTGAGCATTTTCTAGTTCTATTAGCTGTGTCATTAAGCTACTCAGGTAAGCTCCTTCTTCCTTCCTGATGTGTGCTTGCAAAGCTATAAATTTTCCTCTCAGTACTGCTTTTGCTGTGTCCCATAAGTTCTGAGAGTTTGTGTCTTGATTGTCATTTGTTTCCAGGAACCTTTTTATTTCCTCCTTGATTTCATCTCGGACCCACTGGTTATTGAGCATGAGGCTGTTTAACTTCCAGGTGTTAAAGTGTTTCTTCTGAGTCCCTTTGGAGTTCACAAATAATTTCAGAGCCTTGTGGTCAGCGAAGGTAGTCTGCAAAATTTCTATCCTCTTGATCTTATGGAGGTATGTTTTATGTGCCAGCATGTAGTCTATCCTGGAGAATGTCCCATGTACATTGGAGAAGAATGTGTATCCAGGTTTCTGGGGATGGAGTGTCCTATATATATCCACTAGGCCTCTTTCTTCCATTTCTCTCCTCAGGTCTAGTATATTCTTGTTGGGTTTCAGTCTGATTGACCTGTCCAGTGTTGACAAAGCCGTGTTAAGGTCCCCCACAATTATTGTGTTGTTGTTGATATTATTTTTCAGATTTGTCAACAGTTGTATTAAATATTTTGCTGGCCCCTCATTTGGTGCATATATGTTTAGGAGAGTGAATTCTTCCTGCTCTACGTACCCCTTGATTAATATAAAATGTCCGTCTTTGTCCCTTACAACCTTCCTGAGTATAACGTTTGCATTATCTGATATTAGTATGGCCACTCCAGCTTTTTTATGGGTGTTGTTTGCTTGGATAATTTTTCTCCAGCCTTTTATTTTGAGTCTATGTTTGTTCTGACTATTCAGGTGCGTTTCTTGTAGGCAGCAGAAGGTTGGATTGAGTTTTTTGATCCATTTAGCCACTCTGTGTCTCTTAACTGGTGCATTTAGTCCATTGACGTTGAGAGAAAGAATTGTCCTGGGATTTAACGCCATCTTTATTTCAAAATTTGGTGTGTCTTTTGGGTAGTCTTGTCTTAGATTAGGTCTTTCAGTTTTTCTCTTAAGACTGGTTTTGTGTCTGTGAAGTTTCTGAGCTGTTTTTTGTCTGTGAAACCATGTATTCTTCCATCAAACCGGAAAGTGAGTTTTGCTGGGTATAGTATTTTGGGTGAAGCATTCATTTCATTCAGTCTTGTCACAATATCCCACCACTGCTTTCTGGCATTGAGTGTTTCTGGTGACAGGTCTGCTGTAAATCTCAGGGAAGCTTGCTTGAACGTGATTTCCCCTTTTGATCTTGCTGTTTTCAGAATTCTGTCTCTATCTGTGGGATTTGTCATTGTGACTAGGATGTGTCTTGGGGTGGTTTTTCTGGGGTCTCTTTTGGTTGGTACTCTTCGGGCATGCAGGATTTGATCACATATATTCTTTAGCTCTGGAAGTTTCTCTTTAATGATGTTCTTGACCATTGATTCTTCCTGGAAATTTTCTTCCTGGGTCTCTGGGACTCCAATGATTCTTAAGTTGTTTCTGTTGATCTTATCATAGACTTCTATTTTCGTCTGTTCCCATTCTTTGACTAATTTTTCCATTGTCTGCTCATTTGCTTTAAGTTTTTTGTCCAATCTCTCCTGCTGTATGGAATTGTTATGTATCTCATCTTCCACAGCACCAAGTCTATTCTCAGCTTCTGATACCCTGTCCCAGAGCTTATCCATTTTGTCATTCACTTCGTTTACTGACTTTTTCAGTCCTGTTAGTTGACATGTTATTTCAGTTTGGAGTTTTGTGATTTCTGCCTTCATATTTTCTTGGTTCTTATTAGTGTTCTGTTCAACTCGATCCATGGTTTCTTGGAGTCTGTTGAGCATCTTCCATATTGCTAGTCTAAAGTCCTTATCTGAGAGGTTGATTAGTTGGTCAGTCATTATCTGGTCCTCAGAATTGTCATCTTCATTCTCTATGTCTGATGCTGGCCTGCGTTGTTTCCCCATTGTCACACTTGTATTGTGGGTTTTTCTACGTGTTGTGGTGGTATTCATTGTCTATATGATGTAGGCAGCACACTCCTCTGGCTCCTCCCTTTCTGGATGGGCTGACTTGCCTCTAAGGGAGGGGAGTCCTCCGTGGATGAAGCCTCACACTGGGTCAAATCTTAGGCCCGAGCATGCAACAGAGAAGACAGTCCAGAGAGAAATGTTTGCTTCTGTGATATAGCGCCGTTCTTAGTGTGATTTTTCCTTCTTGTTGCAATGGAGTTCTTTCCTTAGAAAGAGTGCACGGCCGCATAGCGAAGCGGAGCGGCCGTGCTCCTCTGGAGCCTTTTTTTGTCCCACTCGCAAGAGTTTCACGCAAGAGGACAGTAGACAGACATAGACAGGTCACACTCACAGTCTTTCACAGTTGAGCCCCACTGGGCCGGTGTACTTTCGCGGATTTTCCCCGCCTGGTGTCACACACAGGGAGCCGGCTTTTGCAAAGCTTAGCCGGTTTTTATGCTCTGAAGTCCCTCCCTGAAAATGGAGTCTGGGCGAGCGAGGTTTCTGGAGCCTCTCCTTGCCCCACTCGCAAGAGTTTCACGCAAGAGGACAGTAGACAGACATAGACAGGTCACACTCACAGTCTTTCACAGTTGAGCCCCACTGGGTCGGTGTACTTTCGCGGATTTTCCCCGCCTGGTGTCACACACAGGGAGCCGCGAATCTTTTTATTTCTTCCTTGAGTTGTTCTTTGATCCAGCTGTTGTTGAGCAGCATGTTGTTTAATCTCCAGTTATTAGTTTTTCTCCATTGCTTCTTCTTGACGTCAATTTTGACCTCTGTTGCATAGTGATCTGAAAGGGTACTTCTAATGATCCTTACCTTTGTGGTCTTATATAGTTTGGCTTTGTATCCTAAGACATGGTCTATTCTGGAGAAGGTTCCATGTGGGCTTGAGAAGAATGTGTATTCTGCTTTTTGGGGATGGAGGGCTCTATATAAGTCTATTAGCCCCAAATCTTCTAATTTTTCATTTAGAGCTCTTAGTTCTTTGCTATTTTTTGTTTGGTGGATCTGTCCAGTGGTGAAAGTGGAGTATTGAGGTCCCCTACTATTATCACATTTCCCTTCATGTGTTTCTCCAGGTTTATGAGCAGTTGCCTCACATATTTTGCTGACTCTAGATTAGGTGCATAGATATTGACCAGGGTTAGTGTTTCTTGATCTAATGTTCCCCTGATCAGTAAGTAGTGACCCTCTTTGTCTCTGATCACTTTCTTGAGGTTGAATGCAATTTGGTCTGATATAAGAATAGCTGTCCCTGCTCTTTTTTGTTTTCCATTGGCCTGAATAATTACTTTCCATCTTTTATTCTAAGCCTATGCTTATCCTGTAGCTGTAGGTGTGTTTCTTGCAGGCAGCAGAAGTCCGGTTTATTTTTCCTAATCCAGTTCTCTACTATGCATCTTTTAATTGGAGAGTTTAGGCCATTAACATTTAGGGAGATTATTGAGAGAGAGGACTGTTGTGCAGTTGTGTTGTGTTGGGTGGCTTTTGTTACAATCGGGAGTTTGGATTGTGTAATTCATCTCTGAGTAGGTCATTTAGAATCGGTTTTGTTTGCACAAATAGCTCTAGTTCGGTCTTGTTTGAAAATGTTTTTAGTCTGTCCTCCCATATGAATGATAGTTTTGCTGGATATTGGACTCTAGGTTGGAAGTTTCTTTCATTCAGTCGTTTAAATATGTCATTCCACTGCCTTCTAGCTTGAATTATTTCGACTGGCAGATCTGGTTTGATTCTTATGTCCCTACCTTTGCACTTATGGTTTTTTTCTCTCTTATTGCCTTAAGAAGTTCCTCTTTCTCTTTGTTTTTTGCCAGTTGGATTACTATATGTCTTGGTGTTGGTTTATTGGGGTCTATTTTATTAGGGACCCTCTTGATTTCCTGGATTTGCCCTGAAGTTTTATTCCAGAGGGTGGGGAAGTTTTCTGCTATTATCTCTCTGACTACTTGTTCTTCCCCTTTCCCTAGTTCCTCTCCTTCTGGTATACCCACGATTCTTAGATTGTTTCTTTTGTCCTTGTTCATTAGGTACTGGACTTTTCCTTCCAGTGCTTTGCCTTTTATTTCTTTGTTGGTTTCTTGGTCATTTTTTGTTTGCAGTTTTCCTTCGAGTTCTTCAATGTGTTTCTCCAACTCTGTGTTTCTGCTAGTAAGGCTTTTTACTTTGTCTGTTAATTCCTTCACTTCTTTTTGTATGGACTCTCTCATGCTCTTTAACATTTCTTCTTTAATTTGGCTGATTCGTTCCACCATAGATATCTTATACTCGGTAGCTAAGGTTTCTCTCATTTCTTTTATTGATTCTTGCATTTCCTTCCTCATTGCTGCTTTTAGGTCGCCTTCCCACGAATCTGTGCGTTTTGGCGGACTTGGAAACTTGTTAGGGTTTGTCTCCATATCTTCAGAACTTAGGGTTCTCTTTGATTTACCCATATTTCTTTGTTTTTATTGGTGCGCTTTGGAGTACTGTTCCTTCCAATTTCAGCCTGTTTTGATCCCCTGTGGTGTGAGAATGGGTCCCCTCCCTGAGGGTGGATCTAGAGGTACTGTTGGGTGAGTTTGCTGCGGTTTGGCTCCTCCTGTGCTCTTTCTGTGGCTTAACCCGACGGGGGATGGGGCGCGGCGGGTGTTCGCGCAATCGGCGTGTGTGGGCAGAGCTTCCCTACCTTCCCTGGGGCAAATGAAACCCAGCAGGAATGGGCGGCCGTTCGCGCGGTCCTTCCGGGAGCAAGAGAAACCCAGCTGGAGCGGGTGGCCGTTCGCATGCTCAGCGTGTGTGGGCGGAGCTTCCCTACCTTCCCTGGGGTAAGTGAAACCCAGCCAGACGGGCGGCCGTTCGTGTGGTCCTTCCCGGAGCAAGAGAAACCCCTACTCCTGGTTTTTGAACCAAGAATCACTCCTGGTGGAATCAGGGAACCACATGGGATGCTGGAGGTTGAACCCAAGTCAGCTGTGTGTAAGGTAAAGATCCTACCGACTGTACTATCACTCCAGCAACCTACTCTTTTAACATTACATTTTGCATATCATATAATTAATTTTAAATTTATAATTCATTGTTCTTCCTTATATTTGTAGTGTTGAGCAATGAAAATTTTAGAATATTTTCATTACTCCTCCAAAGAAATCTCATAATCATTAAGAGTGACTCCTCATTTTGCTCTTTTCCTTAGCCTGTGGGAGCCACTAATTTACTTTCTATCTTTATAAATTGTCCTAGGGGGCTAGAGTGGTGGCACAGGCTAGCCTAGGACAGACTGAGGTTCTATCACCCGGAGTCCCATATGGTGCCCCAAGCCAGGAGCAATTTCTGAGTGCATAGCCAGGAGTGGCCTCTGAGCTTTACTGGGTGTGGCCAAAAAAACCCCCCAAAATTGTCCTATTATTGTACATTTATAAACCTCAACACTACTCCTTTGGGTATTCTATTTTGGAACATTTAATATTAAATAAGATGCTTTTTCATCCATGTTATAGCATGTATCATCCATTTTAATGCTGAATACTTTTTCATTATGTGGATATAGATTATTTTCTTATAAAGTTATTAGCTAATGGGAATTGAGTGCTGTTTTGTGCAGAGCACAACTAGCAATGCTCAGGTGTTGCTCCTGGCTCTGCAATCAAGAATCACTCGTGGCAGGCTTATGGGACCAATGGAATTCTGGTAATCTAACCTAGTCGACTATGTGCAATGCAAGTACCTTACCCACTATACTATTGCTCAGGCCCAATGCATTCTACCTTTTGACTTAGCAATATACCACTGGAATATTCATGTTTGATATAAACATATGAGCATTATATGCATATATATTTAGTTCTCTTCTGTCTTTCTATGTGTGTGTATATATATATCTGGAAATAGAATAATGAAATGTATGGCAACTTATTTAATATTCTGAAGAGCTACCAAATATTTCTACTAGCAATGTAGGCTTCTGTTTCTTCATATCCAGTCCACACTTGTTATTATCTTAATTTTTTATATAGTCCTCTAGTCATTCTAGGGAGTATTAAATAACATCTTACTATATTTTTAGTTTCCTTTCACAAGTTACTACTAATAAAGAGCATCTTTTCATGTCTGCTGCTTTTTTCATCTGTTTGGAAGTATTTTATATTTCCTATAAATTTGAGATAAATGTACTCATTTCAGTAAAAATTTAGTTGAGGTTTTGATAGGTATTTCATTGATAAAAGGTTATTTGGAAAACTTGCCATCATGCAATTTTATTTATTTATTTTTGGCTTTTGGGCCACACCTGGCAGTGCTCAGGGCTTACTCCTTACTCTTTCTTCAGGGATCACTTCTGGCTGGGTTGGGGGAATAATATGTGGTACTGGTGATTGAAGGTGGGTTGAAAACATGCTAAGTAAAAACTTATCCTACCAACTATACTATTATTCCAGCCTCTAATATTATTTTTTAAACCTAGAAGATGAACATGTTTATTTAGATTTTTAATTTCTTTCAACGATGTTTTGTAGTTTTCAATATATGTCTTATATGCCTTGTGCTTTTTTGGTATTTGTTTCTGGTTTTAATATTCTTATAAATAGAATTGTTTTGTTAATTTCAATTTTTGCTAGTTCATTGCTAATATCTAGGGCATTTATGTATGTATTTGTATCCTGGAACCTTTGCTTAACTGTGCATTCTAATTGTGTGTGTGAGTGTGTGTGTATGTGTGTGTGTGTGTGTGTGTGTGTGTGTGTGTGTCTGTATGAGGGTCTGTGGCTACTTTTCAGGTTATCCAAAAATACAAGGTCCTGTGATCTGAAGATAGGAATTGTTTTGCATCTTCCTTTACAATGTGAATGTTTTTTTATTTCATTTTCTTGATTTATGCCTAATTTTCTTTTTTTCTTCTTTCTTTCTTTCTTTCTTTCTTTCTTTCTTTCTTTCTTTCTTTCTTTCTTTCTTTCTTTCTTTCTTTCTTTCTTTCTTTCTTTCTTTCTCTCTTTCTTTCTTTTATTTTTATAATTATCTTTATTTAAACACCGTGTTTACAAACATGATTATAGTTGTATGATTACAGTCATGTAAAGAACACCCCCCTTCACCAGTGTCTAGAAAGTGTACTAGAAAGCCAGTGTCTAAAAGAAGTAGCAAAGGTGAGTATCGTTTTAGTAGTCTTGATCTCAGAGCTTTCAGTCGATCTTCACTAAGTGTTACCACTAACACATGCACTTATTCTTTCATTTGATAAATACTTACCAAATAACTGTTTATACTTAAGCATTGTGCTATATACTCTGGTCATTTCCTGATATTTTTCTACAAGGAGGGAGAGAGAGAGGAGGGGTGACTGTGGTCCCAAAGATTCTGGAAAAGAAAGCTTTTGATAGTGGCAGGGATGATAGAAATGAAGACTCTTAAATTGAAGCTGGGCTTTTTTGAGAGCTGAAAGAAGGAAGACCCTGTGGCTGGCACGAAGAGAATGCTGAGAGCTCAGTGAGGGGGCTGATTCCCTCTGCAAGCTCTTTCTGCTCACTGGGAAATAGTCAACTTCACTTCATTTTGTTTCAGTTTTCTTGATAATGCCACATTATAGGCTGAAGAATGTTTCTGACTTAACAGTGCTCTAAATGTGTATGTTTTAAAAGCCCATCATAAGGTCAAGTGGTATTCTTGCTACAAAGCTAATTCCAGTTGATAGATTTTATATTTTTAAAAAAATTAAACTTATTTTAAAAATATCCTTATAGAATACATGTGAAGGTTTCCAGTATAAAATATTTCAAATTACTTATTTCATGAAAAAAATCTTTTTATCCTGTTCTCTTGTCCTCTTTCACTTAGGTAGCCCTAATTAGTAGTTACTTGCTATGCTCTGTGTATGACAACTGAATGTTCCATACATTTTTCTTTGTTTAAAACATCAATATTAAAAATTGAAAACAAAGTGTTTCTTATCTGCACTCCTAGTACCCCTTTTAAGTGGGCTTGTTGTTTGCTCTTTGCTTTCTCCCTTAAATTGCACTCTTGTCTCTGACCTAGAAAATACTAGATATCGAACAACTAATGTCATGGATCTGCTGAGCAGTTTACCAGGTGAGCTTGACTTGAAAGAGGTCTCAGCCTTGGCTGCTTAAGAGTGATTCATTCTTTTTAATCCCTTTGTCGCTTTTTTGGAAATTAAGAAGACTGAAGGATAACAGATGGATTAGGGCTTCATGGAAATGTTGGCTTCTGGGAAACCTGGAAAGAAAATTCACTCTGGTTCTCAACAGGGACCATTTTTACCTTGGGAACAGAGGAGACCACTCCACCAGAACTCTTTAAACCTTGGCAGAGAGTTGAAACCATGAAAGATGACTTCAAGGTTTTATTCTTCAGAGACCCAAGTCACATTTTTCTTAATCATATTGCTAAGTGGACAAGACACTTTCATGGCTTTTCACTCACCCCTGAAGCAGAACCTTGGACAGGAAATAGAGAAGGAGACTGTGACAGAGCATTGTGGATAATTTTGGGCTTTTGTGAAAGTTTGCTTTCAGGATGTGAGCCAGTGAGACCTGTGGCCACAGGCAAAATGCAAAGTTGCTTGCTATGGCAAGTAAGGAAGGTGTTCTGAGGAGCTAAGTACTTACTCCTTTTTCTCATGCTTCCCTCTTTATTATCAACCTTATAATCACACACACACACACACACACACACACACACACACACACACACACACACACACACACCTCAGTGCACTGGACATAGGTTTTGGTTGTCTCTCCCTGATTCATAATGAAAATGAGACAGAGAAGGAAAGAGCCAGAAGTGAATGGAATCCTTGGGATAAACAGTATAACACAAATTGGGAATAGTCCTGTGACTATGGAGGTCTCCAAGGAGTGAGATCAGAGGAGCAAGTACTCAGAGCCCATAGGTACCTCTGAAGAGGAAAACTGAGTGTCTTGACTCCAGTGCTCATTAAAAGTTGAGAAATAGGGACTCAGGATACATTAATGCCAAGTGATGACCCAGACTGCTGTCTCCTAAAGCACCTCAGAGCCCCAGCTGGTAGTGATAAGCTTTTTGTTTCCTCTAGTGTCAGGTTTCTTTCCTTAGACTTCACTAGACAAAGCCCAAGCATTGTCCCAACACAGGAATATTTGGAGGTTTTATTTGAACAGTATTGCAGTTATCTTAAAGAAATAGTTCCATGCTTTGCATAGTTCACTTCCTATGTCATTGAATATGAAGAAGTAAGGACATAAATGTGGGACTAAGTAAAATAAGACTCTTCGACTAATGGGATTTTTTGATTGATTGATTTTTGAGGTTTATTATTTCAAGAATCATGTGGAGCATAAACTGTGACTGGTAACTCTCTTTGTGTCTGTTTTCTTAATCATATTACTTTGCTAAAATTTTTTTCTTTGGTTTTTGGGTCACATCCGTCAGCACTCACAGGTTACTCCTGGCTCTGTGCTCAGAAATCACCCCTGGTAGGCTCGGAGGACCATATGGGGTGCTGGGATTCGAACCGCTGTCCATCCTGTGTTAGCTGTGTGCAAGGCAAATGCCTTACCACTGTGCTATTGCTCTGGTCCTGAAATTTTCTTTTCTTCTGTATTTTCTTCCTTTTTATTTTAGTGTTTTGGTTGATTGTGTCATCTGAAGAGAGGAGGACTCAGGAACAGTTCTGGCCTTGTTTATGCATTTTACAAATGATGTCCTTTTGTGGGTTTAGTCTGAGATTTACACTCTTTTCAAATCAGCACCAAAATAAATAGAACCTTAAAACTGTCAGGGATACCAGCCAGTTCTATTGCCAGGGCTCCGGAGGTCCAGGCCAGATGGCAGTACCAGGCTCTCCGGACACATAATGTGCATTCTGTAGCTCTTGGCTTTGAAAGCCTGGGCAGCTGATTCCTTTTAGAACTTAACAGGGGGCGGACAGGAGCAGATTCTCCACTTCCCATTTGTTCTGTGGGAGATCTCCAGGAAGAAAGGCTGAAGCAGCACAAGTGATACTTGGGCATAGTGTATTTGTGCCAAGGCACATGATAAAAATTCCAAAGTCCTGACCATCCTCCAGTGGGTCCTGTGGTTGTGTTCCCTCAGAAAACTTCTCTCAAAGCTCTGTCATGTGTGAGTGAGTGAGAGGGAAAGCTACCATTTCCCCTGCATTTTCAAATATTATGGCAGAAGCTATCACAGAAATGTGTGGGTACAATGAAGGTATAAGTTCATCTTACATAGGACAGACTGACAGGATGGAAGTTTCTGTTCTGCTGTTATCTCAGCACTAATACGGTTAGGGGGAGAAAGAGCATCCAGGGACTGTTGTATGGCTGTGGTTCACCTAAGAATGATTGTGCACTGAGCCTCCAAACAGAGAACCAGTAAATGGCTTGAATTCCTGGACGAATTCTGCTCTGAGAGCTGCCCTCTTTTTCACCTCCATCAGGAGGTTGCTTTTGGCTAAGTTTGTGAGGCTACACTGATAGTATCTTCAGCCTTTCCAGAGGGCACAGTAAACTCCCAGGAGCAAATGAAATTTTATAAGCAAGAATACAAGTTAAGAAGTTCTCTCAATTGTTTCACAAAAACAAAAGCAAACAAATGAATAAAAACCTCAGAGGCAAGCCACTGAATATGCAGTCTCTGCCTCAGGGAAAGGAAATGGGAAATGGAAATAGTGGATTTGCCAGGGATTCCTGATGGCAGTAAAAATGATACTAGAAGGGTCCTATAGTGAGTAGGACATTTGCCTTGCACCCAGCTGACCTGGGTTCAATCCCTGGCACCCCATATGATAGGCATTTCAAGTCTGTGAGGAGTAATTTATGAGCTCAGAGCCAGGAATAATCCCCGAGTGCTGCTGTATGTGACTCCCCAGCGGTACCATGAGTTAGTTTTTTGTTTTTAATTTTATTTAGTTGCCATAATTCACAAGTTTATAGCATTGTCAGTGGTAGGGTTTTGTGCAAACAGCATTCTAGAATCATTCCTTCCCCCCACCAGAAAGCCTATTTCCTATCATCATTATTTCAGGGTCTCTCCCTCCACCTGTCTTCCCACTCCCCAATACTGCCATTCTCCATCTTCCTATCATGATAAGCTTGGTTCTTTAGCCCAGTTATTAGATTCCATTGTTTTTGGTCATTACTATGGGTTTTATATCCCACAAATGAGAGCTTATTCTGTGTCTGTTCCTCTTTTTCTGACTCAATCACTCAGCATGAGATTCTCCAGATCCATTCAAATAGAGGCAAATTGCATAATTTTGTGTCGTTTTTTTTTTTTTAGTTGCCCAATGCTGCTCCATTGTTTATGATATTTGATAAAGAAGAAAAAAGGTAGAAAGAAAGAATCCCTTGGACTTTCATATTTCATCTATTGGAACTTCTCCATTCACACTTTGGAGATACTTTCCTGAATAGAATAATTGGAATGAAGTTGTTTGAAATGCTCTTGTGTTCATCAGTGGATGCTGATGATTTCATTTGATTGCTTTTGGGGCCCTGTTATCATCCTGCCCCATGAAGCATGTGGCTATATAATTCTGTGCTAAACTAAAGTGCTGGGTTGGAACCAGTGCAGCACTGAGCTGTTTACTGCTTCTCTACACATTACAGCTTCCTCACTTCAAATAGTGTCTGAACAGACCAAAAACGTGTTTTTGACTGTCATCCAGAACTTGGCTTCTACTTGTCCAATAATGCCATAAAAGTGCTCTTGTCAAATAAATTCTCAGGAACTGAAAAGAACAAATTCCCTGCTCCATATGATTATAGATAATAGAGGCAGACTTCAGCTGACCACCTGGCTGAATGCCCATAGAAAAGTGAATCACACAGCCTCCCTTGGCAGTGCTTTATAAGCCATCAGAGTTAATTTTCTGCATGTGATGGATGCATTTTCCATTTAAAGAAATTTGCACAGAGCATTTATCCCCATTGGGTCTTTTGTGTGCCATAAAATAATCTCTTTCCTTTTGCCAATTAGTGTATATTATGACATTTTTGAATCCAAGATCATTTTTTTGATTGAGTAAATTTCTAGTGCTAACCAATAGATTAGTGGCCAGGACTTTATCATGTGCGGTGTGTGTGTGTGTGTGTGTGTGTGTGTGTGTGTGTGTGTGTGTGTGTGTGCTGTCTGCTCTGCTTTTCCTTAGCAGCTTGGATTGTAGCATCCTTATCATTCAGGGTCTCAGCTGGAAAGAGATGGCACATTCAAATTAAGATAATTTAGAGAGAGTTTTTACATAAAGAGACTATTTAAAAAGATGTGAGTGTGTGTATATGCTTAGAAGAGGGGTAGTGTGGTGATCCAGTAGAACTGCTACTATCTCTAGACTAGGAGGGGGTTAAAAAAGAAGGCCAGAACTAGAACACAGTGGATAGAGTGTTTGCCTTGCATGCGGCCTACCAGGGTTCAATCCCTGGCATCCCATATGGTCTCCCAAGACTGCTAGGTATAATTTCGGAGCACAGAGCCAAGAGTAACCCTTGAACACCACCAAGTATGGCACAAATAAAACAAAACAAAACAGAACACAAAAAAACTAAACAGAAGAGATCTTGTGATCTCTCTGGATCCCAGAGTATCATGAAGGCAAGACTGTCTTTACAATTTCCTGCAGTGAGAATCTTAAACTGTTGTCCCGAGCCCACTTATCAGTTTGAGTCCTCTAACCAGCTCAGAACTCTTCACTGACCGAACTGAATCAGAAGGCAGAAGGCCAAAGTGTGTGTGTGTGTATGTGTATGTGTGTGTGTATGTGTGTGTGTGTGCGCGCGCGCGCGTGCTACACTGGCTCCCATGCTGGCCTCTCAGGGCCCTGTACTTTTGAAATTCTACATCGAGTAGAATGAACTTATAGATCCACATCTCAGATTATGGCTACTTTTTGGAGATATAAAGTGGAAACTTAATGGTTTCTGACATAGACTTTTAATAAGTATTTGTTGAATCCTGTTTATTTGTGACATCTTATTTGAATGAGCAAATCACAGACCTTTCAGATATAGCCGTAAATCATCAGACCAGTGATGGAACTAAAGCATTCAAGTCTACAGATATGACTGATAAAATTAGGCAATCACTTTGGAATTTTTTCAGCATCGTTAATCTGTTCTTTTATATTTATCTCCAAGATTCACACAGGTTTGCAGCACCAGATAATCTGGCCTTGCCAGCCCAGCTGTGTTCCCCTGGATGAGAAACTCCTGCCCCAGCTGCTGAAAGAAGCTGGATATGCTACCCACATGGTTGGAAAGTGGCACCTGGGCATGTACCGGAAAGAATGCCTTCCCACCCGCCGAGGTTTCGATACCTACTTTGGTAATGTAAATGCATATTTCTTTGACAAGATGGGATGACCGCAGCCTTCCCATAAAAATGCAACCAAGTACAGACAAATAGAAAACTGGATACTTTAACCCAGAATAGATCAACAGGCCCCATTGTGGAGCTACTTGCCAATGGCTCCTTCATAATCATGGCTCTGAGATCCCGAGAGGCACAAGCAAGCTCCCAGCAACAAGGTGCTGTATTCTTGCATAGTTGGCTGTCTCCATATCCAAGACCACTGGACTTTAGGGAATCTTTTTAGCAAAAGGAAACTCAATGGATTTTTCTTTTTGAATGATAGGCAAAATGTGAGCCAGTCCTTCCGGCCATGATCTCTATTGTCTCTGAGAATTATTACAATCTTTTCTTTTTCTTTTTTTTGGGGGGGAGCACACCCATTTGATGCTCAGGGGTTACTCCTGGCTAAGTGCTCAGAAATTGCCCCTGGCTTGGGGGGACCATATGGGACGCCAGGGGATCGAACTGCGGTCCTTCCTTGGCTAGTGTTTGCAAGGCAGACAGCTTACCTCTAGCGCCACCTCTCTGGCCCCAGTCTTTTATTTTTCTTAATACCCATAGATGAGTGAGACTATTCTATGTCTATCTTTCTCCCTCTGACTTATTTTACTCAACATAATAGTTTCCATGTGCATTCACGTATAGGTAAATTTCATGACTTCATCTCTCTAGACTGCATTCCCACCAGCAGTGAATGAGAGTTCCTTTCTCCCCACATCCCCGGCAGCATTGATTGTTCTTGTTCTTTGTGATGTATGCCAGTTTCTGTGGCATGAGATGATATCTCATTTTAGTTTTGATTTTCATCTCCCTGATGATTAATAATGTGGAACATTTTTTCATGTGCCTTTTTGCCATTTGTATTTCTTTGTATAGGTCCTTCATCTCTTTAGTTAAGTTGACTCCAAAATATTTGAGTTTGTGTGACACTAAAGTGAATGAAATTTTTTTTAATATTCATTTCTTCTCTATTATTGTTGGTGTATAAGAAGGTCATTTATTTTTACATGTCAATTTTGTAGCCTGCCACTTTGCTATATGAATCTATTGTTTCTAGAAGCTTTTTGGTAGTCTTTAGGGCTTTCTAAATATAGTATCATGTCATCTGCAAACAGTGAGTGCTTAACTGGAAAGAAGACTTCTATTGGTATCTTTACTTCCTGATATTAGAACTGCTCTAAATCCCTAACTGGGGACAATAGATTTAAAAAGGTAAAACAGGAAGGTAAACAGTAAATGGCAAGAGGAAGGATCATAAGAAACCAAGGTGATTTATGGGTTTGGTGACCCTAAAAGAAATATGAACTAATGTTGATCTTCAAATAGTTCTCTTTATACCTGTTACAAACTGTCTTTTAGTTAACACTCTCAAAACTCCATTTACCTTGCCAATAATAGCTTGAGATTCAGGCTTTTTCCTCCCTGCCTCTTGTAGGAATCTTCATTTATTTTAGAACCTACTATTGCCACAAAGCCCACAGACTGAATAAATTATGTTAAACAGTAAATGGAATGAAAACTCAGGTTGAACAGAGAAAGATAGAGAAGCTGCACAGCATCTAATTATGAAAAGCACAAAGAGTTTTGGTGTTCTTTGCATTGTACTCTGAGAAGTGAGATTTTCCTTGTCTTTTGAGGGGTAGGGTGGACAAAAGAGAAGGCTTCAAAAGTCACACTATTTATGAGGTGAATGGATACCAGATATTTAGGTAGAACAAAGCTCATCCTTCATGAGAAGGTAAGAGAAGGCATAACATCTTTTTTTTTTGGTTTTTGGGCCACACCCGGTAACGCTCAGGGATTACTCCTGGCTATGCGCTCAGAAGTTGCTCCTGGCTTGGGGGACCATATGGGACTCCGGGGGATCGAACCACGGTCCGTCCAAGGCTAGTGCAGGCAAGGCAGGCACCTTACCTCTAGTGCCACCGCCCGGCCCCAGGCATAACATCTTTGGATGTGTCATCTTAGTGATGATGGTTTTCTTGCAGGGATTGTTTGAGATACTCATTCCCTGTTAGTCCAGTCATGGCCAGAATGTCAACATGCATTTCAGTACGAGTGATTATGGGACATCACACATGCAATGTTAGCATGTTTCTCTTTCACCTTATTGAGCCTAGGGTTGAGGTGAGAGGTAAGGGCAATAGGTGAGAGACCACGTTCATCCCTGTCCCATCTAGCTCTTCCAGTAGACACTGCCAGCTAGTCATGGTATTCTTTCTTGGTGAGCCAGCAACTATCCTTAATAATCTCAAACTGCTGTTAAAAACTGGACTTGGTGAGGGTGGAGAGATAGTACAGTGAATAAGGCACTTTCTTTGCATACTGCCAACCTGGATTTAATTGCTAGTACTGTGTATGGCCCCTGATGCCTGCAAGGAGTGATCCTTGAGTTTAGATTTAGGAGTGAGCTTTGAGCACTGTCAGGTGTTAAATCTTTAAAAAAAAATTGATTTGTTTGTTAGTTCTTCTCATTGTTTATCATCTTGTAGATGCTAGAAGGAAAAACAGTTTTTCCATTCTTTGACCATTTCCAATCAGAGCTGAAAGTGGGCCAATACTATAATAATGAGATCACATTTTGTTGTTCTATTAAAAGCCATGCATTTTTTAATGTGAGGTTTGAAGAGATAGTACAGAGGTTAAAGCACTTGCTATAGAGGCAGTTGCAGCAGCTATTGCCCATGTTTTTATTTTATTTTATTTTATTTTTTTTAGAGCTTACTCCAGTTTGATGCTCAGGAATCACTCCTGGGAGACTATACAGAGTACTGGAAATTGGTCCTGCCAGCCGTGTATAAGAAAAGCACCCTATGTGCTGTACTCTCTTGCTAGCCCCTGGGGGTTGACTTAAAAAAAAGATCTTTATTTAAGTACCATGATTACAAACATGTTACAAACAGGTAGTTGGGTTTCAGTCATAAAAAGAACACCCCCTTCACCACTGTAACATTCCCACCACCAGTGCCCCCATCTCCCACCTCCTCCACCCCTGCCTGTATTTGATAGTATTGCCCAGGTTTGAATCTTCAACACTACATATAATCCTCTAAGAATGGACAGGTGTCACCCCTGAACCAGGAATAGCCAGTAATAGCACCTGAACAACCCAGATTAACCCCCCCAGAGAAATAAATTTATTTGAATGCATGATAGAAATTATATATATATTTATGAGAAGTCTTGACAGGAATTCAGTGTACAGTACCTCATATTCATTTGGAGGGAGGCTTACCCAAATGAATGACCATGGCAAATATTATCATTAATGTGCCTTAGATATTCTGTCAGAAAGCTAAGATGATAATGAGGACACTTGTACAATTCTTATGAATATACTCAAACCACCCACTTTACATGAGTGACTTGGAGGTAAAATTTCACTAATATTTAAATAAAGCTGTTAAATTAGATATAAATTTGGTTGTTTAAAATTTTCTCCCTCTTTATCAGAAAAAGCACAGGCTATAATTCAGATTTATAAATTACTATTATGAAACAAAGTTCATGTGATTGCCACATGGTTGCTTGTTATCAGTTTGGCAATAATTAAGTAAATGTTTATATTTTTGGAATTTTACTACTTATAACAGGGGTGGCGAACAAGTTCGACACAAAGAGCCAAAATTTTAAACTGTGAGAGTCAGAGAGCCACACCACGCAGTGACCTGCCAAAACAGACAAACACTCACACAAAAGCATCTAATTTTAACAATAATCTATTAAACACATATTGCATTTAGCCATTTTGAGTGAAGGTAAAAATCCTGCAGTGATGGTGAGAGTGAGCTGTGTCCTCCACACTCAGAACTAACAGCAAGATGGGACCCAACATGTGCCACACGGGTCCCCCGCTCTGTGGCCCGTGCAGTGGTTTCCGAGGGATGGGAGACGGGACTAGATCTCTCCTCAGAGGTCCCTCCTCAGAAGCAGCAGAACAAAATCCAAACTTGGCAAAGAGCCACAGTATACAAAATAATGATAAGAGGCAAAGAGCTGCATTCATTTTGGCCGGGAGCCGCATGCGGCTTGAGAGCCGTGTGTTCACCATCCCTGACTTATAATATCTACTTGATATTTGTACTTTTTTTGTTTTTGTTTTTGTTTTTGGGTCACACCTGGTGATGCTCCTGGCTATGTGCTCAGAAATTGCTCCTGGCTTGAGAAACCGTCTGGGATGCCGGGGAATTGAACAGTGGTCTGTCCTAGGTCAGCCGCGTGCAAAGCAAATGACCTACTGCTGCACCACTGCTCCGGCCTCTGATATTTGTACTTTTAACATCTTTTGGTTATGTTTATCTTTTTATCCAAAACAAAAACAATATTTTTTATTTACAGATAATTTGAAGCTATTTAATCTTTAACACCTGCTAGTTATTAAAAAATCAAATAGAGGGGCTGGAGCAATAGCACAGTGGGTAGGGTATTTGCCTTGCATGTGGCCAATCCAGGTTCAATGGCTAGCATCCCATATGGTCAATCTCTGGCATCTAATATGGTCCTGGAGCCTACCAGGAGTGATTTCTGAGTGCAGAGCCAGGAGTAACACCTGAGCATCACTTGTAAAATAAAAAAAATCTAATAGAACCCCCATGTCTTGACGACCACAGTTATTTTTAAAATTCAGTTATTTCTTTGTATTTTTTAGGGGGGCACACCCATTGGTGCTCCTGGATCTGTGCTCAGAAATCACTTCTGGCTCAGGGGACCATATGGGATGCTGGGGGATCAAACCCACGTCCGTCCTGGGTCCGTCACGTGCAAGGCAAATGCCCTGCCACTGTGGCCCAAAATTCAGTTATTTCTTTATGACATATTAATTGCCTAGCACATTAGGTTTCCCTGTAAAAGAGAAAATATTATGATTTAAAATGTTATCTCAGAAAAAGATCAAATTTTGTATTCAGGACTTTTAATTTACTAGATAATGGAAAGGGGGTATTACTTTATTATGAAAGCAGTGGAAGACTTTTTATTGTTGTTATGGGGGAAATTTGGGGATTGGGGAAAGAAATAGGCCTTTTTTATCATCCTCATTAAAAATAATTAATGCAATTTTGGGCTACATCAGGAAGTACCCAGGGTGCTTTCCTGACTGTTCTCAGGAATTACTTCTGGGAGATCATATACAGTTTTGGGATCAAACAGTGGTCAGTTGCAAACAAGGTAAGCATCTCACCTTTTTTTTTTACATCTGTTTCCATTTTACCCTCTTTGGGGGGGCACACTAGGTATTGCTTAGAGCTTACTTCTAACTCTGTTCTAAGGCATTGCTCCTTATATAGAGTGCTGGAAATAAAATCCATGTCAGACACATGCAAGGCAAGTGCCCTACCTGCTGTACTATTTATCTGACCTGATATCACCCTTATTTGAGGATTAATATGCAGTATTTATCAAGAGGTAGCTAGAGTCCAACATAGTCTTTCCTTTGGGTTGGGAACATACGGGATGCCAGAGGATTGAACTGTGGTCCATCCTAGGTTAGCGTGCGCAAGGCAAATGCCTTACCACTTGCACCACAGCTCTGGCCCCATAGCCCTTCCCTTTAAAAAGCTTTATTAAGGTACTTTCACATGCCAAAGAAGTGAGCCAATAGAAGTATATACTTTACTTATCTTAATAGAATTCACAGTATTTTGCTGCTCTTATAAAAACCTAATTGTAGAGTATTTTTATAGCCCATAAGAGAAACCTATCTCCATCAGCATAATTTCCTTGAATCCTGCTGGCTGTAGAAAACCACTAAGCTACTTCTTATCTTTATAGATTTACCTGTTTGGGACATTTTATCATACATAGAATCACAGATTATTTCAGCTTATTTTTGTATTTTAGAAAAAAAATACAGAACACTTGCAGAAACAACTCTAGTGGAGAAAACCCATTTCTTTCCATGTTTAAGTCTATATTGTGGAATAAGCAGTTGATGTCCTCTAAATTTGGGGCACAAATGAGATCTCTGTAGGCAGAAAAATCTAATTTCAGCGCTGCACGGCAGTTTGACCTCTGCAGTTTTCTGACTAGAGACACTTTGGAAATGTTTTGTCTTTCACCAGTGGGTGTCAGCATCTGACCAAAGATGAATCCTCCTAGAGGCACTTCATAAATAACCTTGAAGGCACTCTCCCAATGTCATGCTCAAGTTCTGCATTCATTTAAGTTATCCCCTCAGAACCCAAAGTTGAAACAAACCACATTAACCACCTACTACTCTCAGTCATTAGGTAGATTTAAAGATTAAAATGTCATCACCTTTATTAAATTTGAATTCTGATTTTTATAACACATTTACTCAGAATTCCCAACTTGGAGAGTTATATGATAGAGTCTTGTATTCTGAATATGTGAGTGAAGCATGGGTTTGAGTTTTTCTGCCATAACATGTTAATATCTTCTGTCAAATATAGAGATAAGAAATGGTGTTCTTATTAACCTTGACATCTGATTAACCTTGTCACAGGTAATCAGTTGCATTTGGCAATTAAATGCTGAAACATTTGTTTAACTGGTTTTATGCTATGCTGACTTCTTTCATTCTCTCTTTCTTGTTGTAGGATACCTTCTAGGGAGTGAAGATTACTATTCCCATGAGCGCTGTACATTTATTAATGCTTTCAATGTTACGCGGTGCGCTCTTGATTTTCGAGATGGAGAAGAAGTTGCGACACGGTATAACAATACGTATTCAACAAACATATTTACACAACGAGCTATAGACCTCATAGCTAACCACTCACCAGAAAAGGTAAGTCTTGTATTCTTTATTGACAGAAAATCATGTTAGATTACATCTCTTTTAATGCGTATAGGGAAAAAACATTTAATAAATTCTAGAGGAATAGTTTTACATTTTTTTAGAGTATATCAGGATCAACCTGGGAAGATTATTAAATACAGAAACTCCTAAATCCCACCTCTAAGTAGGTGGGGAAATTTAGTAGGTCTGGGGAAATAGTTACCTCAATATTTTATTTTCTTTCTGTTTGCCGGGGACCCAAACACTGCATTGTCTGGGGACCAATCCATTAGTTTTCAAGACACTTTGTGGTGACAGGGATCAGACTTGAGGTTCCAACAAAACATGTATCCCAAACCTGTGAGCTATCTCTCCAGCTCTATAAAATAGGATTTTAAAGAAATTCACAAAGAACAATTTTTATGCAAACGCACCCAGATCACAGTGTGAGGAATACTGTATTTAAAATGTTTCCATCGTTTTATTTGGGCCAGAGTGATAGTACAACAGGTAAGGGATTTGCCTTGCATAAGCTGACCCTAGTTCGGTCTTAGGCAACCCATATGGTCTCCTGAACATCACCAGAAGTGGAATGCTGAGTGCAGAACAGGGAGTAACTTCTGAGCATTTCCAGGTGTGGTCCAAAACCTAAAACTAAGCAAATAAAAAGAAGCATTTTTATTATTTTGGTATATTGTATACACAAATACTGCAAGTAGTAAATTGACGTTTTTATTTTAATATGAGTATCTGTATGAGTTGTTTTTTTTTGGGGGGGGGCACATCTGGTGGTGCTCAGTACTTACTTCTGACTCTATGTTCAGGAGTCATTCTTGGCAGTGCTTAGGGGAATCATACGAGGGTATCTGGGATTGAATTAATATCAGCCTCATGCAAGGCAAACATCCTATCTGCTATACCTCCAGTCCCATATTATAGATTAAATAAAATATAAAGTATAAAGGTCCACATGTTGGGTGAGGCCTCCCTCAGCACAGCACGGTGCCTCTAGCCCTTTCAAGTCAGTGGGTCTGAAGATGTAGGATAACGACAGGGAAATAATTCACAAGCAGGCAAAGATTCATCGGAGTCAGCTTGCTTTTATTCCAAGGCCCTGTCCACCTTATGCTTTTCCTCACGTGGCTTTTTTTTAAGCTTTCTGCTCCCTCTCCCTCTCTGCTCTTGCTGCTCCCTTGCTGCTTCTTTTCTCTGCCTTTTGCTGCTCCTTTGTTGCTTCTTCCACCTTCCTTCAGCCAGCATCTTTTATTCTTTATTCAAAATCACCGCCCATCCCAAGTGTGGGTGTGTGTCTGACCACCCAGGTGGGATTAACATCTCAACAGGAAGCTTAGGTAAGGGCATTGGGAGAAGGTTATTCCTTACACCATATGAAACTTTTTTTTTTTAAACCCCACCCCCATATGAAACTTTCTTATGGCAAACTTTTTGTTCAAGGATTGGCAACTCTTAAATCCAGGAGTGGTCCTTTAAGTTTTTATTTCTCTGCCAAGATTATTTAGACTGTTCTAGATATTTTCTTTCTTGTATTAATTTTAGAATCAGTCTGTTTTATCATTAATTAAAGTGCCTCATTAATCAATTAGCATGTTTGGTGCATTTGCCATACTTAACCTCTGGTGTATGTATGTGCTGAAATCTTTTCTTTTCCACAGATAAAAATTTCTGTAGAGGGGTCAGAGAGATATGGCAGCAGTAAGGCATTTGCCTTGCATGCGGCCAACCTGAAAGGAATCCAGTTTGATTCCCAGCACCCCATATTGTCTCCCCCAACCTGACAGAAGTGATGACTGAGTGCAGAGTCAGGAGTGACCTCTGAGCACCACTGGGTGTGACCCAACAACCAATCAATAAATAAATAGGTTTAAAAAAATTTCTGTAGAGGGCCAAATAGTACAGTGGGCAGCATGCTTGCTTTGCATGCAGCTTACTCTCAAGCACTTCCAGGAGTAATTTCTGCATGTAAAACCAGGAGTAAGTCCAGAGTATTGTTGGGTATGGCCCCAAACCCAAAACAATTCTCTAGAATTTTTTTTCAAATTTATGTTTTCCTTTAATATGTATGTAGCTTGCCCTTTTTCTACTCTGTAAAAGCCCATGCTTTCTCTGGGGCATGTGCTTCTCTCTCTCCCCTTATATCTTTCTAAATAAGTTTCAATACAAGTTATCTTGTTTCACCAAATTGCCTTTTTTTTTTTTGGTTGAGTTAAACTATAGCCACAATTATAAACTAAAGTTTAAACAAAATTTTATGATTTAAATTAAATTACTTTAAAGTAATTTAAATTACTTTTATTACTTTTGTTGTCCACCATTGGACTCAGGCCATGGTTTCATTAAGGACTAGATCATAATAGATATGAAAGTAGTCCTTCAAGGGTGAGCATGGTTTAGCAAATTACATAATGTATAGTGTGATCTGCTTCTTCCAATTTTCTACCTTCCATTATGACAATTGTGGAGGGTTTCTGGGGGTAACCACTACATCTTTCAAGTGGTGAATCCACTGTATGTATCTCTTCTGAGTTGGTATCCAGTCTCTGACTTTCTTTGAAGTCACTGATTTCAGACTCTCTTTATCTATTCTAACTCTGCACAGCAGTGTCTCCCTGATGCTCTCCTCAGCTTTATCCACGTTTGATTTTTTATTTTCACTTTCTCATACTTACCTCTTACATGGCTATGCTTTCTGTGGAAATTGGATCAACAATTTCAAAAATGGGATCATTTTAAAGCTAGATTTAAACCAATGTATTGGTGCTTGGAAAGTTAACTGCTAGGTATTTTTTTAATTAAGTTTTCAGGTTTTTTTCTTCTTTTTCTGTAAACTTGATATTTTCTATATACAGCCTAAACCCCAAAAATGAGGGCTTAAGGAAACAGTGGTCCTTTGAAGTACCTACTTTCAGATTAGTAAACTAGCTCAGAGAGACTAAGTCATTCGCTCACAATCAGAGCAATTGCATCTGAGTCAAAATTTAAACCCAGACTGAGATTTAAGATGCCAGAGCTAAGTACTCTTTATCAGCCTCACTGGTGTCAGCTAACATCCAAAACCAGAGATCATGAGGCCTAGGCACAGATTCAGCTTGATAGCGTCAATCCTGTGAATTAGGATCACTGGGGGCACTCAGAAGAAATACCAACAATTGTGATTTAGTCAGAAGTGGCTTCCTCCCCTAAGTATTTAATTATCCCTTTCCTCAACTCCCCCACCAGTAATTCTGGTGTGTGGCCACTTTTGATTCTCCTCAGATACCAAGGGTCAAAGCAAAAAGCTTTTATAAGTTTAGAGTATAACATGATTTAATCTTCAATAACTACAAGATGCCTTCAGTAAAGCTTCGCTCCCATTAAAGAACAATGGTGTATTCTCTCACAGTGCCCATAATAGAGAGTGGATAAAAGAAAGCAGCTGGGGTGCAGTGGTTCTTAGTGGGTGGGCTGCCATAGCAGACATGGAGTGGGGGAAGTACCAGAACTGAGGAAAAGAGGCCCTGATCTGTCTTATGCCATCTCTGCAGAGTTAGCACAGCACAGCCTCTGGAGAATCTGAAGGGAATGGCTAGATAAGAGGGCAGTCACGTTTTAAGTGTTTTATATATTTAATTTGCTAAGATATTTCTTTAACTTCTTTAAGACATACCCAGCAGTGCTCAGGGCCTACTTCTGGTTCTGTGCTCAAGAGTGACTCCTGACAGGGCTCAGGGGACCATATGTGAGCACCACAGATTTGAACTGGGAGCAGCTGCATGCAAGGCAAGTCCTCACTCGCTATACTTTTTGCTCCTCTGAAAAAGAGGTTTTTTTGCTTTTTTTTTTTTTGGAGTAGTGTTCAGGATATTCTCCTGATTCTGTGCTTAAGGATCCTTCCAATTGGTGCTCATGAAACTACATGTGATGTTGAGAGCAAATCAGAGCTGGCAGCATGCAAGTCAAGCTCCCTAAGCCCTGTACCCTGAAAAGTTCTCGAGTAGCATCCAACATGCTCAACATCCTACAAGTTTTGAGCACAGGCACAAAGAAATAAGATCAGCAGCTGCCAAGGGCTCATCTTATAAAGTAGCAAATGCAAGTGTCCCTACTTTCCAGTCTCAGTCCTGTGGTGGATCACAGCTGCAGGAACTGCACTTCTCATCATTTTATCCTAGCATTGAATCTCATTCTCTACATGCTTCTTGGGTGCCCTGTATAAATTATAACTGAGACATCTTGTTCTAAGATGGAAATCATTAAAAAAACATACACAAAGTATCCACCAGCTAACTTAAAACTCTGTCTGCTTTAAAGACCACTTAAGGGGAAAAAGCATATGGAGCTGTTTTGTAGCAGAAGCTCAATTGGTGCTAATGTCCCCCAAACACTGTTAATAGCAACTTATGCAAGTACTATTAGAGGGAAAGACTGTCTTCTCTCCATCCGTTCCCTTAGCAGAGACACTGCAATGTGAGACAATATAGTCACTTAGTACCTTCCAGTTACTGTCATCTCTTCTCAACACTTACAGAACAAAAAATACATTTTTTTAATCACATATCTGTTGTGCCAGAAGCTTCCTTAGGGGTGGGAGGTAAAGATTGGGCCATTCCCTGTAATCCTCAGGGGCAACTCCTGCTTTTGTGCTCAGAAATCACTCCTGACGGTTCTAGAGTGGGAGACTGCACATGGTGTCAGGAATTGAACCAGGATCAGCTCCCTGCAAAGTAAGCCAAATTCTGTATTATCTCGCTATTTTCTAGTTTCTTAAAAAACAAAACAAAACATGAAGTTCCAGTGAAAGCTTCTTGTTTCTGATACAATTTTGAAAGAAATGTTGTAATTAGGAAGTCAAAAAAAGAGAATGACAAGTTCAAAGCACATCATATTTTTTCTAAAAATGTATGCTTTCAATTAAGAAACTACACTAAGGGAATGAAGATACTCTTATTCCTCATTGAAATTTGGTAAGGATTTTTAGATTTTAATCAAGAGCACCTTATTAACATACTAATGTCATTAGGTAAAAATTTCATGCTTTTATTTATGTGTGATTAAATGTGATACTTTTGATCATGACTTACCTCTACATCATGACTTAAATCTACATTTGTATTCCCACAAAAAAAAAACAGAAAGAGGGCCAGAAAGAGTTTGTATGTGGCCGACCTGGGAGCAACTCTTGGCATCACTGAGCACTTCTAGGCGTTGATCATTTGAGGACTGTTGGGCATTCTCTCTGTCTTTCCTTAAAAAAGACCAAAAAACTAAAAGGGTGACAGTTTGTGTAGAGTGGCAGCTCAACTGGGTTGGTCAGAGCAAGGATCCCAAGGAAAAAATGCAAGATATGAGTCCAGCCTAAATCCAGAGATCAATGGATTCCAGGATCAGATCCAGAATGCTAATGTTTTATTACCCAGATTTGCAAAGGGGCTATTCTTAGCTCTGTGCTCCAAGTGATCCCTAGCAGTGCTCAAATGCTATATGCAATGCCAGGATTGGCTAAAGTGGCCACATGCAAGTCAGATGCCTTACCCCTGAACTCTCTCTGGCAACTTGAGTGCTAGTGTTGCAGACACAACACTGTAAGTGTTGTGACAATGAGGTCTGACACAGGTATCCAAAGTTAGTGTGATGACCAGATGGAACTCAGGTCAGGAGAAGGCAGAGTCATGATAAATCTATATCCTGGAGGGTGGCTGCTGGCTAACAGCGAGCTCAGAACCTGGCTGGTAGGTGTAGGAAAGTTGCAGCAATTATTTCCCAGGAAGGTATTAGAAGAGGTGAGTATAGATGGGTGTGGGAATAGGGGCTTCCTGAGTAAAGTTGAGAATCTTCTTCTTTGGACAGGGTTCCCATATGGTACTAAGAACTGTGCTTTATTATTTTCCATTTAAAAACAGAACAGACATGTTTCACATCTCCCTTTGGGATGGGTGATTTTACAGGGGGGATATGCTGTTTCATGAGTAAATTTTCCCTAGTGGTGCTGAAACTTCGTGTTTATGAAATCAGAGAGAAATAGTCTTGATGTGTTACTCTGGCCTTCATCCCATTTGCTTGCATTGTTCATCATTCTGTCGGTCTCCTGCTGACTGACAGCTGTGTCGGCCCTGTAAGCCTGTTGGTTCCTACACTGAACTGCCCAAGATTGCTGATGAAATGCACGGAGATGGCTTGTTTCTTTTCTGAGGACTGATTGTTCTACACTTGTCGGTGAGGGTCTAGTCAGCAGGTATTGGAGGCCTTTGTTCAGCTGGTGATAGTCACCAGGAGAGGTAGTTTTATATTCTCAGTAATGCCTTTTGGACTTTTTTTTTTTTTATAATATCTTTATTTAAGCACCATGATTATAAACATGTTTTTAGTTGGGTTTCAGTCATAAAAAGAACACACCCCCTTTCACCAGTGCAACATTCCCACCACCAATGCCCCCCATCTCTCTCCTCTCCCACCCCCTGCCTATATTCAAGACAGGTATTCTACTTCTCTCACTCATTAACATTGTCATGGTAGTTGTTAGTGTAGTTATTTCTCTAACTGCACTCAGCACTCTTGGTGGTAAACTTCATATCATGGGCTGATCCTTTCAGCCCTCATCTCTGCTGTCTCTGGGTGTTCTTAACAGAAATCTGCCCACTGCAAATGGAGGTTTGCTGTCTATTGCTTCAAGAGCAGCACTGTAGGGAACTCTCGATGGGAAGGATTTTCAGGTGGGGGTGGGTAGCTTCCCTGATCTCTAGCCTTTGTGTGTGGGGTGGGGTGGGAGAGAGGAGGTGCTGGGTCAAACCCCTGCTGTGATAAAAGGGAAGGGATTTTTAAATAATATTTTGCAAAAGTAGAATGATTTCCGTATTGAGTATATGAAACCCCCTGAGGATGATGACAAGCTCATTTTCTCCTCCTCTGTAGAGGTTCTCCTGCCCTCCCTGGCCATTGTCCATCACAATAGTCACAGTCTGGGAGTGACCTGTCTTCTCTCTGTTTTTGCTGTCACCTTCTGGTTTCTGTGTTGCTGCTGGTCAGTCCAGGCACACAAACATCAGCATCAAGCTTTCATCCTTCCTGTTCCTTGGAGAATCAGATCAGTCCCCATTCTCCCCACCAACCTCTTAGCTCTCAGGATTGCACTGCTTGCCTGAAGCCACTCAGTGGAAAGAGGGGGTACATTTGGGAAGGAAGGTACGTCTCTGTTTCTTACAAGTTGCCATTTGTTACCAGATGGAGTGTGGGGCATGGTGTTAGCAGAGATTTTATTTTATTTACTTACTTTTAATGACGATGAAAAAATTATGTTTTTGTCTGCTTCAAATGATGGTAGCTTTTCATTGTTTGATCCTTTCCTCATCTAGATCCCTGGAACCAGACAGTTGCCCCTGGCTAAGACACTTTCACTCCAACTACAGTGTTGAACTCTTGATGTCCCCAAGCATATTTCTTTCCCCCAACATCTCATCCCAGGGACACTCGTTGCATCCTCATCAGGGAATCTCCAGTACACCTGGGGGCAGCATAAACATTTCTTTTCTTTCTTTCTTTCTTTCCTCTCTTTCTTTCCTCTCTCTCTTTCTTCTTTCTTTCTTTCTTTCTTTCTTTCTTTCTTCTTTCTTTTCTTCTTTTCTTTCTTTCTTTCTCTTTCTTTCTTTCTTTCTTTTCTTTTCTTTCTTTCTTTCTTTCTTTCTTTCTTCTTTTTCTTTCTTTCTTCTTTTCTTTCTTTCTTTCTTTCTTTCTTTCTTTCTTTCTTTCCTTCTTTCTTTTCTCTTCTTTCTTCTTTCTTTCTTCTTTCCTTCTTCCTTCTTTCTTCTTCCTTTCCTTCCTTCCTTCCTTCCTTCCTTCCTTCCTTCCTTCCTTCCTTCCTTCCTTCCTTCCTTCCTTCCTTCCTTCCTTCCTTCCTTCCTTCCTTCCTTCTTCTTCCTTCTTTCTTTCCTTCTTTTCTTTCTTTTCTTTTCTTTCTTTCTTTCTTCTTTTTCTATCTTTTTCTTCTTTTTTTTTTTTTTTCTTTCTTTTTCTTCTCTTCTTTCTTTCTTTTCTTTCTTTCTTTCTTCTTTCTTTCCCTCCCTCCCTCCCTCCCTCCCTCCCTCCCTCCCTCCCTCCCTCCCCTCCCTCCCTCCCTCCTTCCCCCCTCCTCCTTCCTTCCTTCCTTCCTTCCTTCCTTCCTTCCTTCCTTCCTTCCTTCCTTCCTTCCTTCCTTCCTTCCTTCCTTCCTTTTTTTTTTTGTTTTGATTTTGGGGTCACACCAGGCACAGCTCAGGAGTTACTCCTGGCTCTGCGCTCAGAAATCGCTTCTGGCAGGCACAGGAGACCACCATATGGGATGCCAGGATTCGAACTATGGTTTGTCCTGGGTCAGCTGTATGCAAGGCAAACGCCCTACCACTATACTATCTCTCGGCCCCAGCATGAACATTTCTGTGTGACATATGAGGATGTAGTGGGAAGCACTTGTGTTGGGGGCCAGCAGATAACACCCCCTCCCCGGTCAAGCTTTCAGTATAGGTTTCTTTAGTATTTTTCCATGAAGCATTATCCTGTATTTCTTTTAATCACTCTCATAGTCAAATAGTTTTGTTTTGTTTTGTTTGGGTTGGTTTTGGTTTTGGGGCCACATCCGGTAACACTCAGAAGTTACTCCTTGCTATGTGGTCAGAAATTGCTCCTGGCTAAGGGGACCACATGGGACACCAGGGATCGAACCAGGTCTGCCCTGGGTCAGCCACATGCAAGGCAAATACCCTACCCCTGTGCTATCGCTCCAGCCCCAGTCAAATAGATTTTAAGTGAAGACTTTGCTATTTGAAAATCATTAAATATTTTGATTTTAGGGAAGGTGTTTAGGTTTAAGGTGTTTGAACTCCAGAGATCCTAAGTCAGATTCATCTCTTTGAGCATCTGTTGGCTGTCTTTGTGAGTCTGCTCCTTGCTCAATTCCAGGGCTGGGTCATAGACAGTTTAAAGCAAATTATTGATCATAAAAAATGGAGTAGGAGTAGGAGTCTCACACCAGCTGCATTCGACTTTTTTTTTTACTTTCCTTCATTCATTTGTAAGATTTAAACACCTGAAATACTTCCAATGGAATTATGTGCTTATTTTTGTTTGAATGAGTTGTTGTCTTTTTGAGAGTCTTAAACTCATTAAAGAATTCTGCAGAAGCTCAAATAAAAAGTGCTTTCAGAAAGACTCATTAAAGAAGAAGCTGACCTGGAGTACCACTAAAAAAACGTGTAAATTGGGGGTAATATATCACATTCTGTAGTTTCCTGGTCTCAAATTGGCCTTATATTGGTCCTAGATCAAAGACTACTGAGGCATGATGTTTACTTTTTCCTCATAAAATATCAACACCACTAACCTTCTCTTAAAAGACAGGAACTTACTTTTTTTTTTTTGCTAAAGAAAAAAGAATCAGTTTATTTTGGGACATAGCCACAGCATATAATGGGATTTTCAGTAAGCAACTGTTCTTTAATTACTATGGATGTCGGCATAGTTAATTTATCTGTAAAAGGGAAGTAACTTAGGGAAAGTTTTGAATACAAAGTGGAAAGTATCTGTAACTTATTATCATAGCATCTAGGAACAGACAACATTTAATATTTTATTTAATATATATTAATATACATGTATATATATTTAATATATTATTGTTTTTATTTGGGGATTTTTTTGAGGGGGAGGAGCACACTGACTGTGCTCGGGATTTATTCCTATCTCTGCACTCAATGATGGCTCTGCATATGACATCTGGTGGTATCAGGCATGGGGAGACAATCCGGGATACCAAAAATTAAACTGAGGTTGGCTACATGCAAGGCAAATGCCTACCTGCTGTACTGTTGCTCTGGCCCTTGTTGCTAATATTGATAAGCTATTATTTGTTCTGATCAAGAAATTATAGGCTATTTTTGGACTCTGAATTTTTAATTTTTATCTCAGATCTTTTAGTATATTTATTTATAAATAAAGTTAGTTATATGTGTGGGATTTCAGGCCACACCTAGGATTTTGCTTCTGACTCTGTGCTCAGGGATCACTCCTGACAGTTCTTTGAGGACTATACATGTTGCTTGGATCAAACTAGGTTTGGCTGCATTAAGTGTCTTAACTCCTTAATATATCTAGAGCACTATTTTAAAGTATTTTAATATGTGATATGTACTGCACAGTCCATAAAATTTATCCATTTAAGTATACAATAATAGCTGTCACTCAGGTTATCCCTTTTGCCTAACTTCTTGTCATCACAGCCCTAAAAAGGCTCAGACAACAGATAACCACTTTCTCTCTCCATAGATTTTTCTACTTGGGATATTTTAAATATAGATCTGTTTTTATTCTAATTCAGGATCTTTTGGGTTATAATATGTACTAGTGCTTCATTCCTGCTTATTACCTTCTATCGCTGAAAATAGTTCACATGTTTGTTTTATACTCTCATCAGTTGGTGGCTGTTTTTACATTTTTGCTATTATGAATAATACCTCCCTGTGAACTTCCATGTACAAATTTTGTTGGGTTGTGTGGTTTCGTTTCACTAGGAATGGAAATTCTGGATCATATGGAAACTACATTTAGTAGTTTAAGGAGCCACCAATTTGTTTTTTCCACCAGCAATGAACTATGGTTCCAATTTCTCCATAACCTCACCAACACTTATAATTTCTCTAGGTTTATACCCCCTTCATTTTAACCATCCTTGTATATGTGAAGAGGCATCTAAGTATAGTTTTGATTTTTACTTCCTAATGACTAATAATATTTCGTGTATCTTTTTGCTTTGTTTTATTTTGTTTTGTTTTTTTTGGGGGGGGGCACACCCATTGATGCTCAGGGTTTACTTCTGGCTATGTGCTCAGAAATCACTCCTGGCGTTGAGGAACCATATGGGACACTGCGGTTCATCCTAGGCTAGCGCTTGCAAGGCAGACACCTTACCTCTAGCGCCACCACTCCGGCCCCAAATTTTGTGTGTCTTATTGACTCTATATCTTTGCAGAAATATTTAAGAACAAAAAGATAATACAGAGGCTAAGGCACTTTCCTTGCATGTGGCTTTGGGGAGGGGTAACATGGCTGATCTTAAATTAGTCCCCAGCATCTCATATGTCCCTTGAGTACTGTCAGGCATACCTCAACTCTCAACCCCCATAAGGAAAATGTCTGATCAATGTTTTCTGACACTTTGTAATTGGGTTGTCTTTTATTATTGAGTTGTAAGAATTCCCTGTATGTCATAATTCAGATACATGATTTACAAATATTTTCAACACATTCTGTGTATTGTTTTAAAACTCTAATTGATATGTGTTGATTTGTCTATTTCTAGTTAGTTCTTTCTATGCCTTTTTAACTGATGTGCACAAACTCTCTTTCCAGCCTCTGTTTCTCTACCTGGCTCTTCAGGCTGTCCATGAGCCCCTTCAGGTCCCTAAGAAGTACTTAGAGCCATACGACTTTATCCAAGATACAAACAGGCATCATTATGCAGGAATGGTGACCCTTATGGATGAAGCTGTGGGAAATGTCACTGCAGCCTTAAAAAGACACGGACTGTGGAACAACACAGTGTTCATCTTTTCCACAGGTAAGCTCGTCAATACAACAATCATCTCTTGCCAAAGCCTAGGACCTGGAATTCGATACACAGAATGAAGATAAATTGGAGCACTTAGCAGTTTCTTATTGAAATAAATGCTAACTACACAAGGGGAGACATGATAATAATTGATAGAAAAATGTATCTAAGGAAAAAGAATGATGGACCATTCCACATTTCTTCAGATATCAAGGTATTCTGGGATTGTGTTTGGAAACAAGGCTCTCTGGCTAAATAGGAGTAGACATTACTCACAGGCAGGCAGCTGGTGGTGGATCTTTGGAGCCCAGGCTTTTTCTTTTAGGAGAAATTTTCTACTATTCGGGGCACCCCTGTGCAAAGAGACAGATGGTGACCTTAAGAAGACAGATAAGAAATAGAGCCATTTAAATCTAGATCTTGGCTCGAGTCTTCAAGTATAGTGTGTGTGTGTGTGTGTGTGTGTGTGTGTGTGTGTGTGTGTGCGCGCGCGCGCACATCTGCATGCTTATGCACATCTGAATATGTGCGTGTGTGTTAAGATTGCTTTCTGATATGTAAGCCACTATGATTAAAATAAAATTTATATTTAATAAAAAAAGATTGCTTTCTGACATGTAAATATCCTTATATGTTGTGAAAATAAAGGAGAAGAAAGAAAGAAAAGTTTGAAAGCCATTGTCACGATGGCAAAATTATTCTGATTTCCTGATATTATCAGTGCTGATTTCTACCTGCCTATGAAACACCATTTACAGAAATTTCTTTTTGCAATGCTTTGGATGTAGCTCTTTGCCTAATCTATGTGCTAAATACTCAAAGAAAGTATTCTCTCTTCTAAAGAGTATCTACTTCCTGAAAGAAATGGATATTTTTATGTGTAGAATTTTCTTGACTTATTTACTTTAAATATTTTGGCCCTCCATGTCACCTTTTATTCTCTTTTTTTTTAAAACCACTATTAAAATATCGTATAGCCCTCTAATTTTCTTTTCTTTTCTTTTTTGGTTTTTGGGCCACACCAAGCAGGATTCAGGGGTTACTCCTTGCTCTCTGCTCAGTAGTTGCTCCTGGCAGGCACAGGGAACCATATGGGATGCCAGGATTCGAACCACCATTGGTCCTGGTTTGGCTGCTTGCAATGCAAACACCCTACCATTGTGTTATCTCTTCAGTCCCCCTCTAATTTTCTTTTATATTTTTCTCCACTGTGTGTCTGTTTTCTTCAATTATTTGGGATGTTTTCTTATTATTTTGAGCCATTTCTATTAAATTTATTGCAGTCACTATTTTTAATTATCAGAAGTCAATTTTAATTTTGTGAGTATTATTAATCTGTGTATTTTGGGAGATGTTTTATGGTTTTATGGTACTCAGTGCTTAGATTGCTCATGCAGAGCTTTAGATACCATGAGGTTTCAGAAATGAACCTTTTCCTCCCTTTTCTCCTGCAAGGCATATTCTCAGCCTCTTGAGATGGATATATATTATCATACTGACTTTGTTTTTATATCCCACAAGTGAGTAAAATTATTCTATATCTATCCCTCTCTGACTCATTTCATTCAGCATAATAATCTCCATATTCATCCATGTATAAGCAAATTATGGCTTCATTTTCTTCTAAGAGCTACATACTGTTCCATTGTGTAGATGTGCCATAATTTCTTTATCTACTCATCTGTTCTTGGATAATTGGATTGTTTCCAGATTCTGACTATCATGAATAATGCTGCTATGAACATAGAAGTGACTATATCATTTTTTGCATTGTGTTTTTGGGCCACCAGGGCATATTCCTATTTTGAGGAATGCCTATATTTTTTCCCAATAGGATGGATCAGTCTAGATTTTCACCAGCAGTGAATGAGAGTCTCTTTCTCCCTACATTTGTGTCAGCACCATTGTTCTAGATCTCCATGAAGTGTTCCAGTCTCTGTGTTGTGAGATGATACTTATTGTTGTTTGGATTTGCATCTCCCTGGTTATTAATGATGTATAACGTTTTTGTTTGCTTTTTAGCCATTTGCATTTCTGCTTTGAGGAAGTTTCTGTTAATTTCTTCCCAAGTTTTGATGTAGTGAGATTTATATTTTATTGTTAAGTTCTATGAGTGCCTTATCCATCTTAAATATTAACCACTTATTAGATGGGTATTGGGTAAATAATTTCACCCATTCCATACGCAGTCTTTGTATCTTGGTCACCATATCCTTTGAGAGTGAGGTGCAGAAGCCTTTTAGTTTAGTATAGTCTTGTTTGTTTCTTTATTTCCACTTGCTTGGTCAGTGATGATTTTCCTTGAAGATACTTTTAACTTCAATGTTTTGGAGAATTCTCCCTGTATTTAGTCAGCCTGGAAACAGGTGTACCTTAATTTCTAAGGTGGTGAAATCTCTATAGTTTTCATCAGTGTAACTGGGATGTGCTTTGGAGAATTTTTATTTGGTCTCTTTGGGCATCCAGTATGTGAATTCATGCACTCTAGGTCTGGGAACTTCTCAAAATGATGTTTTTGACTTCTGCTTCTTCATTGGGATTTTTTTCCTGCCTCTCTGAGACCCCAATGAATCTTATGTTGTTTCTGTTGAATTTATTTCAAAGTTCTGTTGTCTGTTCATTTATTTTTGAGGATATTTTTTCATCTCTGGTCACTTATTTTAAAATTCTTTCATCTTGTGCTGTTGTCTGGAGGTGTTATACAGCTCATCTCTGAGCACACTGATTCTGTCCTCGGCAGCTGTGTCGAAGCATTTTATTTCACCTATGAACATTTTCTATTTTATCATTTCTGTTTGAAGTTTTCTCATTTCTACTCTCTTAGCTTCTTGAGTCTAATTGGCTGTCTGTTCCATGGTTTCTTGAGTTCCTCTAACACCTTCACTGTTTCATTTTTAAAGTCCTTCTCAGAGTTGCTGAGTAGGTGGCTGACCCTAGTTGAGTCTTCAGAACTACCATCTTCATTCACTAAACATGATGGGGCTCTGCTTTGCTTTCTCATTGTGACCATTTTAATGTGGTGGTTTTTTTTTTTATGTGTGACTCATTAACTAGTAGAAAGGCACAGCCACAGAACTAAATGGAACAGCCAGGCTTTTTTCAGGTGTACCAACCTGTGTATCTGGGTGTGAAAATGTCTTTTTTGAGTCACAAGGAGAACCACAATGCCAGTTTGTCTGTCTGTCTCAGTTTCTTGAGACTGTATGACTGGGCAGAGCATATCTGGTGTGACTATAAGACCTCTACCTTTGTCCTGGTGCTTCTCTTTTCTTCAGGGTGCACTGACATAGAGTGAAAATGACCCTTGAATCACAAGGAGGGCCTTGTTGCTAATCTGTCTGTTTCTGGGACTGTAGAAAGTCTTTAATTTTAAACATGAATTATATCTTGTGTGTAAGTGTAGAGATGTGTATATACATGCATATATGTAAAACATTCATATAGATTTGTACATACATACATTTGAGATTTATATACTCCCAACATAATATCTTTTCCTCATAAGGTTCTTTGTATCTTTTTGATTTCTCTTTTTTCCTGACTTTTGTGTCTTTGTTTTGGTCTGCCTTTCTCAAATCCTTAGTGACCCTTGATTAAGTCTAAACTTAAACTTGTGTCTGTATTTTAAAATTATAGTTTAGGTGACATGGTTACCAATACTGTTAATGTTTATGGTATTGAGGTTACTGCACCAGAGAAAGTGCCTGAGGCTTTCCACCATTCTTCCTAGATCACGTTGGTTCACCTTTTCATTTCTCATTTTACTTGACTCCCACTGCCTTACAGTTTCAGTTTTATAATCAAGGCAAGGATTTTTTTTACCATATGTCACTCTCTATTTCCTTGTTTTGTTTTCTATACTCTATGAATGAGTAGGATGAGATTATTTGGTATTTGTCCTTCTCTCTGAATTGTTTTACTTAACAAGATGTTCTCTATTATCATCTATATTGTAGGTAGGGCATGGCATGATTTCATTTTCAGCTGTATATATTCCCTGTGTTTATAGACCATAGCTTCTTCTGTCATAGATGTTTGGGTTTTTCCCATATCTTTTTTTAAACTTTATTTATTGATTGATTGGTTCTGAGGCCACACCCAATTTTGCTCAGGGATTACTCCTGGCTCTGCACTCAGACATTGCACCTGGAAGGCTGGGGGACCGTATGGCTGGGAATTGAACCATGTCCCTTCCAGCCACATTCAAGACAAACAACCTACCTCTGTGCTATCTCTCCAGTCACATTTTCCCCATATCTTGACTATTGTATTAAGAGCTGCAAGGAAATGTAGATGTGCATGTATCTTTTTGAATTAGTAATTTTGTGTATTGGGAGTAGACCCCAAGTAGAATCTCTTGATCTTATGGAAGTTCTAGTTTTTGTTTGTTTGTTTCTTTGGGCTACACCCGGTGATGCTCAGGGATTACTCCTGGCTATGTGCTCAGAAATCGATTCTGGTTTGGGGGACCATAAGGCACACCGGGGGATCTAACTGCAGTCCACCCTAGGCTAGCTTGGGCAAGGCAGACACCTTACAACTTGTGCCACTGCTCTGGCCCTAGTTTTGCTTTTTTTTAGGACTCTCTATATTGTTTAACATAAACAATATAGAACTAGACAATATTCCCACTAATAGAGAACAAGAGGTCCTTTCACACCATATCCTCACTAACACTAATTAGTTTTAGTCTTTTTTTATCAATGCCATTATCACTACTATGAAATGATACTTTACTGACATATTGATATGTATTTATTTGATAATAAATGGTTATGAACACTTATCTATATGTCTAATTTCATCCATGTCTTCTTTGGAGAAGTGCTTGTTGACCTCTTCCCATTTTTTTTCATGTGATTACTATAAGCCTAAAAATTTGGGTATATAATCATTATTTTTCTTTGCTTAATTAAAGTTTGTGATTGGATCTGGAATTTATCAAGTGCTAACTATGTGTGAGATATAGTCCTGATTGTTTTATGAGAATGAGACAGAGTTCACAGGTGCTAGGTAACTTGCTTTGGTCACTCTGGACACAGATTAGGTCCCCATTATTCTGGCCTCTAGATTTGCGAGATGATCTGAGAGGTCTTTTTCCCTTTTCTTCTCCCCTCTTCTCCTCCCCTTCCTTCTCCTCGCTTCCTCTCTTATTCTCCCCTCCCCTCTTACTATGTGGTGCCATACCCACAGTACTATCTTGCTATCTCTCCAGCTCAGATCTGTTGGTTCTTATTGTAACGACTGACACAGCAGAACTTTCTTGTTGATGCTGCAGTGCTGGTCTAGAAGGAACTATATTATTTCCCTGAGAAGCCTTATCCATTTGCTTTAAATATACCAGTAATATAGTTTTTAAAGGATTAACTGCAGTGGGAAAAGTTGAACCAAAGACAACATTTGTTTTCCAGGAAAAACCTTACCTCTTAGAAAAAAAGGAGACACTTTGTACTTAACTCCTTGGTAGAGCTCTCATATTCAGAAGGTTGCTCTCAATTTACTTTATTTTGAATAGCTTGCAAAAGCACTTTGATAGGTATTTCAAGTGCTTGAAATAGAATGTTGATACTGATGCCAATATCAGTGTGAAGTCTTAAGACATTTAATACCTATTTAGTGATTATATGTGGGAAATGACCTCACAATGTCAAGTCTTGGAAGTTGGAAGTTTAAGGAAAACCAAATTTCTGAAGAGAGTAATGTGAGTTAATGGAAAGTACTCATATAACTGTGATTGTGGTAACGGAAAAAGACAAATATTTCAGTGGCTCTGTGACAACAAATATTGATGTCAAATATGCATGAGACGAGGGAATAAATATTTTCATAGCATGAATGTTGAACAAAATGAAATTTGGGGGAGGGGGCTTGGACCACATTCAGAGGTGCTCAGGGCCTACTCTGGATACCATGCCCAGACCATATAGTGACAAGAATTGAATCCAGGCCTCCTGCATGCAAAACACATGTTAAGTTATCTCTCCAGCCCAGAGTGAGATATTTTGAGGTCATATATCTTTTTCAGTATATGATTTCAAATGTGTATATGCAACTAATTTTAAATAGATAACTGTTCCATAAACACCTATGATATTTATTCAAGCTGGCAAATATAACTTTTAAACTACTCATATAAGAAATTAAAGATTAACTTATAAAAGTATTATTTTTGGTTGGAGCAGGAGTACAGCAGGTAGGGAGCTTGCCTTGCATTCATTAGATCTGGGTCGGATCCCAGATATGGTTACTTGAGCTCACCAGGAGTAAGACCTGATTACTGCTGGTGTGTCTCCAAAACAACAAAAAGGCATTGTCTAATAGTCTAATATATTGATTTATTACTCTTGTACTATATATATATATATATATATATATACACACTTATACTGCTGAATTCTATTTGCTAGGGTCTTAATTAGATTTTTTTGCATTAGTTCAGAAATGAAAGTAGGATCATGGTTTCTTTTATTCTCTATCAGGTGTTTTTTGCTTGATTATGCTACTTCATAAAATAGTTTTTATGTTTATTTCAATTTTTATACTCTGGAAAAATTTACAGATTGTGTGAAATATCTCTTGTTAAAATAGCCATTGGTATTTTACAAAAGGCTTTAAAAAGAATTATGTTCATAATTTAAAGTTCTTATTGAATTATATTTAGTTGTTGGTTTTAAATATTTCAAAGTTGAATTTGCCTGAATTATTATGAGATCTTTGATGTACATGACAAAATGATTTTTTCACTGCAGAAAAGTTTCCTTCATATTATAGTTTATTATAGTTTATTGCTGTTAATTTCTGTAAAATATCCTTAATATATATGTTGCATCACTAACTCAGCATTTTACTACTTGATTTCAGATTTTTCTTTTTATCTTTTTTTTAATTATGAGAACAAAGATGCAAAGAAAGAGGACAAGGTAAAGTTATAGTGGAAGGACAATCACCCATAAATAGAATTCTCAGTAGTCCCATTGCTGATATCTTAACTTTGAACTTTCAGCCAAAGAACATTAAGAAAAATAAAACAGAACCCATGTACAATTACTTTGTCCCTCAAGTCCCCAGATTGTAGTACATAATATTTCTAAGCAGCACACAAAGCAATCTAAAGCCATAAAACTTATGTAACTCCTTAAACATTGAAGGCAAAGTACTTTTTTACATTTCCATGCACGTGCATATTAGTTAAAGTTAACCTCAAAAGTTTAAGTGGGTTGTTTTTCTTAAGGATTGGAGTCAAAGAAGCACAGTAAAAATGGTGTTAGAGTGACAATTATTGTTTGCATAGGCCCACCAAAATATGAGGGACATGGAAAGGAAAAGCCTTGGCCTAAATACAAGGGGACCCTACCCCCTGAAGTTTCCTGGCATAAGACCAACTCTAGGCTCCAGGCAAACTAGTTTGTCCCATCCAGGTCATTGTCTGTAGTGCCAATACACTTTTATTTTTCACACAGTCTCTGTTGTTGGTATCATGTTTCTGTATTAAAGATCCTGGAATCTGCATATCCTACATTGCAGTCAGGATGGTGCAGAGCGCCCTCTCATTTCACCTCACAATTAAAGGGCAATGCAGAGAACCCTGTCCTGTAAGCAGGTCATTGTTATTATCAAGTCTTCTTAGTGTTAAGGGAAGTCTCTTTTGAGCAGGTTCATGTCAAAGCAGTGGTAGGGTCTTCCCTGGTAGAGGATTGTTTCCAGGTGTTGTTATAAAAAATCTTGGATGTTTCATAGTTAGCTTCCCTGTTCAGGGGTGAATGGAGGATGCCCATTCTTCTGAGGCCTGTGCCTGGTCATTATATCAATGTTCAGGGTGTAAGGTCTGGAACACACAAATCTTGTGTGTTCCAATCTCTATTAGATAAGAACTTATTTGTATGTATAGTATTTTCCCATTTTAATGTGCCTATGCAAACAAGGAATAATGCCACGTGGTGTTATCGGCGCATATGGGGGTCATAAGAACAAGTCCAACAATCCCCATGACATGGTTCAATCATAAGCATTAAACTGAGGGACTCTTCCACCAAAATTCCTTATTGAACAGCTCACAAAGAGAAGACAAGATAAAATGTGGGTAGAATTTTCATGGTAAAAGACTATTTAGAAAGAGTTATAGCTGTTAAAGAAAATACACATAAAATATTCAAAAAACATATGTTTTCTATTTTCTGTCTTTTGAAATAATTGGGGGTTGTTAAATCCAATGCACGACTTTGGTCTGTGATTAGGACTGTGTTGTACTGAAGTTAAAAAGGGTAAATGTGGGGTACTGATGATTGGGGGTGAGAGAGTTAAGGAGTAATAATGAGCTTTGTATAGATGTGCGAAAGGGCAGAATCTGTTGGGGCAGGAGGTCAGTCTTGGTGCCTAACAAATTAAAGAACTGAGGGTAAAGAGAGTTAATTAAGGGGAAGATAACAAATCCGGATTGGGAGATGAGGGAGTAGAAAGGGCTCTGGTGTGGGGGAGGTGAAATATATCAGAGGGGCTATATACATTGTATAGATGAATTGTTTATGGATTAGGCTTGGCAGTCAGAGAGGACCACTGTATAGGAAGTCACGTCTACATATACACTGATTTTAGAGACCTATTTGAATATTATCCTCCAGATTAGGGAATTCCATTTTTTTCCCTAGAAACAATTGAGAATTAAGAGTATTTTTGGGTGTTGTTAAAAAGTATATATATGGCGCGGGCGCACGCACTTTTGAAAATGAATACCAGTAAGAAAAGGACTCCTGAATGGGGTCCAGTATGCATAGGGGAGGAATTTCTCTCCCCACCCTCGCCCCAGGGCCCGATTTACCAGGCGTGGCCCTGAAGACCAGTCTGGCGTGGGGGGGGCGGATCTCAGTCTCCTGGACTAAGTGGTCAGCCCAGGGGGCCTATGGCTAGCTGTTCTGCCCAACATACCAGCTGAAGAGAAACAGAAGAACTGGCATGTGGAGTCTTCTGGGTGCAGCCCCTGTCTCTCTTTTTATCGTTTTTCTTAATCTTTGTAGATACCCTGCATTACCGGTTAGATATTTTTGCAACTTTATTTCTTCTCTTTAATTTCTTCAGTACAGTAGATTATATTAAATAACCGTTTTTTTCTCTATTTTTTCTTCATTTCATTCAGTTCCCCTTTCTTCTAAATTCTCTAGTAAAATTAATGGCTGCTCTTTATTAAATATTTGCTGTATGTGAGACTGACCTAGACTTTCTCATTCTTTGTCATGTCAGTATTCAAATACAAAGTAATTCATGAAATAGATTAATTTATTTTCATTTTACTAATAAAGATGACTAGAACTTGCAATAGTTCAGTGGTAAAGCATTTGCCTTGCACATGGCCAACAAACACAGGACAACCCCGGTTTGAAACCCGGGCATCCCATATAGTCCCCCGAGTCTGCCAGGAGCCACTTCTGAGCATAGAGCCAGGAGTAACTCCTGAGCACTGCCAGGTGTGACCCAAAAACCAAAACAAAAAAAAAATGACTAAAACTTAAAGAGGTAAAGTGAATGTGGCCAAGACTACATTGCTAGCATCTGAATCAAATGTGAGGATCCTGACACTGATGTGATCATCCTAGAAGGTGGGAGATGATTGGGTTATGAGACTGAAGTCCTCTCCCTCCATGAATGAGATTCATACTATACAAAAGTGGATCCAGAGAGATCAGTAAGAAAGTGCCAGCTGTGAATCAGGAAATGATCACCCACCGGTGCCAAGCCGGTGCTTTGAACTCAGATTCTCTAGCCTCAAGAACAATGAGAATTGTTCAGGAGCTACCTGGTCTGTGGTGTTTTCTTCTGTCAATTCAAAAGGATAAGGCAAGCTATCCATCTGTCAATGTCAATATCAATGAAATCTCATCTCTTGCACAGATATATTTCAGCTTTTAATCTCAATAAGTATCGAATATTATTGCCTCTTTTCAACTTTGTACAATTCTGATCCTAGAACCCATGCTTTTTCTGAGCTTTTTGGAACAGGCATTTTCTGCATTAGTTACTCTTGCTCTGAATGAAAGACTTGAAGAAGATTTGTTTTCTTGTTATTGTTAAAATGCTGGACTGGATAATTCCCTCTGAAATCTATAGCTGGAGGACAGGTTGATGTGCAGAACTTAGTCCTATTGGCTTCTGGGCAGTGAATCTCAACTCTGCTGATGCTGACTGGCCTGCTTCACAAACCCTACTGTGTAGTTTACTTGGTCTATGGCATGCTAAAAGAACTCCAAATGGAAGAGCTATTTTGGCTTTTCGTATTTGCAAGTTCTAGGGTTTTGGTGTTGGAACTATATATATGTTGAGTTGATGGAAAGGAATTTTGTAGGACATAATAGGCCAGATCCTAATTATACTTAATACTTAATAATACCCTAATAATACATAATACTCCCAGACCCTTTTATTCCTTTACTTTTTTTTTTTTAAGTGGAGAAGTTTTCAACAACCAATGGAGCTCAGGGTTTCTGGCTCTGTACTTACTCCAAATGGTAATGGGGGACCATATATGGTGCCAGAGATTGAACTTTGGCCCATGGTATGCAAGTCAAGTTCCTTAATCTCTGTATTATCTCTCTATTCCCCAGACCTTTTATTTTTATACCTATGGTTGTTTTTTTATTTGTGGGTTTTTAGTTTTTATGAGTTGGGATTTATAGCTGCACATAAGAAGCAAAGGAAGAGAAAAAGTAGTCATTCTCTGCTTCTGGCAAGAATGATTCCTGTTTCCCTGCTTGTAACTTCCTTTTTTGGGATTGACTCTATGTCATGAAGAAAAGAGGCAAAGTTAGCCCTTGGTTCCTTCAACCTCCACCTTATAGGTCTTGGAAATTTCTCCAAGGGTCTCTGACATGATAGGTGGTTTGTGCATCCTGCTTTTGCAGACTGATTATTTTTTATTTTATTATGCCTTTGTTGGGATGTCAAATAAGAGAAACAGAATTTTATTTAATTTGTGTTTATTTTGGTTTAGGATTACACCCAACTATGAGTGATTCAAAGGGGGTGCTCAAGGGAGTATCTGTATGTGTTGCTGGGGACAAAATGGTCCTAGGCACATGCAAGGCAAAACCTCAAACCTTGTGTTATCTCTCCCACTTTTTAAACCTGAACTCTGTGTATTACTATGGCTAATCATTTAGTTACTAAATGCCAGAATCATTCCTAGAAATTTGACTTCAACATAATGAACATAAAATTCATTTCTTGTGCCACTAGATCAGTTTTTTTTGTTTTGTTTTGTTTTTTGGTCTTTGAGCCACACCCAGTGCTGAACAAGACTTACTCCTGGCTATGCACTCAGAAATCACTCCTGGCTTGGGGGACCATAAGGGACACTGGGGGATCAAACTGTGGTCAGTCCTAGGTCAGCTGCATGCAAGGCAAATGCCCAATTGCTGTTCCACCGCTCCAGCCCATAAATCAGTTTTTCTTTTATCTTGTGTCCTCATCTGCCTTCATGTCCTAACAGTTGCCCCTTGCTCATGCAATTTCCACTTGTGGTCCCCTTGGAATATTCTATGAGTCCACAAGGAGATCTATGCTTCTCTTATAGACTTGAACATTCATTAGAACCAGAAAAGCAGATTCTAATCCTTGAAAAGAAAGTAGCATTGAATTTCAATATCTGTATACAGCTATTATATATTTATATTAGCTCTTTTCAGATTAATCAGCTTTACTTACAATTAGCTGAGAGTTTTATTATAAGGAAAAACCAAATTTGCATGTCTTTCTCTGGAGATTTTTTCTGTGTTTATTGACAGTTTCAGTGCCTGCAGCAAAATTTAATAGTGTGCTATAGCACTGTGATTAAAACCAAAGGAAACAGGATCTGAATCTAGCTGATCCTAGGGCAGTGATTCATTTTTCCCAGTGTTTTCACTTTATTGACTTTGTACTGCTCTTCTTTATAAGCCTACATTTTTATATGGGTAGATGCAAACAAATGTTTGACTCTATTAGTACAGAAAACTTCGAAATAAACTAGCCTTATTTTTAGTTAAAGGGAAAGACAAAGGCTTAGTATCATTTTAGGTTTAGGGGAAGCTAAATTTAAAGAAAACTCCTTTTATAGGAGAAAGATGCATAGGACTCTTACTCAATGGATTCATTGTTAAAAATGCAGGGGGTGGTTGCTGCACAGCATTGTGAATGTACAAAATTTTACTTAGACACTACTTTTTTCAGGAGGGGAGTAGCCACAGCTGGTGGAGCTCAAGGCTTATTCCTGGCTCTCTGTTCAGGGATTATTCTTAGTGGGCTGGGGGAGGGGACCTTCTGGAGGGCCAGAAATTGAACTCAAGTCAGTCACCTGCAAGGCAAACACCCAACCCACTGTACTGTCACTCTGGCCCACACATAGACAATTTAAAAGTTATTCTTCTGTGAACAGGGGCATCCTAAATAGGGCTCAAGGGTCCTAGGAACCACTCCAGCAATTCTTAGCTGGTTGAGCCAATGAGTTGACCAACAATGAGTTGGCTTAATGTTGGACTTAAAGAAGTGTGGCTGCTCTGCCCTGTGGTAGTGGGAACCCCTGTGTCATGCCCCAGGAATGTGAGTCCCCCAGGGCTACAAAAAGTGATCTTCAGAGGGCCATGCATTACCCCTTGTGATGTGTACTTTCATTTATAGTTTAAATCCCAATGAAAAAATCTACTATCTCTCAGATTTACTGAATTAGAAACCCTAGGGTAGGATTCTATAAGAAATTCTGTCTCATGGTAATTCTTACATCTAGGGAATGTATTTCTAAAGAGAAATATATGTCTATATAAGTATACAATTATTAAAGTCATCTGTGTACATATAATATATCTCTGCAGCTGGATTTAGGGGGAAGAGTTGTGGGGGGGAAAGAGAGAGGAATAATAGAAAAAGACAGGGATATTCTAGAAAGCTACTAAGTGTGAAGTTCATCCTTACTTGATTAATTTTTAATTCAGGTAAATGTGCCCATTTAAGGAATAAGTTCTTTAGACAAATCTAATACAAAGCACTTTAATTATTCTGTTCTCCAATGATCTTAGTGCATATAAAACACATTCTCAATAGATGACTAACACTTTTTGCAGTGTATCAGCATGACTACTATTAACAAATGTTGTTTGTTTCATCACAAACTCAACCTTCTGTTCTTTTGGCTATAACCAACTAATCTCCCTCTGTTTGGTTATGATCTGAGTTCAAATTCCAACTTCCTGCCCATTATTTGTATATTGGCTTCATTATCTCAAATCCATATTGGCCTGCCCTTCATTTACTCACTTGGTGCCTCCTTATGGATAGAAGGATAAATAGACATAGTGCCAGGCCTGGGAATCTTGCAGCCTCACAAGACAGAAAAGCAAAGGCATTATTCTGATGTTGTCTTGGGAAACATCTGGCAGGTATTTAGGGTCTCTGAAATTTTAGAGCTGGGAATGCTGGGAATGAGAGGGCTGGTATAGGCAGGGAAGAGAGAGATCAGCATTCTCAGTCAAGTGAGAGAGAGAAACCTGCATATGGTCAGAGGGAATAATGGTTGGATGAGAGATGGAAGAGTGAATTTCGAGCCTTGAGTGAGGAATCTGAAGTGGTAAAATGGAAAGTGTGGGCTGGAAGGCCAGCTCAGGAAAAAAAAAAAACCCAGAAACATGGAAAGGCACTCTGAAGAAGTGGAAGTCATGCAAAAATTTCAGCAGATTGTTTTTCATTTGATGATATCCTGAAGGGGGCCTGTATCCATGCTGGCTTTCTAGGAGGCTATTCAGTAAAGGAAGATAGGAAGAGTCAAGACAGAGGGAAAATAGATGGAGACAAAAAAATTTCTGGAAAGCTTGGATCAGTTGATCTGTAATTTGTGTTATAAAACAAGAGAGTCATTCCATACCTGTTTGTTATAAGTGCTGTCAATATCCTTGGATGGAGCCATCTTTTCCATTAACTGTAGAATGTTTGCAGATCTGGAGAGAGTACAGCCAGTAACCAGAGCACTGAGGTTTCAGGTGGATTGATGTGAGTTTGGGGTGGGGCATCACAGCATTTAGAATAGACAAAAATGGTTTGTGTTGACATGTGGTATGTGGATGAAAGCTTTTGCAGGCATGCAATACTCAAGTTGACCCTCAGCAGTGAAAATAGTGCCCGTGGCCATACAACCATCATAGACATTGGCCAGGTTCTCTTGATTGCACATTCCTGTTTAAACAAATAGTCATTTGTGATGGAGCCTATGCTTTTCAGTTTGTATGACCTGGGCTTTCTTAGAACTAAATGTAACTTATTGTTTCAAACAGTTATGGGTCTTAACTCATTCCCTTAAACACTATGTGCCTTTCTTCCAGATATATTGAATTCCACAACACTGAGAGTGGCAAATGGAGAAATTCTTTATAGTTTCAAATGTATGTTTGCAATTGGCAAACTTGTAAATATTATAGCAATTCAGTGCAAAGAAAAATATTTTATGTATGACTTCTAGACACTAGGTTTTTAAATATTTAAATGAATTTCTGACAAAGATAAAACTTCTTAGGTGAATAAGAACTTCTTACAGTTCATCTTTTTTGTTATTGTTGTTCAATTTATCCTTTTAACACATTTACAAATGTTAGAAATAACAATTCCTGGCTCACTAGGACCATCTTTCCTCAGCCATAAGTGAATGTATTTTATTTTATTTTATTTTTGGTTTTTGGGTCACACCCGGCAATGCTCAGTGGTTATTCCTGGCTCTACACTCAGAAATCACCCCCGGCAGGCTCGGGGGACCATATGGGATGCCGGAATTTGAACCAGCGACCTTTCACATGTAAGGCAAATGCCTTACCACTGTGCTATCTCTCCGGCCCCAAGTGAATGTATTTTAACCACTTTTTTTTTTTTTGGTCTGTTTGGGATCTCCCTTGGAGATGTTCAGCACTTATTTCTGACTCTGCTCAGGGATCAATTTCTGGTAGGACTTATGTGGTGCTATTGGTTAAACTCTATCCATTGTACTGTCTTTCCAGCCCTCCTTTCACTCTTTAGACCCTGCCCACTAATGTCCATCTGAAATCACTTTATGGTTTTGCTCCTAACAGGTAAAATGCATGTAGATTTCTTTATTCTATTGGGAGAAATAGTAACCAATACTTTTCAAAGGATACCAGGACATTTGCGTTCCTTGGGACAAACCTTGAAATCATAATCCCAGGAGTGAGGCAATGGTATTCTCTCAGTTCTGATGTTGATTAGTCTTCCATGCCATGTTATAGAACCGTTATTGCTATTAATAACTTGGCATTACTGATGTTATGAGTTTTTTAGCAAGGGAAAACCTAATCGTTACCTTTCCATTTATGTGAGAGAACAACTTGTGGTCTTTTTCTGAATTGATAATCAATGGCAGATGTATATTGAAATGAGCACATTTATTGACTAGATGGCAAGAAGCTCTCCCATCTACTAGGCTTACTTTTTCTTCCTGTCCTATAGTTTATCTAAAAGGTCACATTCATAGTGGGCCATTTCTTAGGTTGCATATGCTTCTCAGATCTTAATGAAGCACAAATTCCCTGTGAAGATGGAAGGAGCCACAGGTGGTCAGACTGAACAAGAAAAAAGGTATAATAATGAAGGAACCGCCATCTTGCCAAGAAGATACGATTGAAATAAAGTCTGCCTGCATCTGCATAGCCAGCAGCTAGAGGATGAAAGCAGGGCCAGAACTTAGGAATCAGCAGGGGACAAAATGGAGCTTCGGAGTCCAGAATGAATTAGATTAATGTCATTAGAATAGAAGGGGCTTGAAAGATAGTACAATAATAAGTAGACAGGGCACTTACTTTGCCTACAGCCTACCTGGCTTCTATCCCTAGCATCCCATATGGTCCTCTGAGAATCCTTAATAGTATCAGCTGAAGAACAAAAGTTGTGTAGTATTTACATGCCTCTCTTTCAGAATATAAAAGGCAGATCTACTTCCAATTCTAAGAAGTGAGAGTGGCTACGTTGAATTATTCACATCCAAATAGTCTAATATTCCCCATTTCCATCTTCATGTGTGAGGTTCCCTTTATGGCAGCAGTAAGCTGGCCATGAGTGCGAACTCTATTTCAAAAAAGCATTGCCTCAGAAATGAGAAAATCCCATGTCTAGTGTTTGCCAGCATTGTGTCCCAGATTCCTCTCCACTCTGGGTTTATACAGCAATTGTAGTTTCTCAAACCTTGATCTGAGTTTCTCCTGTGTCAGCCCAGGAAAATCTGCTGTCTCCTTCCTTTTCTGGAATTGGTGGGCTTTGTTCTTCCTCTGAGGGCCTGGGAAGCAGAATTGTTTGAGAGGGGAGATCTCTGCTGGACCTGGCCTCCAACTGGCTGTTCATCCTGTGTTTTCAGAAACTGAAGATTGATCCTCCCACCAGGCCCACCAACAACAATAAAAGTGTATTTGAAAAAAATTCCCCCCATTGCTTCTCTTGCTGACTTTGGCATTTAGGTATAAAGCATCAACAAAAGATTGAATACACAATTTCTGCCTTCCAGACTTGTTCTCTTCCTAGAGAATGATCCTTAACCTTATGGGGTGAAGCTCTTTTTCATGTTTTCTTAATGAGAAAATTTTTTTCTGAGATTATTGGCAACATAGGTTAATTTCTTTCCAGTGGTTTTCACTCTTAACCAACTATAATTAATCTCTTTCCTTTTATTTTTCCTCAGTGTAGGCCGCATCTAATCTATCTTTTCTAGGATGACTGTTTCAGGTACTGTGATATAGAATGAGAATTATCTCTCATGTTTAGGAATTAAAGATACATAGCAAGGTAGCAACAGAAGTCCAAAGACAACACAATAGGAAAACTTATCCATATAGTTTAGTTGTTCATAGTAGTGTATATGGGGATTTGATAGGGAGGGGTGTTAGAGTCCTTGGGGAAGGGAGATGGATACACTGATCTGCTTTGGGCCTTTACCATCATTTTTTATTACTATGCCTCTGGAGTGACTTTGTCTTTGAGATATCAGATCGTTTATCCAAGCTAAGCCCAATGTTACAATTTTCCTTTGGTCAAATACTAACAAGTTAAAGGAATTAAAAAACCCCAAGAACTATGTAATCAAATACTAAGTAGGGTCTTAGTCTTTAATTGGGAGCTAAATTGTATCTAGATTTGTGTTTTCCATTAGATGGCCTCTAGCTATAGGTGACTTAAGCATTTGAAATGTGGCTGGTCTGAATTGAGATGTGCAGCCATAAATTTAATTTCAAAGACCTATATGAAAAATAGAATGTAAAATAAATATCAATAACTCTTTCATGGAAATGATATTTTTATTCATTTGGTTTTTAATATATAAGTTAATGATAGTCATTTGGGTTAAATACAAGGCTAGTAGGGAGGCAGCCTGCTCTAACTCCCAAATGCCCTGGAGATCTCTTGTTTCCAGTATTTTTGGTATGTACCATTCTTACTAATTTAAGATTGTATCTCATTGTCATCTTGATTTGGATTTCCTTAATGATAAGCGATGATTAGCTTTTTTCATGTGCCTGTTGGCCATCTATTGGTCTTCCTCAGAAAAGAGACTGTTCATTTTCTTTCCCCATTTTTTGATGACTTTTAAGGTATTTTTGGTTAATCTTTGTGAGTAGTAGTTTGTATATATCCTTTATCTGACATGTTGAATGCAAATATTTCTGCCACTCAGTAAGCTTTCTTTTAGTTTTAGCCCATGATTTCTTTTTATTTTGAAGAAGTCCCACTTGCTTAGTTTTGATTCTGTAGACTTTGCCATTGGTATTGTATCGTTAAAGTATGCTCTGAGATTTTGGAGTATTCTGCATATATTTTCTCCAAAGTACTTTATAGATTCAGATCTGATCTTAAGGTCTTTACACTTTGTGTTTGTTGACTTTTGTGTAGGGTATGAGATAGGGAACCAACTTTAATTACTTGTATGTAGTTATCCAATTGTTGCAACAGCATTTATTGAAGAGACTGTCTATTCCATCTCATGTTCTTAGCTCCTTTGTCAAAACTTAGCTGACACGGGGAGGGGTTAATCACTGGGTAATCTAGTCTGACCCCATTGGTCAGAGTTTGTTTTTCATTTTGTTCTATTCTGTTTTGATCACTATGGCTTTGTAGTACAACTTCAAATTAGATAATGAGATGCTTCCCAGTTTCTTACTTTTCAGTATGGTTTTGGCTATTCAGTGTCTTTTATGATGCCACACAAACTTTTTTTTTTTCTTCGGGCCACACCCATTTGATGCTCAGGGGTTACTCCTGGCTAAGCACTCAGAAATCGCCCTGGGTAGGGGGGACCATATAGGTCACCAGGGGATCGAACCGTGGTCCTTCCTTGGCTAGTGCTTGCAAGGCTTATCTCTAGCGCCACCTCGCCGGCCCCTTACTTTTTAATGAACTATTCTTAGCTCTTGAAAAAAATTTTTTTCTGAAATTTGATAGGGATTACATTGAATCTATATAGTAGTTTAAGTAAGATGGTCATTAGGACAATATTGATTCTCCCAATCCATAAGAATGTTCTGCTTTTCCATTTTCTAAGGTTTTATTCAATATCTGAAATGTTTAAAAGTTTCCATGGTTTGTATCTCTCACTATCTCTTTTGTTGAGTCCTAGGTATTTAATGTCATTGGCTATTTTAAATGGGATAGGCTCGTTGATTTCGTTCTCTGATTCATTATTTGTATAAAGGAATGCAAGTGATTTTGTGTATAATGAGTAGTAATAATATCTGATAATAAAAATAATTTTGATGTAGTATTAAATATAATATTGTTCTATTATTTTATTGGTTTAGATTGTGGCTTGATAATTTCAATAATTCAGACCTGTTGGAACTCCCCAGGGATTATTTATGGAATTTTTTTTAACAGACTAAGATGAGAATAACAGAGCCAAAGATTCAGTTCTGTGAGGCAAGATTGTATCTTACAGTTGGAGGCCTGATTGTGATGGCATTTTGCCTAGGATACTCTTAGGCTAACTTTGAAGGAAATTCCAAACACAGTTTTGAGCATTGAGAGCACCTTTGAAACGAGCTTGTTCCTTCCTAAAGACTCAGTGGAAAGATGTAATCCTTTTGATTTTCTAAGATAAGGTTCAGAATGGTGGTTGGGGTTTTGTTTGTTTGTTTGTTTGTTTGGGTATTTTTTGTTTTATTACAAAGGCAGTCTCTTTACCTTTAATGAGTCTCATACCTCCAGCAGGCAGTTGGGACTAATTATGATCATACTTATTGTTATTAAGGATTGCAGAACAGACAGGATGAAGACATTGGAGGGAGAAAGAAAGCACTTTTCAATTGCTCTAGAGGAAACCCAAATATTTAACTTGTTTGCTATGATGTGGTAGAACTTCCTTTTCAGTGCCAGAATAAATATTACTGCAATACATAACAAATAGGATTATGTGATTTTGGCTCAACCTTTTTGGAAATGGACATATTGTATAACATTTTCTTGGAAAATTAATTATTTTTCTTTTGGATTTTGGGTCACACCCGGCAGCACTCAGGGGCTACTCCTGTCTCTATGCTCAGAAATTGCCCCTGGCAGGCTCGGGGGACCATAGAGGATGCTGGGATTCAAACCACTGTCCTTCTGCATGCAAGGCAAACACTCTACCGCTTTGCTATCTTTCCGGCCCCTTTCTTGGAAAATTTAATTTACTATTCATACTATTCATTTACCATTACTATTCATATTGGGTAAAGATGCCTGCAAATCTGCTGGTCTTTTTCATTTTTAAGAGATCATGAAATCTCTTTGGGAACATGTTTGTTATTAGTAAATTATTTCTCCACAAGGTAGAAATTACTTCTTCCAAAGAATAATTTTTTTCTTCTTAAAATATTACTGTTGTGGTCTTTATGGGTAGTATACAGTTAAAAGCACTTGTCTTGCATGTAGCAACCTTGGTTTGATCCCACTCCTGCCAGAAATGATCCATTAATACAGGTGGAAGTAAGCCCTGACCAGTGTGGGTATGGCCTCAAAATCAAACCAAATAAAATAAGACACTTGTTAAGTCCAGTTTTAAGCTATCAGTAGAATTAAGGGGATGGTATAGAAATTGCTTGTGTCTTTCCCATCTCCTCCAAGCAGAGTATGCTACCTTAATCAACATCTCCTACCACAGTACTAGTGGTTCTGAGAGTCTTTCAGAGTGCCCTTTTTTGTAGTGCAGTCATTGTCTACTAATTCTCTGGGCTATACTAGAAATGATGGTTACAAACAGGAAATGAACACACATATATTATTTGTTTTAAAGTACAGGTAGCCAGTAACAAAATTGGTTTGAAAATGTAGATATTTTGTTTTCCCTTCCAGCTTGTTGCTACAATTATAGAATCATAGGACTATGTAAGTAATAAAACATCTTTTGTTCACAACAGAACACTGATTCTAAAAACTAAAAAGGGGAGTCTTTTTAGGTGTACTTTTTAAATTAATTCTTATATTGTACCTTATTAAATACTATTGTTATTTATAAAATGTCCAGAAAATGGGAAATGGAAAAAGAAGAATCATTTTCTTGATCTTTCTACTTTTCTTTTCTTTCCCAATCGTCATAAAAAACGGAGTTAGACATTCTTGCAAGCTTCTCTAAGACCACGCTGGGGAGTTATGAAATCTTCATTATCACATTCCCATTGCTTTATTTGTCAGCTCATATTTTTGAGGAATTTAATCAATCTCTGTGCTCTGTATGACTGAAAACCAAAGGCATTTATTTTCTCTGCAGGGATTTGTTTACTTTGCTTCTTGGCTGACTGTCTTTTTGTTGGTAATATTTTTCAAGTCTGGTAGCATTAATTGATTTTGGAGCTTCGGCAAGATCACTCATTGTAGTGACTGCAGACTTTGGTGTTCCTGTGCATCAGTGGGGGCTGTGTGCAGCCATCAACCAGGATCATGCTGAGAAGTGTAAGTGAGAAAAAATGATGAGTCATAATAATAAGAAGGTCCCAGTATGAGGATCCAGAAAGGAGCAGACATAAACAGCCTATTCCTTGGAGGCATCTAGTCAGTCAGTCATGTTTGTTTCCATAAGCTTTCAGGACTTAAAAAATATACATAGAACCTTGAAAGAATGTTGGCAAGTGCAAAAATAATGCTTAGTGGATCTTTGACCCCATCGTGTGTGTATATAAGAAGTAAAGAATAAGAACAGAGACACACTTTTTAAAATGAAAAGAACGATTTTAAGGATTTCAAAACATTATTTTATTTTCCAGGTTATATACTATTATCTCAGTTGCAATTCATTCTATTCTCCAAATTACCTTAACTCTTTTCCCTGGCTCTTTTATACTCTTCTTAGTATTGAACATACTTTGCTCATTGTAGGAACTGGTCTTAGATGTTTATTTTTTTTGTCCTAACTCAAATAATCCTCTAGAAACTGATATTATGTTTTAATTCCAAAAAGCTGTCTAAATCAAGTGCTTAATAGACTCATATAATATGACAAAACGATTCCAGCTTCAGTAACTATAGAACTCTCTAGGACATCTATACTTGGCATGTTGAGAATGGGAGAGAATGGAAATACAAGGCTGGGAAAGGTCAAATAAATTTAGGACAGGGGGAAGGGAGCCAGTTACAGGTCTGGCTCCTTCTGTTCCAGGGAGAATCTGTTTTAGGATGAAACTCGCCTTGAAAAGACAGTGTAGTAGATGGTTAAGACAGAATAGGATCTACATTATTAGACGTGCCAAGAACAGGCACAGGGTCATGCTAACTTGATTTTCTGGCAGTAGGCATTCTTAGGAGAAAGAATGATGTTTCTAGCTCCTCACCCTCTCCCTTTTCCAGGTAGAAAAGGTGTCTTTATTTCCTGTATCGAAATCATGGTCATCCGGGGGAAATCTCACACTTGAGAAAAATCTCAATGCTTAATTGCCTTTATTTTATTTCTTTGCTTTTGCAGTGTCCTAAAGGACATGCACCATATTTATATGAATAACACCTTGCTGAGGATGGAGGAGGGTTCCTTAGGGGAACTTTACTTCAGAAGATTGAAACAAGAAAGTCTTCTGGTACTTCACATATACCAGATGTGTAAACCCCATTTGCATCCTTTTATGGTTGTAATTTCTAATGATTTTTTTGAGCTGAAGAAAAAATGCTTTTGCTAATTATTGAGTAGTGATCTTCTGATAAAAATTTCTTTGACTCAACAAAAGTCAGGGGAAGAATTATAGCACTTAATAAAGTACTATTCTTTTAATAAACATCATATTTAAAAATGAGATAAAATATTTTGGGGTAAAGAAAAATATCTTGAAAGATTATAATTTTTATATGAAATTATATGAGATAGGCCACAATGGGCCAAAAGTTCTTCAGTGTGTATTTCTTTATGTGTGCCCATGCATATATATTGAAAGATTTTGTCATCTGAATTATATATACAAGGACTAATTCATGTCCTGTGTTAGCAGTAGGGAGACTGAGTCTGTACTGTATTAGAATTCTCTGTAATTTTCTTTGCAACTTTCCAATATGTATAAACTTTCTGAAATAAGTTAAAATATATGCACAGCCCTTAAATGCTTCTACATTGAACTGAATTTCTCATTCATTTCCTGAAAATTTTCACAAAGTGTAATACCATGTAAACAAATCTTATTTAAAAATCAACAATAGGAGATGGAGCAGTGGCACAGGGTATAAGACATCATCTGCCTTGCGTGCGTTAGCCTAGGACGGACCGCGGTTCAGTCCTCCAGTACCCCATATGGTCCCCCAAGCCAAGAGCGATTTCTGTGCAGTTAGCCAGGAATAACCCCTGAGCGTCACCAGGTATGGCCTCAAAACCAACCAAACAAACAAAAAACGACAATATGATGAGCATTGAGTGAAAATAAAAAGTAATCAGAACTAAATACCCAACCCAAAGTCAACAACAATAGAATCAAGAGACCCAAGCTACACAAGCTATACACAAAAGGGACCTGTTAGACTAGCAGTCCACTGGGCTAAGGGTGGATATATGGGGTGCGTTCTGGGAACAGTGGTGGAGGGAGGTCAACACTGGTGGAAGAACTGCCCTAATTTACTGTCACTAGATACATTAAATATAACTGTGAAAGACTTGTAATTCACATTGGTCTCAATAAAAATTATTTAAAAAAATAGACAGTATCGAGTCCTGAGCAATTGTATGGAATGTAGACACTTAACTAGCACATTGCTGTCTCTGATTCAATCCTCGGCATCCCATATGGTCCTGCCAGGAGTGATTCCTGAGTGCAGTTTGGAGTTAATCCTGAGTATCACTGGATATGGCCCGCAAATAAAAACAAAACAAAACAACCAAAACATTTTGACAATATGGTGCAGGAGAGATAATACGAGGGTTAGGCAATTATCTTGATATGGTCTCCTGAGTATCTAGTCTACAGGTATCATCCCTGAACACACAGAGCCAGTACTAAGCCATGAACATTGCTGAATATGGAGCCAAAATAAAACAAACAAAAGTAGTCAATAGTTTGCCTTCTTCTTTAGAAATATGATTCTGTATTTTTAAGAATAAGAATTGTGTATTTACTTATGGCAGTAAAAAGAATTTAATTATTAAACTTTCAAGAACTGGGGCTGGCGAGGTGGTGCTAGAGGTAAGGTGTCTGCCTTGCAAGCGCTAGCCAAGGAAGGACTGCGGTTCGATCCCCCGGCGTCCCATATGGTCCCCCCAAGCCAGGGGCAATTTCTGCGCGCTTAGCCAGGAGTAACCCATGAGCATCAAATGGGTGTGGCCCGAAAAAACAAACAAAAAAACTTTAAAGAACTGAGGTAACAGAGATTTACAAATTTATATATGTTTGTGTATTAAGTGGTATGATCTTACCAGATCACACTTGCCACCAAACTAGTAAAATCCCTTTACCACAGTCCAATTCACTTTTTGATCTGTTCTCCCTTCTATCCTTGGCAATGCCAAATATGTGATCAGCCTAAGTGTTAATCTTCATCAGAAATTGTTCCCTTATTTTGTTTCATCATGTACCTACCACATATGAAGAAAGATGATCTAATTTATTTTGCTTACATGACCCCCTCCAGTTTTAACTAAATCGTAGCAAAAGACTTCATTTTCTTTATACCACATCTTTTTATCCACTATCTGTGGATGGGCACTTGGGTTGTTTACAGATCTTGGCTATTGTAAATACCATAGCAGTAAATATAGGTGTGCATATTGCATGTGCTTTTTTTAGAATTATATTCTTTGGATAGAAAACCAGGAGTAGAATTGCTGGATCATATAGCAGTTCTATTTTTAAGTTGTGGAAAACCTGGAAACTTTTCCATAGAGACCATACCAGTTTACATTTCTTTTTTTTTTTTTGGTTTTTGGGTCACACCCGGCAGTGCTCAGGGGTTATTCCTGGCTCCAGGCTCAGAAATTGCTCCTGGCAGGCACGGGGGACCATATGGGGCGCCGGGATTCGAACTGATGACCTCCTGCATGAAAGGCAAACGCCTTACCTCCATGCTATCTCTCTGGCCCCACCAGTTTACATTTCTACCAACAGTCCATGAAGACTCTTTTATTCCTACATCCCTATTGTTTCTGGTTTTTTTTTTTTTTAATAAAGGCCATCCTCATTGGTGTGAGGTTACTTCTAATTATTTGTATTTCCCTAATAATCAGTGGTGAGCATTTTCTCATGTTCTGTTGGTCATTTATGATTTCTTTGGTGATAAACCAGTTCATTGATTCTTTCCTGTTTTTTAAATGGACTTGTTTGTTTTTTGAGTTTTGTGAGTTATTAAAGTATCTTGCATATCATCTCTTTGTGAAGTGCATGGTGTGCAAATATTCTGTCCATTCAGTAGAGGTCTTTATATGTCTGTATTAGTTTTTTCATAGTATAGAATTTTTTAGTTTGATGTTATACTGCTTGTTTTTTTTTTGTTTGTTTGTTTTCCTTGCTGATTGAGATAAATTACCAAAAAGCACTCCTGAAGTCAGAACCAATACTACTGAGTGTTTTGATATCTTTTGTGTTTCAGATCTGAGTCTTTAAAGTATATTTCAAGGTAACTTTTGCACATAGCATTGGCCAATTTCACAGTAGGCCAATTTCATTCTTTTCTTATGTAGTTATCGTATATTGCCTAATACTATTTGAAGACACTTTCGTTTTCCATTTTATTTTCCTAATTTCTTTGCTATAAGCTATTTGTATATATTTGAGAGTTTATATCTAGGGTCTTGGTTATAGTCCATGGTAAGAGTATCTTTTTTAAATCTAATACCACACTGTTTTGATTGTGGTAATTTTATGTCACAGTTTAAAGTCAGGAAACATGATGCCTCGTATTATTTTAGTCTCAGGATTGCTTTGGCTGGTTATACACAAATGTTACCATTTATTCCTAATTTCCTAAAGAATTATCTGGAATTTTGATAGAGATACATTGAATTTATATTATTTTAGGTGATGATTATAGCAACATTAGTTTTCAACTTTATAAATGTAAAATATTTTTCTGTGTCATCTTTAATCTAGTTGAAAGACATAACAGTTTTCTTTTTTTTGTTGTTGTTTTTTTTGGGCCACACCCGGCAGTGCTCAGGGGTTACTCCTGGCTGTCTGCTCAGAAATAGCTCCTGGCAGGCACGGGGGACCATATGGGACACCGGGATTCGAACCAACCACCTTAGGTCCTGGATCGGCTGCTTGCAAGGCAAATGCCGCTGTGCTATCTCTTCGGGCCCAACAGTTTTGTTTAATATTTTTCACCTCCTTCTATTTTTTTTTTTTTTTTTTTTTTTTTTTTTTTTTTTTTGGTTTTTGGGCCACAATCCGGCGGTGCTCAGGGGTTACTCCTGGCTGTTCTGCCTCAGAAATAGCTCCTGGCAGGCCACGGGGGGACCATATGGGACACCGGGATTCGAACCAACCACCTTTGGTCCTGGATTGGCTGCTTGCAAGGCAAACGCCGCTGTGCTATCTCTCCGGGCCCTCACCTCCTTCTATTGAGTCCTAAGTACATCCTTTCTTTTTTATGCAATTGGAAATGGGTTTTTGTTTAAGTTTGCTGTTTCTATATATATATGGAATAGGTTTTGTATATTTATTTTATGTTTATTTATATTTTATATATTTATTTTATTTATATATTTATTTATATTTTACATACTATATTCATTTATACTTTATAAATAAATATAAATACTTTACTTACTGTATTTTTGTATTGTTTCTAATCATTCTTAAGTTGTATTGTTAGATTATATATATGTATATAATTACATATATATTACCACAGCATGATATAGCTGCTTCTTTTCCAAATTGAATACCCTCCTTTTATCCCACCCAGTGTGGAGGTGTGAAATTAATTATGGTCTGTCATTTGCAAAGAAATGGCCTTATGCCATCTTCATAGAGAATATCCTGTCAAAAGTCTGGACAAAGGTTGGACAAAAAGTCTGCAGAGTTCTGTGGGGTCCCAGTCTCACACAACTTTTCACTGCTCGCCAGTTCTTGCCCACCGGTTTGACGAATAATTGTGGCTTTGGGATCCAGCAAGGTCTATGAAAAAGGTTAAACTGTCATAGTAATCCTTCTGACATAGTTAAAGAAGGAAAAATGGGGACTTTTATATTTTAGCTGTTCATTCACAATTAAGCATGGCCAGGAGTAGCCCATGAACACCACCAAGTGTGGCCCAAAACAATCAAATGAAAAGAAAAGGCATTTGTTCCTGATCTTGGAGGAAGTTTTCAGTTCTTCACTATTAATTAATATTATTAGCTAATTTTTTGTGTGAATAATATTATTACTTTGAGATATGCTCCTCCTATCCCCATTTAATTGCTTTTTTTATCACAGTTTGTCAGGAAGTTTTTGCATATAGTTATATAATCATATATTTTTTAACTTTTGTTGAGATGATGTGACACATTAACTTATTTACATATATTGAACCAACCTTGTAAGAAATTTCATTTATTCACAACATAATATCATTTTCATAAACTGTTTAATTTAGTTTGCTAATTTTGTTGAAGGACTTTGTATCTATGTTCATCTCTTCATCAGGGTTCATTGGTCTTTAGTTTTTCTTTAAATGGGTGTGATGCTGTTGTTGTTGTTGTTGTTTTTATAACAAGGTAATGTTTGCTTCATCAGCATTGTTTCTTCAGTTTCTTAAAAGAAATTGAGAAAGACATGTAACAGATCATCTTTGGGATATGTGTGTGTCTGCGGATGGTATACTGTTCAGACTCTTCTGTGTCAGAGGCCACTGTGCCACCCAGAGGTTCTTTTAGCCCTCCAAGGGGTTGGGTGCAGGTAAGCATGTGTCTTAAACTTGTGCGCCATCTATCTGCGCACCAAGATATCATATTTGGATGTTTGATGTTGGTAAAGCTATCTAGATTGGGCCTTTATTTTGAAGAATCTTGATAATTGTTTTTATATCCCTGCTTGTAATTGTCCTGTTCTGGTTTTCTATTTCCTCATTTTAGTTCTGGAATATTGTATCATTCTAAGACATTGTCTTTTTTAGTTCTATATATAATCCTTTTTAGTTCTATAGCATACCTAAGACATTGTCATTTTTAGTTCTATATATAATCCTTTTTAGTTCTATAGCATACCCTATAATTTATGATCGTAATTATTAAGGATTTCTTTCTTTCAATTTGTGAGCTCAGTTAATGATTTTTCCACTTGTTTATCCTTTCAAAGAATCAGCTCTTGGCTTCATTGATATTTTTTTATAATGTTAATATTTATTTATTTATTTATTTATTTATTTATTTATTTATTTATTGGTTTTTGGGCCACACTGGTGATGCTCAGAAGTTGCTCCTGGCTCTGCAATCAGAAAACACTCCTGGCTTGGGGAATCATATCAGATGCCTGGGGATCAAACCATGGTCCGTCCTAGGTCAGACGCATGCAAGGCAAACGTCCTACCATTGCACCACTGCTCCAGCCCCAATATTTAATTATTTTATTTTATTTTATTTTATTTTATTGAAGTCATTGTGATCTACAAAGTTCTTAATAGTTGAATTTCAGATATCAGGGGCATTCCCACCACCAATGTCAATCTCCTTCCACCAATGAACCCAAAGTTCATCATATATCACCACTCTTGTTTAATTGATTTTTTCTTTTTTGGTTTTTTGGGCCACACCCATTTGATGCTCAGGGGTTACTCCTGGCTAAGCGCTCAGAAATTGCCCCTGGCTTGGGGGGACCATATGGGATGCCGGGGGATCTAACTGTGGTCCTTCCTTGGCTAGCACTTGCAAGGCAGACACCTTACCACTAGCGCCACCTGGCCGGCCCCTGTGTAATTGATTTCTTATATAGTCTTTTAATTACTGTTACTTATATTCAATCTCATTTTTTTTATTTCCTTCCTTCTACTTTGGATTTTATTTGTTCTTCCTTTTCTAGATCCTAGTGTATGCAGTTGGATTGCTTTTCCTTTTTAACCAATGTAAATTTATAACTATGTATTTCTCTCTGTTTGCTATGCTTCATATATTCTGCATCTTCATTCTTGTTTTTTTTCATGACTTAAAAATTTTCCCCTTTGATTTTATCATTATCCCAGTAATTATTCAATAATACATATGTTGCTATTTCTTCAAATGTTTGAGTTATTTTCTGCAGATTTTAAATGGTTGATTACTAATACTATTTTATTGTGATCTGAAAAAATACTGATGTAATTTTAAATATCTTTACTGCTACTGTTTTGTGGATCAGCGTGTGCTCTATTCTCAAGTACTTTCCATATATATTAGAGGAAAATCTGTGTTCAAATTTTGGGAATGAAAATAAATTTGGGGGATGAAGACTCTATAAGGTTCATAACATATAATCACAGATTTTGGATTGATAGTCTAGTCCATAATAATATGATCAGAAAGCCCTGATATAAAAATCATAAAATTACATGTAAAGTTGTTATCTAATATATAGGAGATGCATTTCGTAAGAGAAACAATAAAACTATTCTATATCTAAATCAAATCAAAAATTGAGAACTCTGAGTTCATTGTCACTATGGTGGAAGACTGTCCCATGGTGTCTCCTGATATCAAGGGACAATTCAGGTAAATGTAGTGACATTTTGTCCTTTTTTTCTTGGTTTGTTCCATGATAACTTTCTAAGAACTTAACTAATTTAGGAGAAAGTTGATTGAAGTATATTCACTTTTACTTGGTTCTCATTGAACTACACTTGTTTTACCACCTTTAAACAAAATAGCATAAGAAAAAAGATTTTAAGGTCAGAGATAGGTAACAGTGAGCAATGCACTTGCTTTGCATGTTTTTGACTTGTATTTGATTCCCAGCACCACCTCATACGGTCCCCAGAGCCTCTCCAGTAGAGATATCTGTGTACAGGGCCAGGAGTGAGCCCTGAATATAGGTGGGTGTGGTAAAGAAACAGAAACAAACAAAAAAGAGATATCATCTAGGATATGAAAAGTACTCACAAAGGTTAACCCCACAAAACCTAAAAAAAAAATAATAAAATTGGTATAGGAAATGAAAGATAATTCTCTGAATAAGACCAACAGATGGCCAACAGGCACATGAAAAAATTCTCATCATCACTTATCATTAGGGAAATTCAAATCTAGACAACAATGAGGTATCATCTTACACAAGGGAAGGTGGAACATATAAAAAATATTGGGAACAATTTGTGTTGGTGGGGATGTGGTGTGAAAGGAACTCTTTTTTTTTTCTTTTTCTTTTTTTTTATAATTTTTTTTATTTTGAATTATGAGAACAAAAGATGCAAAGAAAGAGGATAAGGTAAAATTACAGTGGAAGGACAATCACCCATAACATAATTATCAGAAGAAGTCCCCTTGCTGATATCTTAACTTTGAACTTTCAGCCAAAGAAAGTTAAGATAAATAAAACAGAATCCATGTGCAATTACTTTGTACCTCAAGTTCCCAGATTGTAGCACATTATAATATTTCTTAACAGCACACAAGGCAATCTAAAGCCATCAAACTTACGTAACTCCTTAAACATTAGAGGCATAGTATTTTTTACATTTCCATGTACATGCATATTAGCTTAAGTTAACCTCAAATTTTAAGTGGGTGCATTTTAAGGATTAGAGTCAAAGGAGCACAGTAAAAACGGTGTTAGAGTGGCAATTGTTGTTTGCATAGGCCCACCAAAATATGAGAGGCATGGAAAGGAATAACCTTGGCCTAAATACAAAGAGATCCTACCCCTGAAGTTTCCTGGCATAAGACCAGCTCTAGGCCTCAGGCAAGTTATCGTTCGATCTAAGACATTGTCCATAGCGCCAACACACTTATCTCACAGTCTCTGTTGTTGGTATCATGTTTCTGTATTAAAGATTCTGGAATCTGCATGTCCTACATTGAAGCCATGATGTGGAGTGCCTTCTCGTTTCACCTCACCATGAAAGGGCAATGCAGGAAGCCCTGTCCTGTAAGCAGGTTGTTGTTGTTAAGTCTTCTCAGTGTTAAGGGAAGTCTCTTTTGAGCAGGATGATGTCTGAGCAGTGGTAGGGGTCTTCCTTGGTAGAGGATTGCTTCCAGGTGATGTTATAGACAAACCTCACCATTGAGGGGCAATACAGCAAGCCCTGTCCAGTAAGCAGGTCATTGTTCTTGTTGTCTTCTCAGTGTTAAGGGGTGTCTCTTTTGAGTAGATCGATGTCAGAGCAGCTGTAGGGTCGTCCCTGGTACAGGAATGCCTCCAGGTGATGTTATATACAACCTTGGATGTTTTGTAAATGACTTCTGTAGATCAAGGGGTAAATGGAGAATGCCCATTCTTCTGAGGCCTGTGCCAGGTCTTTATGTCAATGTTCAGGGTGTAACACTACAAGATTTGTGTGTTCCCATTTCTATTAGATAAGAACTTATTGGTATGTATAGTATTTTCCCATGTTAGTGTGCCTGCGCAAACAAGATATAAAGCCACGTGGTGCTATCAGATATATGGGGGCGTAAGAACATTTCCAACAAGACCCATGACTTGGTTCAAACATAAGTATTAAACTGAGGGATTCTTTCACACCAAATTCCATATTGAGCAGTTCACAAAGAGAAGATAAAAATCATGGGGGGGAGGGATCATCACTATATAAGAAAGTATTCAGCAAAAGTTATAGCCGTCAAAGAAAACACCCATAAAATGTTGAAAAGATATGTGTCCTTTTTATGCCTTTTAAAATAGTTGGGTGGGTGTTAACTCTAGGGCACCACTTTGGTCTGTGACTTAGGACTCAACAGTACTTAAGTTAGAAAGGGTAAAAAAGGAGTAATGATGATAGGAGTTAAAGAAGTTAAAGAGAAATATGAACTTATGAAGGGGTATGCAAAAGGGCAGAGTACAAAATGGACATTCTGCATACATAAAAACATAATTCAATGATAGTGAGTACTATTAATGTTTCTTGTGAGAGTACTATTAATGTTTCTTGTGCGCGCGGGGGCAATAGCCCCCACGCGATTTTGAAAATGTAGTCTAGACAGAGATTACCAGTGCCAGCCAAACCTCCTCCTGCTAGACTCCCGGCTCCCAGGAAGGAGAGATCCTTCAAGAAGCTGGGAGACCAGAAGTTCAGAGACCCACCCAGACCCTCCCTAAGGAGCTGCATGGATAATGGGGGAAGGCCTAGGGTACCTTCAAGCTCCACCAAGGGACCCAACTCACTGGCTTGCCCAGGCATGTGGCCCGGGGAAGCCCTGGAGATCTGGAGCAAGGCAGTAGAGGGGTGCTGGGGTTACCCAAGTCCCGCACCCCCACTAGGCCTGGTCAAGCAGGCCTCCGGCATGGCGGGAGCCTGCCAAACCTGAAAGGAACTCTTATTCACTACAGGTGTGAATGTGGCTTGGCCCAATCCCTCTGGAAAACAGTATGGAGGGTCTAAGTAAACTAAGAATCAATCTGCCATATTATCCAACAATCCTGCTTTTGAGTATCTATCCCCAGGGCAGAAAAAAAACCTACTGATCTGAAAGGACTTATACACACTGCTATTCATTGTAGGACTCAGTACAACAGCTAAGAGTTGAAATCAATCTAGATGTCCAACAACAGATTAGTGAATCATGAAGATGTGGTACATGTATACAATGGAATACTACATAGCTGTAAGGAATGATGCAATTTGCTGCAACATAGATAGAGCTGGAAGGCATTATGTTAAATGAAGTAAGCCAGAAGAAGGAGAAATACAGAATGTTATCATTTATATGTGGTACTTAGAATAATTGCATGAAGACATGCAATATTTTGTTTGTTTCTTTTTGGGTCACACCCGGCAGTGCTCAGGGGCCACTCCTGGATCTATGCTCAGAAATTGCCCCTGGCAGGGGACCATATGAGATGCTGGGATTCGAACCACCCACCTTCTGCATGAAAGGCAAACGCCTTACCTCCATGCTATTTCTCTGGCCCCGAAATGCAATATTTTAAATGGGAGTTGTCAAGCACACTTTTGGCCCCAGAGTATAGAGAGGAGAAGGAAGGAAACTGAGTGGAGAAGGAGAAGCACAGTAATGAAAGGATGGGGGCCAGGGGCCAAGTGGGCTCAGGTGCATTGGTGATGTTAAGAAAAGTCATGATTAAATATCCAAGCCAAAGTCAACAATGATATCATGAGTTTCAAACTTTAACAATAAAAACTTAAAATGGACCTTTTATACTGGCAGACTGGGGACAAAGGTGGTGATGTGGGGGTGCACTCTGGGAATATGGGTGGAGAGAAATAGACACTGATGGTGAGATTGGCCCTGAAACATATTTCTGAAACTCAACCATGAGGAACTTTGTCAATCACAATGGTATCAATAAAATATTAAAAAGGAGAGAGAAAAGCTGTTGGGAATGTAATTTTGATAGTCAAAGTTTTGCATTTTAAATCCTGAATTTGGTCCTCTGCACTGAAAAAATAAATGAAAAGATTGAAAGTGCATATGTATATTTCCTATCATATTAATTTCAATGAATTGAAATCATGTTTTATTAAATAATGGGGGAAGGAAATCAATAATATTCAAAACTTTAAATTTAAAGTTTCTTTGGATTTGATTGTCAGACATCACTTGACATATTTGGTTTTTTTTTCTTTTTTGACCATTAGGGGATGGATGCTTTGTCTATTTTTCTTTTTATGTGAGTAGTGTTTTGTTTATATTTTGGACGCTTAGGGTGGAGTACCTTTAGTGGTGCTTAGAGATTTCTCCTAGCTCTGTGGTTATTCTTACAGAACCACAGAGAGAGAATAATGACAGGATTAAAATTAACATGGGTGGTGGGGCACAGTAACCTTATACAATACTGTATACATTGGCACTACTGTAGTCATCTAACCCAAACTATAATATTTATTTTTTGGTTTTTGAGTTAAGTCTTACTCCCAGCTTCGCATTTCAGGATCATTCATGGTGGTGTTCAAGTAACCATATCAGGTGCCAAGATCTGACCCTGTTTGTCCACCTGTATAGCAAGTACCCTTTCCACTGTACTTAGAAGTACATGCAACTAAATATCCAAGCCAAAGTCAACAACAATAACATCGTGAGTCTAGCTTCCAAGCTATAATTATTTTAGATTTTTTTTTGTTTTGGGGCCACACCCAGTGACGTTCAAGGGTTACTCCTGGCTTTGTGCTCAGAAATTACCCCTGGCAGGCTCAGGGAACCATATTAGATGCTGGGGATTGAAACCAGCTCAGCCATGTGCAAACCCTACCCATTATGCTATCATTCCAGCTCCTCCAAGCTATAATTTTTGAAAAAGATCTTTCAAAAATGTGAAAATAATAGAAGTTACTTAAATAAATCTTAATTTAGTGACTAATACTTAACAAAGAGAGCTTTGTTTTTTTAAGGCAAAACTTTTGGGTACCTCAATTTGGTATTTTTCCCATGAGCATATATAGTGTCAGAGAATCAATGTGGCATGTCAAAAAATGCCCATTGTGTAAACTTCTGATCCAAACACAAATATGTAGCTTGTGTTGAAATGTGAATCTAGAGGCTCTAATTGACTTTTGTAAAATAAACGTACAGACACCACTGTATTTGTGTTTGATCATGGTATGAGAAACTTGAGAATCAAATGAAATAAATATGTTCTCTCATACAACAGGGTGGGAAAAGTGCTGAGGTCATCCCAAACTGTTGCTTTTGTTCTAGAGAGTCAATCTACTTTTGGAGACTCAAAGTGAAATGCAACTGCCTTTGCAAAGCCTGTTTCTCGTTGTGCTTTTGGCAGAAAAAGAACCAGTGGAAGAGGCAAGCATGGACTGACCACGAAATGCTCTGAAATGATCCCATTGACCCACCAAATCCTGTCCCCTAGCTCTCAGCTTGTGTTCGTGACAATGAAAAAAGTTTCTCCATGATCAAAGTGATCTATGCATTTTTCTTCCTCTTGCCTTAGCTTGTCTTTCAGCAGAACTGAAATAATTTCAATTTTTACATATGTTTTTTATTAAGAAATGAGAATGGGTAACAAGTGGTGTTATGAATTTGTCCCAAGAGGAAAAAAATATACCATATTATGTAGATACCTTATTCAAATGGTTGGTAATGCTCCTGTCAGGCCTCTGGAAATATACCTTTTCCTCAGTCATATGATGTCATACTATCTGGTTGCATAAAGTGGTGCTATTGCAGTGACTGGGTCATTGCAGTGCTTTCTGCCCCTTCTGGTGTGATAGAAGTGAAACCATCTTGGCAGATAGGTTTGTTTGCTTTTCCCTGAAATTCTGTCCCTTGTTCACCTCCTACAGATAAAAACTGACAGGTCCTTTTCCTGCTGGCCAAAAACAGTGATGAGAAGCAGGTGGAAGACAGAGCTTTGAAAATGCAGTTCTAATTCATTTTGAGTCCCATAAAGGAGGCTGGTCACAGACAATCTGGGGGCTATACCAAATCACTCTGTGACCTCATGCCCCTTCTGGCAAACCTCTACCAGTCCAATATGGCATCATGGCTGATGGCATATGAAGAGTCGTTTGCTTGAAAAGAATTGGCTTCTGAGCTCTAAGGCTGTCTGAGAGCTTCACTACAGCCTATGCATGCCCTGGTTCTTTAGATTAACATGGTCTTTTGATTCTGTAATCATATCAGTACAGCCATTTCAGGGGTTCCTTCATTAGCAGTGTGGTTTGGAAATTGAAAGTTCACCAGGATGTCTTATCTTTTTGTTTTGTTTTGATGCTTCAGCTGACAATGCTCAAAAGATTCTCTTGGCTATGTACTTAAAAATTAACTCTTGGTGGTGCTCAGGGAATCATAAGATACTCAGGATTGAACCCGAGATAGCCATGCAGATAGTAAACACCCTATGCAATGTACTATCATTCTGGCCCCAGCAATTCATTCATTCTTTCTTCTTTCTTTCTTTCTTTCTTTCTTTCTTTCTTTCTTTCTTTCTTTCTTTCTTTCTTTCTTTCTTTCTTTCTTTCTTTCTTTCTTTCTTTCTTTCTTTCTTTCTTTCTTTCTTTCTTTCTCTCTCTCTCTCTCTCTCTCTTTCTTTCTTTCTTTCTTTCTTTCTTTCTTCCTCTCTCTCTCTCTTTCTCTCTTTCTCTCTTTCTTTCTTTCTTTCTTTCTTTCTTTCTTTCTTTCTTTCTTTCTTTCTTTCTTTCTTTCTTTCTTTCTTTCTTTCTTTCTTTCTTTCTTTCTTTCTTTCTTTCTTTCTTTCTTTCTTTCTTCTTCCTTCCTTCCTTTCTTTCCTTTTTCTCTTTCCTTCCTTCCTTCCTTCCTTCCTTCCTTCCTTCCTTCCTTCCTTCCTTCCTTCATTCATTCTTTCTTTCTTTCTTTCTTTCTTTCTTTCTTTCTTTCTTTCTTTCTTTCTTTCTTTCTTTCTTTCTTTCTTTCTTTCTTTCTTTCTTTCTTTCTTTCTTTCTTTCTTTCTTTCTCTCTCTTTCTCTCTTTTCTTTCTTTCTTTCTTTCTTTCTTTCTTTCTTTCTTTCTTTCTTTCTTTCTTTCTTTCTTTCTTTCTTTCTTTCTTTCTTTCTTTCTTTCTTTCTTTCTTTCTTTCTTTCTTTCTTTCTTTCTTTCTTTCTTTCTTTCTTTCTATTCTTTCTTTTTTCTATAAGAGAGTTTATTGGAAAGTACAAGGAAAAAGAAAAGTAACTCCCCAAGTAGGGAGGAACTTAGTCTATGACTAAGTTCTCACTTTGATGGGGGATACAGATGCTCAGGCATATAGTTTTGGGAGAATATATGCATAGTGGGGATCACACTAGTGTTAGCAGCATGCAAGTTAAGCACCTTAACTTTATTCTTGTTTCTTTATATCATCCTTTGCTGCATTTTTATCCTTAAATCAAAGGCAATTTTTACCGCCAGAAAATAACTTTTATCATTTAATCCCCATAGAAACAAGATCCAGACCATTTATTTCTCTTATTACTTTTTGAAAATATTTTATATTGATACAGCCTCCCCTGTATTCTTGCTTATATTTTTCACTCACTTTCCCTTTCTACTTTCACTCTTCATTCAATATGCTTAAGCAGTTTGAATAAAAAAAAACCCACAAAACATATAAAGAGAAAAGCATTGTCTTTAATGTGTTATCCATTAAATCTAGAGTCATGTATCTCAAAGCACCATTGCCGACACCACCACCTGGGACCTCTTTAGAAAGGTAAAATTTCAGGCCCCTCTCTGAACCAGAAACTAGAGATGGAACTAGCAGCCTGTCTCTAAAAAGCCTTAGTTGATTCTCAGACATATTAGTGTTTAAGAGCTATTATAGGCAGACTAAATTTTTAGTAGTTGTATTTTAAAAAATGTTCTCAGATATTTAAAAATTGTCTAAACACTCTGGAAATAAAAGGGGCATTTTCTTCCATCTCACTTTCCTTCCTTTCTTCTCTCCTTCCCTCCCTCCTTCCCCTTCCTTCCTTTTCTTCCTTCTTCCTTACCTCCCTCCTCCTTTCTCTCCCCTCCCTCCATCTTTCCCTCCTTCCTTTCCTCCCTCCCTCCCTCCCTTCCTCCCTCCCTTCCTTCCTTCCTTACTTCCTTCCGTAATAGAGTTAATGTTAATGTTTCAGAAGTACAGTGTTTTGTTACCACAGCCACCATCATTTGTCAGCATTCTTCTATAACTATATCTAAGTTCCCTTTCATTCCCCATACCCTCCACTTAATGAATCCATTTCTGTAGACCAACACTCTGGGTTTGTTGCCCATTATTTATACCCTACTTTACTGTGTTTCTTTATACTCCACATATAAGAAAGATCATTTGACATTTGTCCTCCCTTTGACTTACTCTGCTCACCCTTCATCTCTATCCTAGTTGCAGGGAACTTCAGGATTTTATCTCGCAGCTAAGTAGTATTCTATTGTGCATGTTTCTATACCATGATTTCCTTATGTTCTAATCTATTCTTGGACACTAGGATTGTTTCCAGATCTTGGCCACAGTGAAAAGTGCTACAGTGAATATAGATGTGCAAATAACTTCTCAAATCAGTGTTTGGAACTCTTGTGGGTAGATGCCAAGAAGTAGAATTGCTGACTCATATAAATTTTAGAGAAGTTTCATATTGTTTTCTATAGGAGCCAAAACAGAAGACATTACCACTAGCAGTGGACGAGTTCCTTTCCCCCTATACCCCTGCCAGCACTGGTTATTTTTTATCTTTTTTATATATACTATTCTCATTAGTATGAGATGATATCTCATTGTCATTTTGATTATATTTCCCTGATAAATAAAGAGCATCATTTCATATGCCAATGATCATCTGTATGTTTTCTTTAAGGAAGTGTGTTCAGATCCCCTTCCCATTTTTTTATGGATTTGTTTAGGTTTTGTTGTGGTTAAGTTTTGTGAGCACTTTATAAATTTTGGATATTTGGATAGTTCTCAGATGTGTGGTGAGCAAGTAATTTCTCTGACTCAGTAGGGTGCCTTCTTTTTAGTCATTGTTCTATAATGCCAAAGCTTCTTATTAGTATAAGGGGGTAGTTTGGTTTTTGTTTTGCTTCTTTCTTCTTCCCCATTAAATCACTGAAGTTACCTCTAAAGTCAATATAGAGTTCTGCCTATGTTTGCCTTACTGTACTTTACAGATGTGGGTCTAATAATAAGATCTTTAGTTCATTTCAAATAAAGTTTTATAATACAGTGTGAGAGAAATTTATTTTATTTGCATGTGCCTAACCTATTTTCCCAGCACTCTTTGTTGAAGAGCTTTTCTTTCTCCACTGTTTCTTATTTCTGTAATTTGTCTTTAAATTTAATTCTAGTGGTCTCAGAGAGAATCTGATGTCTCTCCTTGCTCTTTCCCCCAGTATCACAGTTTTCATTACTATAACTTTAGGGCCGGAGAGTTAGCATGGAGGTAGGGCATTTGTCTTGCATGCAGAATGTCAGTGGTTCGAATTACGGCATCCCATATGGTCCCCCAAGCCTGCCAGGAGCTATTTCTGAGCATAGAGCCAAGAGTGGCCCCTGAGCACTGCCAGGTGTGACCCCCCAAAACAAAACAAACAAAAAGTAATTATTACTATAGCTTCATAATATAACTTACAGTCAGGGAGAGAGAAGCCTTCTATCCTTTTTTTCTGGGGATTACTTTGGCTATTTGGAAGTTTTTCCAACTACAATTATGTTTGTAATCATGGTGCTTAAATAAAAATTTTACATAAAATAAAAGGTAAAAATAAAAACTTTAGCATATTTAATGCATGTCCCTGAAAAATGCCATGAGGAATACACGTACAGATTTAGGTTCAAATGTAATTTAATGATGTTAGCCCTTTCAATCTATGAACAAGGAATATATTTTTATTTTTTTGTGTTTCCTATTGTTTCCTTTGGCAGTTATTTATAGTTTTCACCTCCGTTGTAAAGTTTTGCCTAGGATTTGATTGGGGGGAAACCCAACTGTGAAGAGAATTGTTTTCTTTTTTTCTCTTTTTAGCCTCATTGTTTGCACATAAAAGCAATAGACCTCTGCATGTTGATTTTGTGATCTGCCACCTTACTGAATAGGATTGTCAGGATTTGAGGAGAAGTTGTGTGTGTGTGTGTATGTGTGTGTGTGTGTGTCTGTGTGTGTCTGTGTGTGTCTGTGTGTGTCAGTGTGTGTGAAATCCTTTATTTTCCCATATGGATCTTTCTTCCCCTTTTTAAATTGAAATATCATGAATTACAAAGTTACAAATTATTCTTGATTGAGTTTCGGATATATAATGTTCCGACCCTAATCACTTCACCTGTGTCTACTTCCCTGCATCAATGCACCAGTTTCTCTCCCAAATCCTAGCCTGCCTGTATGGCAGACATTTTATACCTCCTTTCAACATGTCATTCTCCTCCAAAGTGATCACTTTTCTTCAGCAATTGCATGCTTCCTTGATATATTCCCCGCCCACCCTACTTCTATTGGCAAACTTTCTACTCGAAATCAGTTCTCATGCTCTTTGCTTCTATTGCCTTTGGGTGCTTATTATTCCTCTACTATGTGTGTGTCTCTCTCTAGCCAGCTTCACTTAGCACAATACTTTCCAGATCCATCCACACTGCAGCAAAGTATGACTTAATCTTTTCATATGGTCGAGTAGTATTCCATTGTGTATGTGTAAAATAGTTTCTTTTGTTAATAGTCATCTGTTCTTGGGTACTTGGATTATTTCCATATTAAAAAAGTGTAAACACCACTGTTTACATTTACTTATAATGCCAGTGATTTTGGGCATTCAGTATTCCAACACCAATCCCACTGCCAATGTTACCTTCCCCCCACCAACATCTTCAGTCTCTCCCACATATCTGTTCCTTTAGCAGGCCCAAATTCATTCATATTGCTGTTACAATGAGATGACAAATGAAATTATTAAAAATAGATCAGTAAAAGTCGATTTACGATCATCTCACAATGATGTTACTAAAGTCAGTTTCTGAGGATTTACTGAGCTAATTGGTGGTAGTTGAACCTTCTGTGTTATTGTTTTCACTCACTTCCCTTGGGGGCTTCTTTGTCATTTTCCCCTTAAAATAGATTTGTTCCTACTGGGCTGTCAGTACTATAATTTTTAGAGGTGTGTGACTAAATACTATAGGAGCTGTGGAGCTAGGATTTGATGGCTTAGTGGCATGATGAAGTACAATTGTGGAGCTAAGGTGTTTATATTTCAGAATAGATTATAGGTATGGGTAGGTAAGGTTAGGGTTAATAGGTTAGGGTATGGTGAAGGCTACTTGACCTTCCGTGTTTCCAAATTTTGACTATTATGAATAGTGCTGAAGTAAACATAGGACTGCAGATGTCTTTTCTGCATTGTATTTTTGGGGCTTTGGATATATTTCAATTGGCTAATTGGTCAGTTACTAATTTTTTAAGGAATGTCCATATTTTTTTCCCAAAAAGACTAGACCAGTTGACATTCCCACCATTAGTGAAGTGGGTATAACTTTTCTCTCTGTATCCATGCCACCATTGGATTTTTTGTTATTTTTTAATATATGCCAGCCTCTCTGATGTGAGGTGCTATCTCATTGTTATTTTAGTTTGTATTTACCTGATTATTAGTGATGCAGAGTATTTTTTTCATGTTCCTGTGGACATTTTAATTTCTTTTTTTGAGGAAATTTTATCTCTTCTCCCCATTTATCATCCAGGGGGGTGGATGTTATTTTTTCTTATAAAGCTCTACCCTAGTGGGCAAATAGTTTCTCCTAGAATGTGGGTATCATTGAATTCTGGACATCATTTCATTTGAGGTGCAAAGCTTATTAATTTAATATAGCCCTATTTTATCTTTGCTTCCACTTCGTTGGCCAATTGTTTTGAGCTACATCCTTAAAGATGCCTATGCTTCATTGTAATGGAGAGTTCTGCCTATGTCTTTCTCTATATATCTTATGAATTCAGGGCTAATATCAAGATTTTTAATCCATTTTGATTATACTTTGTACATAATGTATGAAAAGGATCTGAGTTCATGTTTTTACACAGAAAATCAACCAGTTTTTCCAGAACCACTGTTGAAGAGGCTTTTCTTGCTCTATTTTATATATTTTACTATTTTTTGAAGATTAGCTGCCCATATATCTTAAAATTTTTCTCAGGATTTTCAATTCTATTGAATTAATCTTAGAGTCTTATTTCAGTATTTTGAAGTAATCTTTAAGATTATCTATGTTTAATATCATGTCATCTGCAAATAGTGATAGCTTTTTTAATTAAGTCTTTCTTATCTAACTGTAAAGACAAGAACTTCCAATACTATTTTGAATAATAATGGTGAGAGTGGACATTCCTGTCTTGTTCCTTATCATAGAAGGAAAGCTTTCAGTTTCTTACCATTGAGTATGATGCTGAGAAAAGTTCCTTCAAATACTTGTTTGGTTGACATTTGTGGGAGGATGGGAGAACCACACCTAAAAGTGCTCAAAGGTTACTCTAGGCTCTGCACTCAGGAATCACTCCTGGCATTACTCAGGGGACCATATGAGATGGCTGCATACAAGGTAAACATTCTACCCAGTGTACTATCTTTTCAGTCTTGGTTGAAAGGTGTTTTTTTTTAAATCATAAATGGGAGTTGGATCTTGTCATACTTTGTCTGCATTTGTTGATGTGATTTTTATCTTTTTTATATTAATATGTATATTACAATAATTGACTTGCATCTATGGAACCATCCTTGTATCTTTGGATTGAATCCCATTTGATCTTGTTCTATGATCCTTTTAATATGCCATTGAATTTGATTCACCAAGATTTTTTTTTTGGTTTTTCAGGCCATACCCGTTAGATACTCAGGGGTTACTCCTGGCTAAGCACTCAGAAATCACCCCTGGCTTGGGGGGACCATATGGGACGCCGGGGGATCGAACCTCGGTCCTTCCTTGGCTAGCGCTTGCAAGGCAGACACCTTACCTCTAGCGCCACTTCGCCGGCCCCTCACCAAAATTTTGTTAAGAATATTTACATCTAATTTTATGATACATATTGATCTCTAATTTTATTATATCGTGATATCTCACTCTGCTTTTTGATGGGTGATTGGCCACATAGAAACTGAGAGAAATCCCGTAAATCCATCTGGGATAGGGACATCACATTTCTAAAGGGAACACTACTCTGTCTTCTTGCTTTTCACATTCATTTATGCTCTTTGACTCACGAAAATTTTCTCACTAAAATTTTAGTCTTAAATACATTTTATTACTTGAAAACTTTGGTTAACAAAGTTATGTGAATAATCTGTTGTGATATATAGAAGCAAATAGATCAAATAATATAATATTTATTAAGTTTATACAATTTTGTTTATTAAGAAGGCATTCTTTTTACTTTAGAACATAGATAGAGATAATTTTTGAAAGTTAACCTCAAGCAACAAAACTTTGACCCAGAATTCTATCTTAGTAGTAGAGTAGATTTAAATAGTGTGCAAGTCTTTGCACATCCTGTTTATATTCTCTGTACAAATCATCACTTCTTTTAGTTTTCCTAAATGGTTAACTTATTTTTTTGTTTTTGGGCCACACCTGGTGATTCTCAGGGGTTACTCCTGACTATGCACTCAGAAATCGCTTCTGGCTTGGGGGACCATATGGGATGTGGGGGGTGGGAATCAAACTGCAGTTTGTCCTAAGCTAGCACGGGCAAGGCAGACGCCTTACCACTTGTGCCACTGCTCCAACCTCATAATTGGTTAAATTTTTGCCAAGATCTTGATCCAAGAGGGACTTTCATTTTTATATTTTATTTATTTATTTATTTGCTTTTTAGGCCACATCCGGTGATGCTCAAACGTTACTCCTGGCTATGTGCTCAGAAATTGCTCCTGGCCTGGGGAACCATATGGGATGCTGGGGGATTGAATTGTGGTTTGTCTTAGGTTAGCACATACAAGGCAAATGCCCTACTGCTTGCGGCACTGTTCCGGCCCCCATTTTTATATTTTAATATATAAGCATACACAAATTCTTACAAAAGCATCACAAAGTTTTGCTTAACTCCCTCACATCTCCTACTTCTGTCAAGTTACACAAGGAAATTTCAATAACTAGCTGACTAGTCAGTCCTTTAAAGAGTTAAAACAACAAACAAATAAAACCACAACAAATAGACAACCATCCTGGAGAGAAGAATAGGATGTCAAAAGCATGTTCCCCTTTGGTCCTTGCTGGGTTCATAAGGGTAAAGCCAGCATGTAGTGATGGGAGCAGGGAAAATACTAGCTGGAGTTGCAAGAAATGAAGCATTGCCCCCTCATCTGCAATCTGTCCTTGCTATATGAGATCTCTTTGGATGGGCTCCCCAGGAAACTGGTGGCCCTGACACTTGAGCTATTAACTCACGGTGCCCTCTAATCCCATGTTTTCATTATTACTGTTCCACCAAGCTGCACTCATGGATACTACCATTTTCATTGGCTGTGGGGATTGTTATTGGAATGGCTGACAGCTGTCTGCCAGGCTGTCTGAAAAGGCCTTCCTGTGCTCTCCACCACTCCTCAGCTTCACAGCACCATTGTTCCTATTGAGCCCCTTTTCTTCAAATCTTTCCCAGCTGTATCCTGATATAGTAAACCACTTAAATTAGCTCCAGATTGTTCTGTTTATTTTGTGTTAGATAAGCGACAAAATAGTCCCAGCAGCCGGCCAGGAGGAGGTGGATATGGGGGATGGGGGTTACAGATTGGAAGACAGAGCAAATTTTTTTTAAAAGCGTAGATTTCAGACAAAACTGTGACACATAAAAAACATGATGCCATCCCTGGGCCTGCTTTTTGCATGTGATCTAATAGGCCTGCTGAACAGTACTCTGTCATCTGAGCACACCTCATTCCAGAAAGGAAAAACAGGACCCTTGACTAAAGTTACCCTGGTTTCTACTAAAGAAAATAGAAGTAGAGGCCAGAGCGATAGTGCAGCAGAGGGGCATTAGCCTTGCATGCGGTTGACCCAGTATGGACCTGGATTTGATCCCTGGCACCCTATATGGTTCCCCAAGCCAGGAGTGATTTCTGAGTGCATAGCCAGGAGTAACCCCTGAGCATCACCAGGTGTGGCCTAAAAACCAAAAAAAAAAAAAAAAAAAAAAATAGAAGCAATGTTTTTGGCAGGTTTGTTGCTGGGCCAGTTGACCAGGTATCATGGATGATATCCAGACAGTGACAGTAATCTTTTCTTTTTCAATTGATCTCTATACTGCAAACTAGAACTAGTTTGGGTCACTGTCATTTGAAAGGATCTCTCCCCTGCAGCAACTTAAAGCCAAAAACCCAATGACATGGGCTACTAAGAGAAGTTATTTTCCACACAGCTGCAAGTGAGACTTCACAATGGACTCCCAACATTCTTTGCTTGTGCAGAGCCCCTAGGCTCCTGCTCCTCTGCTTTTGCTTGCACAGCTTCTCTTCCTCTGTGGTAGTGTGCTCGCAGGGGTTCTCCATGCAAACCCTTTCTTAATACTTCACACAAATCAGTCTCAAAGAGGATGGCTCAAGGATGAAGATACCGCCTTTGTGATCTTAGGAAGAAATCCAAATAAAATATGAAAAATAAACTTCCAACTGTTTTAACTCAGTTGAAGCAGATGGACAATGCCAGCAACCAGCTGAGTTACAACAATTATTGAGAGCCTTATCTGTAGTAATTCAAGACTCCCCAGGAAATATCTCATGAGTTACTGCAGCATGATGTCTAGTCCTCACCCTGAACCAAAGTCCTGGGAATCCTTTCTACCAAGTTGAAAGTATGGCAAGAAAAAACACAGGGTCAGGAATAATAAAATGCTCCAAGGAACCATCCCTTAGCTTTCTTTTGTTAAAATAAACTCAACATATAATAATACAAAAAAGTACAAAACCACTGTTGGAAAAATCATTTCCCACCCCTTGCTTGCTGGTGGAATGTATCTTTTCTTCTTTATCGACTTCAAACATGGAATTAATAAGCCTACATAAAAATAAATAAATAAATAATAAAAAGCCTACATATCATCATCTTTTTTTTGTGTGTGTGGTTTTTGGGTCACACCCGGCAGTGCTCAGGGGTTACTCCTGGCCCCATGCTCAGAAATTGCTTCTGGCAGGCACGGGGGACCATATGGGACGCCGGGATTCGAACCAATGACCTTCTGCATGAAAGGCAAACGCCTTACCTCCATGCTATCTCTCCGGCCCCACATATCATCTTCTTAATGCACCTAATCTTCATCTCTCTTCTTTCTTTATATCCTCTCTAGTCCTTATTGTGGACAGTTTTGTGTTTTTCACAGAGACTCAGCTTTCTTGGGAATATGTCTTTGAGAGCAAGACCATGTATCAAACCTCTGTTATCTTTTTCACTGTACTGACGATAACAGTGGACAACAGCAGATATTTAAGTAAGGCCTTTCAAATAACTTCTCTTTTTATCCTAACCTGTCCTAAGGTGTCATTTATTCAGTTTTTATATTAATTCAGGCAGAAGTAAAAATAACAACCCAAGCACACAATCAGAGATTATAAATATCATTGGGTCATTCTCATTAAAACAATGAGTTTCCTCTGCTGTAGGTTCAGATGGAGATTGCTAGGCAAAGCTGTTGTTTTCTGAGATAGCAGAAAACTCCAGTTAGTTTTCATAAAGTAAATACAGCAAGCATCTACAAAGTAATTGATAAGATCAATGAATGGGAACGAAAAGCAATCTTGATTGAGAAGTATATAATAGAATCGAGAGCTAGCACCTGAAAGAAAATGGTCATTGTGAGAAAGGAAACCAGAAAAAGGAATCACTGAGGGCTGGGTATTGTGTGTTTGGGTGGGGGAGGGAGAAGGGTGTGAAAATATCAAAGAAGAGAGATCTGAAAAAGGGAAGCTCTTAATTCCATATGTCAACTGACATGATCTGTCTCACTTTTAAACTGAGCTGATGCCACATAGACCAAAGAAACAAAACAAAGAAGCCATCTGTGATCTAAGGCACTGTCTGAGTCCCAGAATAACCCACAAACTGACTGACTGACTGACTGACTGACTGACTGACTGACACACTGAGGAAACCAAAACACCACAGAAAATGCTCTTTAAACTTCACCTACCATCCATAGAAGGTGAGAAAATTTGTATTCTGAACCTAACTGGTTGATTGCCAAAAGAAATATCAACAGGGTCCTGTAGCAGATTAAAATTGTTAGAAGAAAGGGTCAGTGAATTTCAGGATAGATCAATGAGCGTCACATAATTTGGGGATGGGGACAGAATTGAACTCAGCCTTAAGTACTTTTGGAACAACATTTATGTCATGAGAGTCCCAGAAAGAGAGGAGAAAGACTGATGCATAGAAAAGAGTACATGGTGGACTAATTTCTGAAAGTTTCACACATTTGACAAAAGACATGTGTCGATTCAATCTGCTGAAAAACAGGATGAGGAAAAAAATATCTCGAAAGTATTAAAAGTTGCAATCCCAATTTTAGGGATATAAAAAGGAGAACTGAAAACTTTATACACGTCTTTGTTCTCACATGTTTATTATGTTTATTATAGCTTTATGTGGGGGGATACTTGCTAAAAACCAAACAATTCAAATGTCCTTCATCAGGGATAAAAGAAACTAGTTATGTACTAGTTTCTACAGTTTCTACAGTGAACTACACTCATCAACATAAGGAACAATTGATATGCATGAATAACAAAAGCATTGTTCTGAGTGAAAGAAGCCAAACTCATAGGGTGTAAGTCTACAACTCTTTTTATGTGACATTCTGTAAAACACAAAAGTTAAAGATAGTGAAAGCACCAATGGTTTCTTGGAATGTACTGGGGGTTGAACATTTGACAACAAAAGGGGGCAGCACAAAGGTAAATTCCAGGGTAAATGAGTTTTGTGTCTTGATTATGGCACCAGTTACATGACTACCACATTTCTCTAAAAACATTTCTAAACACAAGTGAATTTTCATAAATATGAATTAGTAAAAAAAATTAGATAAATAACACCCACACTAATTTTTCTGATGGAGTTACTATAATTTTATAATTTCATGAAGTATGGAAAAGATTCATGTATTCTCTTATCTCCTTTTCCACTTGATTCCATATTTAAAGAGAAAGCCAAAAACGTGGAATAAACAATGAAGCAGTCCTTTTGGAACATACAAAAACTTTCCAAAAATGGATTCTGTGTCTCACATGCCAGGCAGATGTTGCTAGGGCCGACTCACCACAAAATACCCTCTTGAAAACTGGCATCCTGAATGTTGTAGGGCTCTGTCTACTGAAAAGAGACACATTGACTCCAGAAAAGATCTGTTTTTAAAAGAACCCCTGTCAATTTTGATGGACTGGTGAAACTAAGAACAAAGAGACTGATATCCTGGAAATTCTGGGTTTCTATAATTACACTGATATTTAGGAGTACCCATCTAGAAGAATCACTTCTGCTATATGGAGGTATATCCTTGTCTATGTTCTGACATAAATATAGAGTCAGCAAGATCTGACTGTTGTAATAAAGTAGATTCTACATATTACTGATGCCATAGAAAGAGTTTTTCTGAAGGATTTCTTGTTTAATCCACCTTTCATCTGAAGGGCAAAAGGCACATGATGAAGGCTGATGTGAGATTTCCATCATCCATCCAAAATGCAGTCTCACACTGTTTTACTTAGCCTTTGAAAAGTTTACTACTACTATCCTTACATTTATCAATGTTATATACAGTATTTTTTATTGTATTTTTGAAATTTTTTTCTCACCATAACAAGTCATTTATGATAGAAGTAAGGCATATACAATGTTGGAACACCAGTGTTATTGGATCTGTGCTTTAGATACAAACTTTTACCTAACTCTTAGTTACAATGATGGCTCATGTTTTTCTATAAACGGACTCGGTTTGATTCCCAGCCTCCCATATGGTCCCCTGAGCCTGCTGAGGAGCAGTTCTTCACATTAAAGCCAGAACCTATGAGCATATTTTATGATAGGGAAAAGTGGGAATAACATTACAGGTTCAAGTTATGTTGTCATTCATCTGACCTTAAGATGGGGAGACATAATGGAGTCATAGTCTTTAAAAGTAAAATAGAGAGATCAATAGGAGTTAGAGTAATAACTCTCTGGAGTTAAAATGGAAGGAAAATGTAGCCTGTCATTGTCAGATCTGAATATTTGTAGAAGAATCTTGAGCCTCTTATCCAAGGGAAAGTTAGAAACATTTAGACATTGGAAATGGCAAGAAGACAGATTTTCTGCTAGAGCCTAGAGAAGGGAAAGCAGCCTTTCCCACACCTAGGTTCTGGCCCAGTAAGATTTGTACCAGATGTCTAATCTATAAGACTGCAGGATGATAAATACACATTAAGTGGCTACATTTATGATAATCATAAAAGCATAGAAATGAAAAGTGATGTATTACATTTTTATATATCACAGAATTTGGTTTGCTAAAAATTGATTAGAGATTTTTTCATCTGTACTTTTATCTTTCTTCCCTTTTTTCCATCCTCCCTTTTTTCTTCCTTTTTTCCTTTCTCTCTTCACTCTGCCTTCCCTTCTACCTTCCTTCCCTCTTTGTTTCATTGTTTCCTTCCTTCCTTTCTTCCTTCCACCCTTCTTTTCTTCCTTCTTTGTTTCTTTTCTTTCTTTGTTTCTTATCTTTCTTGCCACTTCTCTTCTTTTGTAATGTCTGGTCTTATAGAGCTAGCTTTATAGAATGATTTGGGAAATTCATATCTCTATGTTGCAGGAGCATTTGTAGAACACGTATTAGTATGTATTAGTGTATATAACTAGTATCCCTCTTAAACTTTTGGTAAAAATTACTGGTGAAACCTCTTAGATCAGGAATTTTATTTATGGAAAAGTTTTAACTAAAATATTGTGAAAGAATTTTATGACAGGGTATTGAAAAGATAGAATATTTATTTAAAGGAAAGTTAGGTTGTAAATTAGGTGATATAGAAATAAGATTCTTGCTCTATTTCATTACTTTTCCAGTCGTTATATTTGCTGCTATATAAAAAGGTAAGATATGTGAATGAGTCCACAGGTGAGTCTTATATCACTTCCTTTTCAGTAAAAATAAACAGCCACCACCATAACAAAAGAACCCCATTCCATACCCCAGTTGAATTCATGGATCTCAATTATGTTGGATATAGGATACCTGAATTTAGCAAATTCAGTGGATCTCATTTGTTCCAGATCTTACGTCCCAACCCTGGTTCCTTCTAGAAAGCCAGAGTGGTAAGCAGAGGAAAGGGGATCTTCCATGGTCATCACTCTTGATTCCCTGCAAAGATATTTAGCTCTTGCCCAGCCTCATCATTTTCAGTCTATGTCATGTCATAGGCTCCTTGCCTACAGAGTCTTGAACCACATCTGTGCTTCTCAGCACCAATGAGAATCTGGCATCAGAGAAGTACTCAGCTTTCATACTACAAGGTGAAGGCTCAGAGCCCACAGCAGTTACCATCTGCTGCTGTTGCCCCACCCTGAAAAAGGAATTTCAGAGAATCTCTTCTCAGTTTACTCAGAGAATGCCTTCTGTGGTCACAACCATGACCTCTTGTTCTACCTCTAGTTCTTTCTTCCACTAACTTGTTTATACTAAGCCTATGAGCTCATCTACCAATTCTCTGTTCCTTCCTGGAGGACATTGCACCATTGCTTTACTTATTTTCATCAGGGAAAAAGGTCACAGGGAGTGGGAATTATTATGGATGAGAAAAGACTTGGCAGTTTCAAAATATCGTTCTAGCAGAGCATGAAAGCATGTGAGGCTTTGTGACATGACCTGTTTTTGTTTTTTTCTTTTTTGGTTTTTGGGTCACACCCGGCAGCACTCAGGGGTTACTCCTGGCTCTATGCTCAGAAATCACTCCTGGTAGGCTCGGGGGACCATATGGGTGCCGGGATTCGAACCTATGACCTTCTGCATGAAAGGCAAACACCTTACCTCCATGCTATCTCTCCGGCCCCAACATGACGTGTTTGACGTGAGCTTTCGCTCTTTTCAATGTCTGAGTCTAATTCTATGCCAGGTTGTAATATCTTTTGAGAACTTGTTGTAGCCTTTGCTATAAGATGATAACCCAAAGTACTCATATTTTATCAGTATCTGTGCCATGAGTGAGTAATAGAAAGCCCATTTTCTAGGTCAAAGTCACCTTTAACACTACTCTGAACCTGTTCCCATACTGATGTCAGATCAGCTCTTTAATTTTTCAGTTATTATATGCTGCTGTAGACAACATTAATGTTAATATGCATCAATATGGATCCTTTCAATTTTGGAAACATTAGAATATATACTCTCAGTTTGAGGATCACTTCAAAATTAATGCTTTTTCTTCTTGCCTCACTCATAGGTAGCCCTCCATTCCTTGTAGACATCTGCTTCAACAGAGTATATAGTTTCTTTCAGTTTGGGGAGGAATGCTGTTTGATCACACACAAGGGTAGTTGGGGGTTATTGCTGGCTTTGTGCTCAGAAGTGACCTCAGACAGAGCTCAGGAGAGACCATATGTAGTACTGGATATTGAACAAGGTTGGCCACATGCAAGGTAAGCACTATGCTAACTCTTTGGCCCAGTACACACATTTTTAATCTGTAGTTTCCAGCCTGCTCTGTAACCTAAAATGCAACTTACATATTGTTATTATATGTGTTTTTTTTTTTTATCAGAATTGCCTCTGATACTCATTGTAATCTTATAGCAGGTGCTTGTTTTGTCTACCGTGGTTGCTCAGGAGTGTTTGATTTGTTTCTACTGATTTGTCATTATACAGTAGATCTTTAGTTTCTCAGATTTCAGAGCTCTCTGTCAATTCTGTTTGTCTCTTGCTGTCTCGATTCAATCCCCTGCCTCTCTTGTCTTACAGAGACCAAGGCCACTTGCCACAAGTTCTTTTCTCCTTCAGCTGCTTTCCCCCATCCCTCTAATGCCAGTTGATACTGTTTTCACTTTTACCTGCTTGAGAATCCAAGTTACTGGAAATTCTTGTTCTCACTGCACCCTAGTCAGGTAATACCATGCCTTGTGGTCAGGAGGACATGAAGTCTGAGCACATGAGTTGCTTTACTGTGATTTACAAAGTCAAAGGGAATGTTTTCCTTATATCACTGTTGCATATATATTTAATATTCAAAAAATTTTAAGAGAAATTATTACACACATTGTGAGTGACCTCCTCTAGCATGAAGAGAAGAATGTGGAGAAACAGACTGCCCATCTATTTACTTCGATTTCTTTTTTTATTTTTTCTGAGTACTAAAATAATATATTATTGCTTACAAAGTAGAACTCTAACAAAATGTTGCTTTTGCTTCCAGCTTAAATTCAGAACATCTAACTTGTGTTATATGTTTGTGTTAAAAATTTAATGTATGCTATATATTTGGAAACATGAAGACACATTAAAGCAGTGGTAGTTTGCCTAAACAGAAGATGTTAGCTGTCTCGAGTTTATTCTCTTTGAGAAAGCACTGACACAATTTTTTGCCTTACTTGCCATGCAAGTAATTAGTAAGTACACTTGCTATTTTGAAATCATAAATCAGCTTTTTTTCGTATCTATTGGTGGTATTTTTTTCTTCATCTCTCCCATGATATTTTAAGATGCCTAATGTATATACTGTGGGTCATTGTTTGTCTATTATTTTTTGATTGGCCTATTGATGGCTACATAATTGACTGGGGGGAAATGTTCCCTGGCCACCTTAGAGGAGCTTTCCAGTCTGGAAAGGAAGCCAAATAATTTGATGGGTTAAGCTATGCTGCTCCATCCGACTACTTTTCATTTTTATTTTTCCCTGAAATTCCTAACTTCATTAGTAAAATATACCAAGGGTTTTTTCAAGATCAAGCTTCAGGAAAAAGAATGAGGGAAGTAGAAATCCTGTCTTAAATATAAGCAGGAGGTGGTAGGGAGGTGGGAGATTGGGGCATTGGTGATGGGAATGTTACACTGGTGAAGGGAGTGTTCTTTATTTGACTGAAACCCAACTACAATCATGCTTGTAATCAAATTATATAAATAAAGATATTAAGAAAGAAAAAGAACTGGGCGAGGTAAATAAATTAGGACACTAGTTTCTAATTCTCAGTTCCATTTGAGAGGCCAAAATTTTCACTTTTTCAATAGAATTTCAAATCTGTTTATTCTTCATAATTTTTACTAGAGATAAAAATTCTATTGGCCTTTAATCATTACAGAAAGTGGCAGTAGCCCTATTCAAGTGAGAGAAAAAAATAGGGACAGAGAAATAGATAAAAAATGGAGTGCATGCCTGGTATATACAAGGCTTTGAGTTTGATCCTGGGGACTGCAAGCTCTGTCCTGATTCTAACACCAGTAGGCCCAAGCAACCTCACATCACTGATCCCAGCATTGAACTATTAGGCCAGCATGACTAGGTAGATTTTTCCCCCATTCATTCCTATTTTTGCCCTACACACACACACACACACACACACACACACACACACACACGCGCGCGCACACACATGCACACACATGTATATATATTTCTTCCTTTCCCTTTTATCTCTTTTGGTGACTTTATCACCTAGCTTGAATCTGGCTGCCAATTCCATTTTATTAGAATACTCCTAATGGTAGCCAGCATTGCAAGATCACTCCCATTGCTGGTGCTTTTAATTAAGATGCAAAGTCTGATATGCCTTTGGGAGTTGGAAGTCAAAATATTTAGTCAAGTTAAAGTCTACCAACCAGTTAAAACCCCTATAAATATTCCAATGGTTATCTACATAAAACCTCCATTTCTGAAATGTAATTTATATTACAAGTTTCTTCTTCTATTTTAACTTTGATAACTGATGTACTTTATTTAAATCCCTGTAAGCAGAAGGAAATATTCTGGTTCAGTCTCAGTAAAAACAGCCACCCCCACAATTCATTGTGTTGTTCTGCTTCTTAAGAAATTACCTACAGAGGGACTAAAGCGATAGCACAGCGGTAGGACATTTGCCTTGCATGTGGCCGAGCAGGGACAGACCTGGGTTCCATCACTGGCATCCCATATAGTCCCCTGAGCCTGCCAGGAGCAATTTCTGAGTGCAGATCCAGGAGTAACCCCTGAGTGCTGCTGAGTGTGACCTAAGAATAAGGAGGAGGAGGAGGAGGAGGAGGAGGAATTATAATATTTTGGGGTGCTATAGAAGTGGCCCTAATTATTTTTTTGTTTTTGTTTTTGGGTCATACCCGGCAGCACTCAGGGGCTACTTCTGGCTCTATGCTCAGAAATCGCCCCCGGCAGGCTTGGGGGACCATATGGGATGCCAGGATTCGAACCACTGTCCTTCTGCATGCAAGGCAAATGCCCTATCGCTGTGCTATCTCTCCAGGCCCCAAAAGTGGCCCTGATTCTGAAATCTAGTGCAGTATATATTTAATGAACATACTCAGAGGGACCTGTTTTTCTTTGTCTCTTTTAAAACTGCTATTAGTGATGATTATCAGTAATGAAAATAGTTTATATTTATTGAGCATGACTTCTATTGCCAGGACAGGTGGGGTTTGTTTTCATTTTCATTTTTAAATTGAAGAAACTTTGGCTCAGTTGTCTAAACTCAACAGCACTTAATTCCTCTCTCAATTCCATTTTTGTAAAACCAGGCATATGATGTTAGAAATGAAATAAATGGCTTAGTATATTTTCTGATATGACTGAATGAACTTATTGTGAGATACAATAATCTTCACAAATTTTTTGTTCCTGTACATTTTTTTCTTTTCCTTTCTTTTCTTTTTTTAAGCAATAATTGCTCTCCCATTTACCTGGAAACAAATATATTGTGATCAACTATTTAATAACTGGTCTTTAAATAAGGTAATTTATGTATTAAAAAAAGGAAATAAATGATTGTCACAAAATAGCTAGACCTTTTTTGTTTCTATCCAGCCATAATTCACTATTCTAACGTTCTGGCAACAGAGTGCTCTAAATAGTGTAGTTAATTTAAGTTTTAAGTGAAAAGAAGCCTCAATACAAAATCCTCCTTTCTCTAATGTATAGTTAAATAAGGTCCCATGAGGTCTCTGGTGCTAGATCTGGGCTCTTCTCCCTTCAATGGTCATATAGTAAACTCTTCTGTCATCAGGTTTCAGCTCCTGGAAGAAACTGCTTACTATGGATGCAGAAATTTTTTTTTAATTCAATACTTGAGAAAGAGGATCACACATGTCTGTTCACTGTCATCTCTCCAAAATGAATGTCATGGTCCCTGATACACAGTAGTCAGTCATATTAGAAGAAGTGAAAGATGAAGGCCCAAGGATCTTCCAGACCAGGTCTACTGTTTTCTCAAATGCATTGAAAAACAACTTAGATTTTAGTATAATGCAGCAGGTGTCAGATTGAACCAAATACTTAAATATTGGAGTTTAATATATTTAAATCTTCATAGTAGTCCTAAAATATCTCTATTTTACATACTCTATTTCCCTGCTATCTCACAATGTCCTCAAAGTCAACGAGGTGACTGGATGAAAATCAAAACAAAAACAGAAAAACACTATGCAGTTATCAATAATTTGGGAGAGGGCTATATTCCATGGTGATCAGGGTCTGTTTCTGTCCCAGTGCTCAGAAATTGCTTCCAGCAATGTTGTGTGCATCTGACCTCAGACCTTTCACACTAACCCCCTATAAAATATTTTAAAAATGAATTTCAATTTTAAATAAGCTATTTCATTTTATCTTTATTTTTATTATTTTCCTCCATTGATATAGTGTCCCCCAGTTTTTTAGCTCTTCCATTTGGCAAGTCCTCCTTTATATTCTGAGAAAGCAAAGATGAATGAGTCATTGTTCTTGCTCTGGAAAAACAGAGTTCACAAGAAAGACAAGTCTACTTTAAGAATCCAAGAGATAAGTGTTATAGAATATAGAAAGTGCATCTGAAGTATAGTGGCAAGATAAAGATTGTCTGGGAAAGTAAACATAAGATTTGCAGAACATGTGACATGTAAACCTGAGCCATTAACCGTAGACATTTAAGTCAGGCAGCAAAGAAGGAGAAATATATATATTTTAGCAATAGAACCAGTATGTACAAAGACAAAGTCATTCGAAAGAGCATAACTTTTTTATTAATATCTTTATTTAAATACCTTGATTACAAATTTGATTGTACTTGGGTTTCAGTCATGTAAAGAACACCCCCCTTCACCAGTGCCACATTCCCATCACCAATGTCCTGAATCTCCCTCCTCCCCACCCCACCCCCGCCTGTGTTCTAGACAGGCTTTCTACTTCCGTCATTCATTCACTTTGTTATGATAGTTCTCAATGTAGTTATTTCTCTAAATGCACTCATCACTCTGTGGTGAGCTTCATGTCGTGAGCTGGACCTTCCAACCCTCCTTTCTTTTGTCTCTGAGATTATTGCAAAAATGTCTTTTTAAAAAAAAAAAAAAACCATAATTGGGTGACTATTCTGTGTCTATCTCTCTCCCTCTGACTTATTTCACTCAGCATGATAGATTCCATGTGCAACCTTGTATAGGGAAATTTCATGACTTCATCTCTCCTGATGGATGCATAATATTCCATTGTGTATCTGTACCACAATTTCTTTAGCCATTCATATGTTGAAGGGCATCTTTGTTGTTTCCAAAGTCTGGCTATTGTAAATAGCACTGCAATGAATATAGGTGTGGGGAAGGGATTTTTGTATTGTATTTTTGTGTTTCTAGGGTATTTCTCTAGGAGTAGTATCTCTGGATGTTGTAGTAGCTCAATTTCCAGTTTTCAGAGGAATCTCCATATCGCTTTCCATAGTGGTTGAACTAGACGGCATTCCCACCAACAGTGAATAAGAGTTCCTTTCTCTCCATATCCCCACCAGCACTGCTTGTTCTCATTCTTGAAAGAGCATAACTAGGCTTCAGCTTAGGGACTGAACAAAAACAGGGAGCAAGTGTTACAGAAGACTGAACACAACAACAATGATGGATAGGAACCTCTAGAACCGTAAAGACTCTATCCGAGACCCTGACCTATAACCTGCGTAAATACCAAGATCGCTAGCTATAGTGGCTTGATTTTCTCACACACAACTGAGAGGAAAGTTTCCTGGCACCACAAAAAAGCCTTTGGGATAGGGTAACAAGTATATATGGAGCCAGGGGTTGATTCCCTTGATGGTATGCTTCAAGGATGGAGAAACCCTGAATCTCTTAGGCCACGGGAATTCCCTTTCTTCCCCAATGCTTACTGTGCCTATGCAAAAAAAAAAAAAAGTTTTTTAAATTTAAATTGAAATTTTTAAATTTGATGAAATTGACACTTAAATATACATGAGCAATACAGGAAACCCTCTTTGTTCTATATTGTTTTAAAGGGAAATTTTGTCTCTCTCTTTTTTGTTGCTGTTGTATTTTGTTTGAGAGACACACCAATGGTGGGAAAGCCAAACCCTGCCACTCCAGCACCCCTACTTCCCCTATTTTTTCTTGTTTTGTTTTGATTTGTTAGTTTTTGACTTTATTTTCCTTCTCTTTTTTCTTTTACTTTTCTCTTTCTTTTTCACTCTCTTGTGGTTATTATTTGGTGATTTATTTTTATTTTATTTGCCGGGTGCATTTTTTTCTTTTTTCTTCCATTTTTCTTTCATTTTTTCCCTCTCTTTCTTTTTTTTGGTAGTTGTTACCAATTTTTTTCTCCCTTTTTCTTATCCTTTTTATCTCCAATGACGGTGGAATGGATGCTCAATCTACAACAAGCTGTAAAGTGGAGACCAGTTGCACTAGCATTCTGGGGGGTAACGGAGGGAGATATAGGATACATGCTGGGAACAGGGGTGGAAGGAGGACAGCACTGGTGGTGGGAATGCCCCTCATTCATTGTCACTATGTACCATAAATGATGCAGTGAAAGATTTGTAATGCACTTTGGTCACAATAAAAATTAAAAGAAAAAAAAAGGAAGAGCATAACTTTTAATAACAATGGTAAGTTAGTTCTGTGTGATGAATTCTCTTTTTTTTTGAAGGAAGGCAAAATTGATGTCCCCTAAAGTATCTTGGAGCCTCATGTGAAGGTATTCTTTATGATGTGGTTAAATTGGAACTTTTTCCTGATTGGAAAACCATTCAAGCATTGATCTGACCAATGCTTGGTCAAGCCCAGTATTAGAGAAATTCAGAATCAACTGGAGTCCCTCTTCCTTCCTCAGTCACCTGGAGGGAAAGGCATAGACAAGTTCCAGAGCATCCCTGGGACATGGGACAGAAGTTGGGGATCTGCAGCTGATGACTCAGGACAGGTTTCCATAACCCAACCACAATCTGACAATGTTTGGGGGATGCTCTCAGCTCCCTTGTTGTCATGGTTCTTTCTCCATTTTATCTGCCAAGACTGATGAGGTTTCATTGTCATTGCTTAATGCTTTTTGTTCAGTTCTTTGGCTAACTAAAGTTTTTCCATGACTTTTTGACAGTTATTTTTGTTCAGTAATGAATAATAAAGTGAGACTTACCATCTGTATATGACAACATTGGTTTTATTTTGACATGTCTTTTCTAGACAGCAAAGGATTTATAATTAGGTTTTCCCTCTGCCAAAGCATTGCTGAAAAATTATTTCCCTGAAAACAAAAACTTTCATAGCTTCCTCTGCTCGTTGGAGTCATCTCATTTTGATTTTGCAAGCATTTTCTTCGATCAAGGAAATGAAACAAGAAAAATTTATTTCAAAATAATTTCTTACAATAACAAAAATGAACTTTTGACTAAGATAAAATTAGGAGGAAAAAGCAAAAACAATGGTTGGTTGAAATGATAGTGGGGCTATTGTTGCTTTCTGATTTTTAAATTTGATGAAAATTAAATTTAAGCTGACACTTAAATATACATGAGCAATACAGGAAACCCTTTTTTCTACATTGTTTTAAAGGGAAATTTTGTCTCTCTCTTTTTTGTTGCTGTTGCATTTTGTTTGGGAGACACACCAGTCTGTGTTCAGGAAGTGTTCCTGGAGTGTTGCTTGAGGGTCACTCCCAGTATTGCTCAAGGAATCTCGCAGCATGTGCTGGAACAGTGCCCAAATGCAAAACCCACAAGTAGTCCTTTGTGCTATCTCTATAGCCCCAAATGAAGGGTCTTTACATATTTGTTTTTATTTATTTCTATAAGTCAAGCCCATTTTATGTCCAACTCTTTGGACTACTTATGAACTTGTACAAGAATTGAGGGGAGAGCCTCCTACTTCACTAAGTTCTTTGTCTTGGACAAAGATAAACTAGAGCCATCCACCAGTTACTTCCTATAGAGGTACAAACTTTTAGCAAGATTCTCTGACCCTTTTCATTTGTCCAAATCTGCAGTTGACTGTCACAAAAAGCTGCAGATGAGTCAATTAACAGTGCTTTCCTTTTGGAGTGCTCTTGAAAGAAGTCATGGAGGAAGCCATATTGACAAATGATAGCATTGCCTATTGTTGCTGATGGCAAAAACATCATAGGATACTAATGATAAAAACAGTCTCACTCACTGAGTCTGCTCCCTCCTCTATTACCTTATGGAAATATTAGAAGCATGAAGAAATTCTGTTTCTAAAGATGATGCCCTTCAGTTTGAATTTATAGCTCTGTTCATGTGAAATAGCATATGCATTGAACAAACTGGCTTGAATGACTGCTTGGGCTTGAAGTAAGAGATATAAGGATTGAGAAAATATTTTTAAAAGTCTGTGATACAGCAGAATGGTGAGGCTATCATCTACCTGTGGGTTGAACAGTTGTTACCATCATCTAATTTAACTCAACTCTCCCTTCTTTCCCTTTATGGAGGACAGGACAGAAGGTGGCCAATAGTCTGTTGTGTTAAAGACTTATTGAGAAACCACCTTCCTTAACAGTTGAACTCTCTCACCCATGAAAGTTTTTTCTAAAGGAATCATGCCCTTGAAGTAACTACTTCTGCTCTATCATCAGGAGAGGGAACAATAAATTGGGATTAGTCCATGCTGTTATTTTCTTTTTTTGTTTTTATTTTGGGGGGAGGTCACATCCGGCTGTGCTCAGGGGTTACTCCTGGCTCTACACTCAGAAATCGCTCCGGGCAGGCTCAGGGGACCATATGGAATGCCGGAATTCAAACCACTTACCTTCTGTATGAAAGGCAAATGCCTTACCTCCATGCTATCTCTCTGGCCCAACCTGTGATTTTCTTAGAGAAAAGTGTGGTATAATAATAAAAGTTGTGCCAATGATAAAATTTATACTGTACTTCAGGAACATGACATGACATTCAGGAGGCAGAGGAACATTATTTAAAGTTTAGTTGTTTAATTTTTATAAACCTAGTTTTTAAGCCATAAAATGGTGAAATTCCTAAACTATTGGGTTTTTTAAATATCAACTGTTATTTATCAAACACTTAGATTGTATATGTTAACCAGTTTAACAAGTATTGTATATGAAATCATTTGTTTTGTCTCATAATATAAAAAGCAGTAATTACACTTTCCACATTAAAGATAAGGAAACTCAAGTCACACAGCTAGTGAGCAGCTGGCACTGAGCATAAGATTTTATGAAAGCTCATTGGAAATTGGTGACTGGTACCTAACAATGTTGTTTCTCTTTTCCCCCATGTTTATCATATAACTCTTCTAGATCTTGATTTCTTTGTTTTATTTTGGGACAGTGTTTGCCCTTGCCCAGTATTCCTGCCTCTGTGCTCAAGCATCACTTCTGCCAGTGCTCTGGGAACCATATACCATGCTAAGAATTGAACTAGGGTCAGCAACAAATGTTTTTGTTTTTGTTTTTTTAATAATTTTTATTGTGACCAACATGAATTACAAATCTTTCACAATAATATTTGAGGTACATAGTGGCATTGAATCAGGGGTATTCCCACCACCAATGTTGTTCTCCCTCCACCCCAGTTCCCAGCATCTCCCTCCTTTGGCCCACCCCCGGACTGCTAGGATGACTGGTCCTCTCTGTATAACTTGTTGAAGATTGGCTATTGATTCTGTTGTCATTGACTTTGGGTTTGGTGCTTAAGTCTGATCCTTTTTTATTTCTACTCAATGTTCATACAACTGTTTAGTTCCAGTACCATCCAGTTTTGCCCCTCAATTAATGAGGCAGAACAAGATGGTTCAAGTTATGTGGTTCTGTTTGAACAAAAAGAAAAGAAGAATATGAAAAAAAAGAAAAACAAACAAAAAAGGGGGTAGTCTGTCTAGAGGTTATAAATATCATTTTTAAAAGACGAAAGAGGAAAAAAAGAAGAAAAACATAACAAAAAATCCAAACAAAAAGTGTTTTAATGTGTTATCTCTCAAGACCTGGATCTTGATTTGTTAAATTTTAATATGTAACATATGTACAGAACAGTCTATTACATGTTTTTTTGGGGGGTCTTGGGGCCACATCTGAAAGTTCTCAAGATTTACAACTGTCTCTGCACTTGGGATCACTCCTGGATGACTTAGAGGATCATATGAGGTACCAGAGATAGAACTCAGGTTAGCCGTTTGCAAGGCAATTACCCTGCCCACTATACTATCATTACAAGTCTATACTGCTCTCATCTGATTCATTTGGATAAGAGAGGTTCTTTTAAAAAATGCTTAATTGATATATAATAGCATCCAAATAAGCTTTGTTGAAAATATATGTCTAAAGTATGTGGATTCCTTTGGAGATAATAAAATTCCATAGCCTCAGTTATAAGAAAGTTCACTTTTTGCTTTTTATAATCCTACCTAATATGTAACTTTGAGGTCAGTGGGTTGGTAAGATATTTCATTCTTCTAACTTCTTCTCTGGCTTCATATCTGTCTTTCATTGTCTAAGTTGTCTTAGAAGAAAAGTCATCTAATTCTGGTACATAATACATAATGAAACTTTATCTTACAATTTTTATCATTCCTTTTTCTACCCCATTGCTTTATTTACAGAGACACTTCCCTCAGTAATCAAATATCAACATTCATATTTACCAAGGAAGGTCAAATCAGTAGAGAGTTAGAAAGTAACTTTCATTATCCATTTAAATGGTAGGCATTCTATTGTCTTCATTGATAAGGAGCTTTAGGTCACTGTGTACAACTTCTTGGGTTCCTTTTTTTAAAAAGAGAGGAGCATGACTTACCTGGATTTTTTTCTCTTATGTTACACAAAGTTATATATATGCCTTTGCAGTATGATCATAGTTTGTTCAGGGTTATGTCCCAGTTACCCTATGGAACTTTCTTGTCTTTCAGAAAATCATGGAAGATTTAAAGGTCTTAGTGAGTATGTGCCAAATGTACTCTGGTTATGCCACTGTATTAGCAGTTGGTATTGATAGGGGAAAGGCTATTTGTATAGGGTACGAGGAATTAGTTCATCTTTTCAGCTGAGCACCATGCTATAACAACAGAGAAACTTTCTGTTCTTAAATGCTGTTGTAAACTTTGCCTTCATGTCCAAACTTGATTGTATTTCAGATAACGGAGGGCAGACTCTGGCAGGAGGCAATAACTGGCCCCTTCGAGGAAGAAAATGGAGCCTGTGGGAAGGAGGCGTTCGAGGAGTGGGCTTTGTGGCCAGCCCTTTGCTGAAACAAAAGGGTGTGAAGAACCGAAATCTCATCCACATTTCTGACTGGCTGCCAACTCTGGTGAACCTAGCAGGGGGTAGCACCAATGGCACGAAGCCCCTGGATGGCTTTGATGTATGGAAGACCATCAGGTATCTATCATTTCTGCTTATTCCTTTCTTTCTCAGCAAAGTGCCTTGTGACATGTGTGCTGCAAATCAGAGCCTTAGAACTTGTTGATGCTTTAACCACAAGTTTGCACCTTCTTACCAATGTCTCCCATTTTCTGCTCACTCCCCCAGCTTCAGCTCCTATACTGCTTTCTTTAAATGTTCGACTCTGTTTAAAAAAGGGAAAGTGGTGGTGTTCACATCTAAGTAATTTTTTCAGTAATTGGAAAAATGACCTGGAAATGCTTCAAGATTCAAACTGGGGTCAGCCACATTCAAGACTTGCCTTACCTCCTGTATTATCTCTCTAGCTATAGTAAATGATAATTTTGTTGTTGTTGTTGTTGTTGTTTTTGGGGGCACACCCAGTGACGCTCAGGGGTTACTCCTAACTGTGCTCAGAAATCGCTCCTGGCTTGGGGGACCATGTGGGATGCCGAGGGGATCGAACTGTGGTCCATCATAGGTTAGCACATGCAGGACAAACTCCCTATCACTTGTGCCACTGCTCAGGCCCCATAAATGATAATTTTAAAACATCTGACTCACATTATAGCATTGCTTTTCTAAAATATTATCAATGTCCTATCATCCCATTGGTGTGACTAGTTGTCACCTTCACAATATTTCCTTTCATAACCCTTTAAAATATCTTCTATAGTCTATGAAAAATGGTCTTAACTTGAATTTTCCTTTTAATGCAAATGCTCTTTGATTTTTAAAGACATTCATTTTTATGTTATTTCGTCAGCAGAGATTTAATTTTTTATTTTTATAATATTTTTTGTTTATTTTTTGGGCCACACTGGTGGTGCTCAGGGATTATGCCTGGTAATGTGCTCAGAAATTGCTCCTGGCTTTGGGGGACCATATGGGATGTCCTAGGTCAGCCGCGTGCAAGGCAAATGCCTTACCACTGTGCTGTATTGCTCTGGTCTCCAGAGATTTGATTTAATTTACTTTGTTTTGTTTTTGGGTCACATCTGACAGGGCTCAGGAGTTACTCCTGGCTCTACACTCAGAAATCGCTTTTGGCAGGCTCGGGGACCATATGGGATGCTGGGATTCAAACCATCGGCCTTCTGCATGCAAGTCAAACGCCCTACTTCCATTCTATCTCTCCACGCCCAGAGATTTTATTTATATATAATATCTCATGTCTGTTTTCTTTTGAAAGTGTTCATTTCATTTTATTTTATATTTAATATTAAAATATTTAATATAACTATACAGTACTTTTTATTATTTTATTTGCTTTTAAGTTGTTTATTATTATTATTATTATTATTTTGCCACACCTGGCAGTACTCACGGCTTGAGGAACCATTTGAGATGTCAGAGATCAAACCTGGGTTGGCCTTATGTGAGGCAAGCACCCTCCGTGCTGTTCTATGACTCTGGCTACTATTGTTAAATCTTTTGACTGTGTTTTTTATTCTTTACTCTTTTTTCTTTACTTTTTTTTTTGTGATCTGGCCCCTTATGTTAAATCTTTTGGCTGTCTTTTTTTTTGCTTTTGCTTTCCTTCCTTTTTTGTAATACAAAGGCTCAAACTCAGTTGATTGTTTGCTTTACTAAAATTATGCAAACAATTTCTTCTTTTAAAATTTCTGTTGGTAATATTTTTGATTTGGGTATTTATCCCATGTGTGTCAGTGAAAGTGAGTCTTGTTTTGATTTTTCTCTTTCATTCAAAAAGAAAACCTTCTCATCATGAAATATACTAAACATTTACATTTTCTTCTAAGTGTTGTTTGTGTTTGGATTGTCTTCCATATAATTTTTAAAGTTTTTTGAAATAGTGTGTGTTATGTGAGGTCACTATCTTAATATCTAAATCAAAGAAGTGTTATTTATTCCCTGGCAATTGAATTATAGACCTCTTTGAGACTCAAAGCTGTGAAGTTCCAGGAAAATAGTACCTAAAGCTATGTACATAAATTCAGAGAGAATTAACTTTGTTATTAGAAATTGTTCACTTTTTCTATATTACACATAGAAAAAAATTAAAACATTATTTACAAGGCTTATGTCTGTCTCTTATTTTGTTTTGTTTTGTTCTGGGTTCACGCCATGCAGGACTCGTGGGGCTACTCCTAACAGTGCTAAGGGTCTCTCCCAACAGTGCTTGAGGAATCATAATGAACTAGGAATAGAATCCAGGCCCTCTACATGCAAAGCATATACTCCATCTGTTGAGCTCTCTATTATTTTAATGCAAAAATTAACAACCACTTTATTATCAAAGGAAATAAAACAAAAGTTTCTATGCATAGCAAAACTTGAACTTAGGTTTGCAGATCTCAAGAAAAGAATGTTAATATTTGACTCGAAGAAGAACACTTGAAGAACATTTTTAGTGGTTTTAATGGAGTAACCTTAATGTTACACTTGGAAGTTTTAATTTTTGTTCTTATTTTTGTCTCAGTGAAAGGTATGTTGTCAGGTGCTGACTTGAACAGATAATATAATAACAAAGGAGTGAAAGCCACTATTTTTTTTTATAGCATGAATTTTATTTTATTTTTTTATTGTACCAAAGTGTCTTACATATATTTCACAATAATATTTTAGGTAAATATTAACATTGAATCAGAAGAATTCCCATCCCCAAAGTTGTCCTCCCTCCACCCCCATTCCCATCCTGCATCCCCAATCCCCCACCCTCATCCCCTGGACTGCCAGTACAAGTGGTCCCCTCTGTGTCTAACTTACTACTTAGTGATCATACAACTGTTCGAGCCTGGTACCCTCCACCATCTCCCTCTCTATTTGAGAGGTGGAACTAGATAGTTCAGGCTATGGAAAGCCACTATTTTTTTTTAATATAAACCTTTATTTAAGCACCATGATTACAAACATGTTTGTAGTTGGGTTTCAGTTTTAAACAGAATAGCCCCCTTCACCAGTGCAACATTCCCACCACCAATGCCCCCCCTCCATCCCCCACCCTGCCTGTATTCTCGACAGGCATTCTACTTCTCTCATTCTTTAACATTGTCATGCCAGTTGTTAGTGTAGTTATTTCCCTGGTCATCAGAATTGTCATCTTCATTCTCTATGTCTGATGCTGGCCTGCATTGTTTCCCCATTGTCACACTTGTATTGTGGGTTTTTCTACGTGTTGTGGTAGTATTCATTGGCTAAATGATGTGTGCGACCACACTCCTCTGGCTCCGCCCTTTCTGGGTGGGTGGCTTGCCTCCAAGGAAGGGGAGCCCTCCGTGGATGAAGTCTCACACAGGATCAAATCTTAGGCTCGAGCACGCAGCAGAAAAGACAGACCTGGGAGAAATGCTGGGCTTCAGTGATCCAGCTCAGTTCTTAGTGTGATTTTTTTTTTTTCTTGTTGCAGTGGTGTTCTTTCCTTAGAAAGAGTGTGGCCATGCTCTTCTGGATCCTCTGGGAGAGCAAATTTTCTGGGCCCTTTTTGGCCCACTTCCAAGAGGTTCAGGAGACAGGATAGGAGACAAACACACACAGGCAGCACTCACAGTTTCTCACAGTCGGGCCTCACTGGGCCGGCGTAGATTTTCAACTTATTTATTTTCTAATTAAGCTTAATGTACACAAGAGTCCCAAGAAATTATGGTAACAATGTTTTTTCTTTCTCATTAATGGAAAATTCTTCTAGATGATATAAAATGATAAAGGAAGCAATAAAATATCTGGTAATGTAAGATACCTTAACAACTCAATATTATAAATACTCTATTTTACTTCAGCTTCAAGAAGAAAATTGTAGGAAATATAAATCACTGTCAAAGATACCAGAAAAGTATAAAGTCCATTGAGCCAGTGGTTAAGAATCTCTGAACTAAGGGCGAGGGATGTGGCTCAGTGGTGAAGCTCCTGTCTTGCATCTAAGAGACCCTGTTTATCCCCAGTACCAATTTTAAAAAGAAGTGGGAAAAAAGGAGTTCTGAATTAAATTTTACTTTATTTTGAATATTAATAAGATGACCCAGACTAATTGTTAAATAAGATTGTAGTTATAAAAATATCATAATAGTATTCAATAATTGAAACAATCACTGAATTATTATATTGAAGTAACATGATAAAATGTTATCTTGATATTATTATTGAAGAGTAAAATAAAGTATAATAATTTAATAATAATTTAAATAATTCAGTTGTTATTATTGAGTATTCTTCCTACTATTTAATAGAAATACTTTTTTATTATTTTTAATATCTGTTTTGTTTTGTTTTGTTTTTTTGTTTTGTTTTGTTTCGGGGCCACACCCGGCATTGCTCAGGGGTTACTCCTGGCTGTCTGCTCAGAAATAGCTCCTGGCAGGCACGTGGACCATATGGGACACCGGGATTCGAATCAACCACCTTTGGTCCTTGATCGGCTGCTTGCAAGGCAAACGCCGCTGTGCTATCTCTCCGGGCCCTAATATCTATTTAAACATCTTGATTAAAAATCTGATTGTAGTTGGGTTTCAGTCTTGCAAAGAATACCCCCCTTCAGCAGTGCAACATTCCCACCATCAATGTCCCAAATCTCCCTCCTCCACACCCTACCCCCGCCTGTACTCTAGACAGGCTTTCTACTTCCCTCATTTATTCACATTGTTAGGATAGTTCTCAATGTAGTTATTTCTCTAACTGCACTCACCACTCTTTGTGGTGAGCTTCATGTCATGAGCTGGACCTTCCAGCCCTCCTCTATTTTGTGTCTGAGAATTATCGTAAGAATACTTTAATTTTTTTGTTTGTTTGTTTTTTGGGCCACATCCAGTGACGCTCAGGGGTTACTCCTGACTATATGCTCAGAAATCGCTTCTAGCTTGGGAAACCATATGGGATGCTGGGTATCGAACCGTGGTCTATCCTAGGTTAGACATGTCAAGGCAAATGCCCTATTGCTTGTGCCACCACTCCAGCCCCTACTTTAATTTTATTTTAAGAATTTTTCTTGTTTTGCTTTTGGGGGCTACACCTCCTAATGCTCAGGGGCTACTCCTGGCTCTGTGCTCAGAAATACTCCCAGCAATATTCAGGGACCATGCAGTGCCAAGGATGGAGTTAGAATCTAATAAATGCAAGTTTTAACCCATAGTATATCTGGTCTTATTTCAAGCTCTTTTTTTATCAGTGTTATGATCTTTCTTTCTACTCTCTGATTTTAAATTTAAATATGTTCTTTCAGTAGGGAAGTGCAATTAAGGCAGAGAAGAGACTGTCATGATCATGATAGTTGGAAATATGATAATTTTGGACAAGAACTGAGTGCTGAAAGGAGAAAAGGTGATATGCATGATTCCCCCTCAGTAATAGTATTGCAAATAACAGTATTTAAAAGGAAAAGTATGGAAGAGATAGAGAAGAAAAATGTCCGCCAAAGAGGCAGGCAGGGATGGGGAGATGAAAACTGGACAGTGGTGGTGGGAAATGCACACTAGTAAAGTGTATGGTATAGTATATGACTAAAGTTTAATCATGAACAACTTTGAAACTATGTATCTCACTGTGATTCAATTACAGAATTTATTTATAAAAAGTAAATAAAATATATTCTTTCTCTTTCAGTTTGGATAATTTTATTGCTAAAATTCAATTTTATTGTATTTTCCCAAGATCTGATTTTCTATTAATTTCACCTAGTATATTTTTAGTCTTAACATTTTGTAGGTTTTTGCCTTTAGATATTAGTGGTAGTTTTTTAATATCCCCCATGTCACTACTCAATTTTTAAAATATTTTTAAACTTAATTTAACACCATGGTAATAAAGTTATTTTAGTTATTTTAGGCTTCCAATGTTCCAACACCAATCCCACCACCAGTATGATCCTCTACCATTGTCACCAATTTCCCACCCATTCTTCTCCATGCAAGGCAAACACCTTACCTCCATGCTAACTCTCTGGCCCCTCACTAAAGAGTTCTTAAGCATCAACATTCTTTGAAATTTTATTTATTAAAACATTTTTCCTTAATAATGGAAATTTCCTTCCTGTGTGTGAAAATTATTATATTTAGCAATGAGGTCAGTAAGTCATTATTTGAATTTTACTAAGCTGTTAATTGCTAGTTGATAATTCTGTTATTGGTTTTGTTTGTTAATCTTAGGTGGTTTCTATGTAGTTTTGACATCTAATTTGGTGTATTACTTCTAGGGTGACAATATCAAAAAAAATTTGTTAGTATCAAGCAACTGCCTATGCCATCACATGGTCCAGAAATTCTAAGATCTGGTACTGATACGGTGGCGGCTGTGGGACGTGTTTATGGCTACCAGATTCCCAGAAGTATAAAGAGGCAAGGGGAGGGTACTTGTACTCCAAAAATGTCCTGGTGATTGTAATCCAAATATTTGTATACCTGGAGTTTTGGTCAGTTAGGCATAGTTGCAGTGGTAAAGCAGTAAAGTTGACCATTGGCAAGACTGTGGTTGTGGGTTGTGGATGCAGCTGCCAGGGCTCCAGCAGGGTTGGGATTTTTTTTCTTTCTCCCCTCCCAAGAGTGCCCACGTTTTGAGCTGTGCAGCTGTTGTCACCCATGATATTTTCGCAGCTTGGTTTATGTCTTTGTCAAGAATAAAATGAGTTTCTGGCGCTGGCTAATGAGCAGACATGGCAGCAGCTGAGTATTGTGGTTTGGTTGCCAGACTAATGGAAAATTTCTTCAGCTGATTCCTATATTTCTTTCCTTGCATATTCTCTTATTTATTGTGATCATTGCTTTTATGAGGGTCACTGGATGGTGCTCAAGGGTCATGACATCCTCAAATTTTAACCCACATTCCAGGCAAGTGTGTTATTGTTTAAGCCACATCACTGGCCCTTTAGTTTCTTGATATTGTAGCTAACTCTTCCTTTGTATCTGTTGCTGTTGGTAATTTAATGTCCACCACTTTGTCAAAGATTGAGGTGTTTTCTCAGAGGTTTTCATTTTATAAAGACCACACCAACATCAGCTAAGGTGTGTGCCCAGGCCACTCCCTAGAGATTATTATTTTTTGTTTGTTTGTTTTGCTCACTGTGTCTCAAAGGTAAACCTGCAAGATCAATTTTTTCAAATATAGGTTCTTTGAGTCTATGCACTCAAGTGTTTGTTTCAGTTATAATTTAAATATTTTGCTCTACTGTTTTGTGTTTCTCCTTCAGAAATTATGGTTATTGATTTTTATCTTATTGCCAGGTCTGTTTCTATCACTTTTCTTGAATCCTTTTTTTTTTTTTTTTTTTTTTTTTTTGTGGTTTTTGGGTCACACCCGGCAGTGCTCAGGGGTTACTCCTGGCTTCATGCTCAGAAATTGCTCCTGGCAGGCACGGGGGACCATATGGGACGCCAGGATTCGAACCGATGACCTTCTGCAAGAAAGGCAAACGCCTTACCTCCATGCTATCTCTCCGGCCCCTCTTGAATCCTTTTTACTTCTTTTTCTTTGAATTTTAGTTCTCCTTATTATTAATCTTTCTATGCTGTCATATACTGTCAATTATATGTAATAATGTCTTTTGTTCATTTGAGTTTTAGCTTTCTGATCCATGGTATTTTTAAAATAATAACAGTTGCTGATTTAATTATCTGTAATCCATATTGAGAAGTATCATGTAACCATTTTTTTCTGCTTTGTTATTTTTTTCCATAGTGAGAGAATGCATTCCTTTGCCAAAAATTTTGAATTCTCATTTTCTATTTTTTCCACTTCTGTGGCAATGTTGTTTAAATGTTGCATTCTCTATATTGCTTATGATTATATTTATGGATGTTAGCTTTTTCTAAACCTATACTAGGCCACTTGTGGTGGAGTGTTGAACAGGACGGTTTATTTTTTAGTTCAAAAGCACCTTTTTCCATTAGATGAAGTTCAGTTTTCTTAATAAATGTTGCCCTCTCTCTGATCTGTCTTAGGATTCTGTAACACTAGTTGCAGTAGGACCATGCTTGTTGGTGACTTCCTCCTTTCCCCTTACCACTTATCTTCCAGAGGATCCCTGTTCTTTGTCTTCTCCTTTTAGAACCATTGTGCTTACAAGCTTCTACTTTCAACTTCCCAGTAGCCATTTCTCTGAGCCACAAGGTTTCAGATAATCTAGCTGTCTTTTGTCACTTAGTGGGATCTCTCTTTCTGCTGTCTAGCAGACATTATCTGAGTGCCTTGTTCATTAGTTCCCCTCACCCTCATTTTTGCAAAAGGTAGCCTGGTATTGCCCAAGATGGTGCCAGTTCTGACCTGTATAGGCTCTAATGGTTTGTTATCATGTCCATACAAGTTTAGTTTTTGGTTTTGTGACCACACTAAGAGATGTTCATGAATTACTTCTGGCAGTGCTTGGGGGACCAAATATGGTACCAGTGATTGAATTTAATTAGCATTGTGTGAGGCAGATAATTTACTGCTGTATTCTCTCTCTGTCTCCGTCTCTGTTTCTGTCTCTCTGTCTCTGTCTCTGTCTCTCTCTCTGTTTCTCTCTCTCTCTCTCTCTCTCTCTCTCTCTCTCTCTCTCTCTCTCTTCCCCCCCCCCCCCGTCTCCAGATACACCCATTCAAATTTAAAAACATTCTTCAGTTTAAATTTGGGTAAGGCTTGAGGCTTTTTTTCCCCTTCTTTTTCAGTATGCTTTTAAAGAGGAAGAGAAATATGGGAAAATTTAATTTTTATAGCACTATTATCCATGGAAATCTGGAAATTCACATTTTCTTAAATATGTATATTACTAGTTTTTTGGGGGGCCATAGTCAGTAGTGTTCAGGGGTTACTCCTGACTCTGCACTCAGAAGTTACACCTGATAATCTTGGGGATGAAAATATGATAATATGGGATGTCGGGGATTAAACCCAGGTTGGCCACATGCAAGGCAAATTCCCTATTCAGTCCTGGTGTGTGTTATTGTTGAATAAAAACAGCATTAGACACTATTTCTGAAGACACATAGTATTAGATGCTATAATGATGGTTTATGAAATAAAAATAATAGAGATTTCCAATTGAGTCCTACATTTAAAAACTACCAAGTGTTTGTGTGTCTAAAATCTTTGTGAGGGCCAGAGAGATATAGATAACACCTTAAACACAGCTGGCCCTGGTTCCTTCCCCAGAACCACAGATAGCCTCCAGGCACCAATCAGGTTCATTTCTGAGGAAAGAGGCTGGAATTGTCCATGAGTACCATTGGGTATAAACCCAAAATCAATAAAAATTAAAATCTTGAGAAGTTATATTTTCAAGTAAAGAAAAATGTCTAAAGAATAATAGATTACTTTTAGATTCTCTACCTACATTTTCTGTTTGTTTTGGGTACTACACCCAGTAGAGCCAGGTCTTATTACTAGCCCTATACCTAGGAATCACTCCTGGAATGCTTGGGGAACCCTATGGGATACTAGGAATCAAAGCCTGCTTGGCCACATGCAAGACAAATGTTCTACCTGGTGTACTATTGCTCTAGACTCCTACCAACCTTTCTGACTAAAGCTTTTCTCTGCTCTGCCCCCACAGCATGTAGTCTTTGGGGGAGTTTCTACCTTCTATTATTGCTGTTATGTGGATTCATGTTCTGGGGTGTGATCCACAATGCTGGTTTCCTTGTTTCCTGCCATGTAGATTTTATGTGTGGACAAAGAGAATGATACCACTGTAAAGGGGATGTGAGAACAATGGGGGCTAGCTCAGATATCATGGCCCAGTCTATGTACACTATACCATCTCTTTATTCCAGGGTCAAAGATAGACAAAGTGAATTAATCTTTTTCTATTTTCTTTAAAATCCATTTTAGATCCTTTTGATAGAATCCAAGAATATGTTGTTAATCTCTAAGGCACTGGCATTAGTAAAAATTCCCTCAGGACTTTGGCATCTGGTCTTCTCTTTAGTTTCCAGCACTGTTGCCAGTTTTCATCTTTGTAATTCTTCATGGATATTATAATGGAAACTGGAAGAAACAAGTATTAGGCTTTGCTGGTTTGCTCTATTACTAACCCAAAAATCCTATCAATTATTTTTCAGTAATGAGTAAAAAATATTACAGGTCTAGGGTGAGGGGATAAAAAATTATAGGTCTTATCCAGTTATTTTTAAAATAATAGTTACTTCCTAAGTGACCTACTCTAAAAATTTAATAATATTCTCTAATATGTATGAATAGAAAATTTCTCCTTTATTAAACTATATCAAGTGAGTGTTATATATTTTATTAGCAAACTATTAAAATGTTTTCACTAACATGATTAAGCTCTATTTTATATTAATATTTGAATATTAAAATAGCATTCCAAGGAGTTTAGGATTTACATAAAACCAATATCACTTTCACTCACAGAACAAAGAAAGTAGGTCCCGCAACATTTTTACTAATTTATTGATATAAAAAAAGGGAACTCTAGAGCAGGGAAGCTAGTACAACAGTCTGGAGTATATGTATTTCATGCAGGAAACCCAGCTTTGATCCCTGCAACTACATGGTTCCCTAAGCAGTCTGCCACCTCCAACTCCACTGGATATAGTCCAGAAACAAAAACAATAGTGAGGACTGGAGTGGTAATATGCCAGATAGAGAGCTTGCCTTGCATGTGGCCCACCCAGATTCAATCCCATGCAACCCATATGGTCCCCTGAGCATCACCAGGAGTAATTTCTGAATGCAGAGTCAGAAGTAACTCCTGAGGATTGCTGTGTATAGTCCCAAAGCCAAACAAAATGAAACATGGGTTAGATCTTGTTCAAGTCATGTCTTCTCAATTAATTATTATTTGTTGCTTATGTATCAGTTTCCATGTATGTAAAAGTGGAATCTCAGGGACACTTACATCATAGAAACTTTTTGGTGATTGGTGAAAGAATATATAATCGAGCTTCTTTGGCATTGCTGGGAGTTCCTCCTCACAACCCTCCACCTCACCAAAAATATGTATAAACACTAAGTGCTGTGCCTGAACACAGTCACACCTCAGTGGCTTGAGATCAGTTAGACAGTGTGATAACAATGATGACAATGTGTACAGAGGTTTTACAATATGGATATTACTCTGTGAGATCAGTAACTTTTTTTTCTTCTTCAAGATTTCAGCTCAGAAAATATTGCCCTGGTTCTTTCCATTTCAAAAATGTGATACTGCCTGTAGAGTGTGAATCTTTCCTGACAGTTGGTCAGCAGCTAGTGGTAATAGTGTGGGATGTAATGGGATTTCACTTATTTATGGGAAATGCTTTGCTGCCCCACCCTCTAGCTAGTTGGAAAATGAAAGTCAAAAACTGGAAACTAGTTATAAATGGACAGTGCTGTGATCTCAGTGTCTGAAACTGTAGACTTTAAAAAATATTTATAGTGTATTGCAAAATAGTCACTGATCAGTGTTTCATTGTTCTGTTTTTTTAAATATCTAATCCAGAAAATGTGAAATTTGTAACTTTAAAATTGAATACTGAAATTTTATCAGAGAAAATAAACCATATACTATTTTCCATGTCTTTAATAGAAAAGGAGGTAGGAATGTCATTAACCCTTTTGCTGATAAAGACTTGGAAGTGAATAGGGATATGTGTTAAAACAAACTGAAAATGAAAATCCATAGGGACTATATAGAAAGCCCAGGGTCAAGAGGTCATGCCTTCCCTCTCTGGCCTCTCATGCCCACACTGAACACATCGGGGTGGCCTGATGCTCCCTGCCCCTATGGATCTGAGCATTGACCCATCCATCCTAGAAGTTAGAAGCCCCAGTTTCTCCCTTATCCTCATCACTGCTTGGAAATACCCCCATTCCTATAGTATGAATGAATGGAAACATAGTCCACTAAGGAGATACTGAGGTCTTTCCCACAGAATCCTAGAGACAGCATAGTTAAGGAGTGCAAGATTTGGAAGTTAGCGGGCTTGAATTTTAAACCTGATTCTGCCCCTTGCTCAACCCTGTGATCTTTAAGTCATCCAGCTACTATGTTGCAACAATATATCTATGACATAGTATAGAAGATTAAATGATACAACACATACAAAGCATTTAAAGTAGTATGTGGCACATAATAAGTGTTCTCTAATGAGCATCACCCCAAATTAAATCCATGATGGTGGTTGTGGCCACACACAAAACATGAGGTCTCTGTCCTTTCGTGGTCAAAGTGAACATGCGTGATTCTGTTCTTCTTCCTTATATAATTTCTTGCCTACTTATGCTGGACTGCAGTGGTGAGCCTTGTCTGGTAAGAATCCCCAATACCTGCCTCAGTTACCTGCCTCAAAGAAGCCAGTTAGTGTTGAATTAAAATATAAAATAATAAAAATAAAATAAAATAATATTGGGTGAGGCCACCCAGGCACCATGTTTCTTTTCTTTTTTAAAATAAGTTATATATTTATTTAAACACCATTATTATTTAAAAACCATTATTGTTTTTGATTTTAGTCATAAAAAGAACACTTCCCTGCACCAGTACAACATTCCCATCACCAATGCCCCTCCTCCCTCCTCCCCCATCCGCCTATATTTGAGACAGGCTTTCTACTTCCCTCACTCATTGATATTGTTATGATAGTTCTCAGTGTATTTATTTCTCTAACTGCAGTTGCCACTCTTGGTGGTGAGCTTCATATCATGAGCCAGTCCTTCAGGCCCTCATCTCTGGTAATTATTTCAATAATATATTTTATTTTTCTTAAAACCCATAGATGAGTGAGACCATTCTGTTTTTTTCTCTCTCTCTGACTTAGTTCACTCAGCATAATAGATTCCATGTACTTCCAAGTATAGGAAAATTTCATGATTTCATCTTTCAACAGCTGCATAATATTCCATTGTGTGTGTATACCACACTTTCTTTGGCCATTCATCTGTTGAAGGGCATCTTGGTTGTTTCCAGAGTGTGGCTATTGTAAATAGTGCTGCAATGAATATAGGTGTGAGGAAGGCATTTTTGTATTGCATTTTTGTGTTCCTAGGGCATATCTCTAGGAGTGGTATAGCTGAATCATATGGGAGCTCAATTTCCAGTTTTTTGAGGAATCTCCATTCTGTAAAGGCTGGACTAGACAGCATTCCCACCAGCAATGAATGAGAGTTCCTTTCTCCCCACATCCCTGCCAACACTGATTATTCTTGTTCTTTGTGATGTGTGGCACTGTGTTTCTAACCCCTCAGGCAGATGAATCTGATGAATCAGGGTAACAGTGGAGAAATAATTCACAAGCAGTAGTCAGTTAAAGTTTCATCTGAGTCAGCTCACTTTATTCCATGGCTTTTTCTCTGCCTTGAGTCTTTATGCTAGCTGCTTTCTTTGCTGAGCAGCTTCTTTCTTGCCTTCCCCCAGTCAGACTTCTTTATCCTTTATCCACCTGATCATACAGCTGGACTTCTACCTACTAAAAAAAAGAGGTTACCTTATAAGTAATCTCTTGTACTTATAAGGGATAAGGAATACCTTACAATTAGAGCCAGTTACTCTATTCCCATCGCCAGAGATCTAAACATCTGTCATAATAACAACACTCACTACTAGGGTTCTCTTAAAACTAAGACCATTTACAAATGTTTGTACTTATTGAAAAATTATATTCCATCATCATCAGTTATTATTAAGAAATTTAAATTTCACAAGCGGAATAAAGTCTAGTCAAATTACTATTGCTTGTACAACTAAAATATACCATCTGCCTGATTTGAAAAATAAGGAAAAATTCCTAGATAACATATTGCAATATACCTTTTTAAATTTTCAGTTCATAATGAGTAGACTATATGACATAGCTATATTTGTCACTATATTTTTCTAAAACGATACTCACATGAGACAGTTGCAACATATGTTTGAAATTAAAGTTTTAGCTATATCATATATTTATAAGGAGAATTTTTGCCAGTAAGAATGAATAGAAATATTAATGTTCTATTTTATCTACATTTAATCTTGTGTCTGTGTCTCAGGTTATAGTCTTATATCTGTGGTTATATGTTTTTTCCATCTTGGCAGCATTCAAATCCATATTTTACAATAAAAGTATTTTTTAAGTGACAAGCTTATTTCAGCACTTATTTCCCAAGCTTATTTCAGCACTATAACCCAAGCACTGTGTGCTTTGCATGTATTTTCTTATTCAAGTCTCTTAACAAGCCCAAAAGTAATTTGTTTGATTCACATCTTGCTAGTAGAAAAATTGTGACTTAAGTGGATATAGCCCAAAATTTGTGAGGCTGAGATGCTAATCCTGGAAAACTACATTCTAATTTTTCTCCCTTGTTAGAGAGATTAAGGTCAGTAATTTACACTTTTCCAGTGTTGCTGAACACTCAGTGTTGCTAAACCACTGGACCTTTATTATTAAAGTTTCCTAACAGATTCGATATCAAGATCATCTCCATGCATGTCCTGGCAAGACCTTTAGCCACTGAGTTCTTTTCCAGGCTTCTAAAAACTCATTCTCTCATTGTCTCTAAGAAATTTTGAGATAGTAATATGTTGTGTTTCAGAGAGTGAAGACTTTAGAACTGTCTAAAGGGAAAATCCTTAACCAAAGAGGTCACACATAGCATTGACATTGTGATGGGTGCAATAAGCGTTACTTCAGTAGGACTGGGACTTGACCATCCCTCTCCTCCAAGATTACCCTTTTCGGCTATGTGGTCAGTATTACCCATGATTTTTCATGGTTTGCTTACATCAGAGACATTTTTAAAGAAGATATAGAAATGAATAAAGTTTAGGTAAATGGATGTTCATCGCTGGTGATTAGGAAAGTGCAGGTTAAAACCACAATGAGATATTACTTCATTCTAACTAAATGGTCATAATAAAAATGACATCAATAAGTATTGATGATAAAGTGGAGAAGTCCAAATACTCATAGATTGTTCATGAATGCATAAAATGGTGGAGATACTTCGTGGAAAAATAGTGGAAAATTTACTAGGTTACCCAAAAGTTAAAATGATGGAAAAGTTTATTAGGTCCTCAAAAAGTTCAATATAGAGATATCATTATGACCCAGAAATTCTACTTCTGTGCATTTATTCAAGACAAATTAAATATATAAGCAGAGCCGTGTACATGAATATTTATAATGTTACTCATAGTATCCAAACATGTAAACAATTGTAATGTCCTTCAACTGATGAAGATAAAGAAAAAGTGTTATATTTTCCAAAGGAATATTATTCAATAAATAAAGGAATGAAACATTTTCTACATGATACAATCTAGATGAATTGGGAAATTCTCTAAGTGAATAAAACCAGTCCTAGAAGGTCACATGTCCTATGACAGAATATCTCATCTAGAGACCATCTATAGGCCACAGGATATTCCATGGGACTGCAGGTAAAAAATGTCATTAAAGAAACTACTATAGCATGAGACTATGGCCACAAGAGTAAAGCAAATTTGAAAAGGGTGGCACAAGTCAGAAAGGTTGAGAAACACTGGCCTGTAATTCCAGTGGTATGAAATATCCAGAATGAGTGACTGATTTGGAAGACCAGTGGCTGCCTAAGGCCAGGGTTAGGGGAGGTAGAAAATGAGTAGTGGCTGCTAATGGGTGCATAGCTGTTGTAGAAAGACAGAATATTCTAAAATTTAGATAGTTTATGATTATGTAACTGAATATATTAGAAACCATTAAACCCAGTCCACCTTAAATAAGTACATGATGTAGTTAATAAACTATAATCTGCATAAAGGTAATTTTCAAAAATAATGCTTTGGGGATACCTAGATACTTTTCTTGATACTCTTATGTTCAGTTTTATGAGTCTTTCTGCTCAGGTTCAACCTCAAATCAGGGCTATCATTCTCTTATAGTTTCTACCCCCTGCGTGATTGTATTAGGTAACTGAGGTCAGATCTAATCTAAATGTTTCTTATTTAGGAATCACTAAGAGTCCAGATCCTTTGTTAGGGGACTCCAGGAAACTGAGTCTTGCCAGTGGTTCTCAGGCAGTAATGTGTATCACCTGGGAACAGTACCTCGTATGAATAAATCAGTATCTATTTTAATAATCTCCCTTAAGTTATCTATACAAAGATTGGGGAAGGGTTACTCTCGAGCAGCAGTTGGCAATCTTGACTGTTTTGTGGAATTACCTGAAATTTCAAAACAAAAACAATACTCAGGCTCCCTTGGTTCACCTCATGATTGTAAGAGGCTTAAAGATGCAGCTCTGGCGTGTAGATGCTGGCAGGTCATGCCAATGTGAGACAAAGTGAGAATAGCTGGCGTCAGCTGTTCAAAGATCCACGCTTTGAACTGAAAATGGAAAAAAAAATTGAATTTAGCAATTTTGTTTTTAACATAAGAATAGAGGAACATGCCCAAGAAAGTAGAGGTTATTGATGATAAAAATTTCAGAGGCTTGGGGGAACAGATGGGAATAACATAATAGTGAAGATTTTGGCCAATATGTCTGGAGAATTTAATAACTTTTTACATTCGAAGAAACTCAGATTTATAGTCTTTTATTTGGTTACTTTAACTATACATTTTGTTTTCCCGATTTATTTAATAACTTGGGGTTCCCAAGGGTGTATGGTCACTGTATTGATCACTTTTACAGATTATGTTTTCTTGGCTCCTGTCTCCAACCTTTTATTGATAAAAAGTATCACATCTTTATTACATTTTCTTAGAAAAAAAACATCATTGCTGCATTTGGAAGAGAACCACTGGGATTTTGCTTCTTTGCTTTTCTGCATCATGACGATTCTACCTATTAAGATTTGTTTACAATAAGTAGTTTGTCACTGAAATTACCTGTCATTTTCTTATTTTGAAATATCTGACTCACCTAGACTTTGTAAAAGGAGAAATGAATATAAACAAAACAAACTCCAATAATTATTTATAAAATAATATATATTTTGTGATATTTTAGTGAAATTTGACTTAAAAGTGAGTGATTATATTTAAAATTTTTTAATATATATTTTATTTAAACAACTTGATTACATACATGATTGTGTTTAGGTTTCAGCAATGTAAAGAACACCACCCATCACCAGTGCAATATTTCCATCTCCAATGTCCCAAATCTCCCTCCTCCCCACACTACCCCCACCTATACTCTAGACAGGCTTTCTATTTCCCTCATACATTCTCATTGTTAGGATAGTTCACAATGTAGTTATTTCTCTAACTAAACTAATCCCTGTTTGTGGTGAGCTTCCTAAGGTGGGCTGTAACTTCCAGCCCTCCTCTCTTTTGTGTCTGAAAATTATTATTGCAAGAATGTCTTTCATTTTTCTTAAAACCCATAAATGAGTGAGACCATTCTGCATATTTCTCTCTCTCTCTCTCTCTGACTAATTTTACTCAGCATAATAGATTTCATGTACATCCATGTACAGGAAAATTTCATGACTTCATCTCTCCTGACAGCTGCATAATATTCCATTGTGTATATGTACCACAGTTTCTTTAGTCATCCATCTGTTGAAGGGTATGTTGGCTGTTACCAGAGTCTTGCTATGGTAAATAGTGCTGCAATGAATATAGGTGTAAGGAGGGATTTTTGTATTGTATTGTTCCTAGGGTATATTCCTAGGAGTGGTATAGCTGGATCGTATGGGAGCTCGATTTCCAGTTTTTGGAGGAATCTCCATATTTATTTCCATAAAGGTTGAACTAGACGGCATTCCCACCAGCAGTGGATAAGAGTTCCTTTCTCTCCACATCCCTGCCAACACTGCTTGTTCTCATTCTATGTGCTGTGTGTCAATCTCTGTGGTGTGAGGTGGTACCTCATAGTTGTTTTGATTTGCATCTCCCTGATGATTAGTGATGTGGAGCATTTTTTCATGTGTCTTTTGGCGATTTGTATTTCTTCTTTGTCAAAGCGTCTGTCGATTTCTTATCCCCATTTTTTGATGGGATTAGATATTTTTTTCTTGCAAAGTTCTGTCAGTGCCTTGTATATTTTGGAGATTAGCCCCTTATCTGATGGGTATTGGGTGAATAGTTTCTCCCACTCACTGAGGTGCTCTTGAATCCTGGGCGTTTATTTCCTTGTAGGTGCAGAAGCTTCTCAGCTTAATATATTCTCATCTGTTAATCTCTACTTTCACTTGCTTGGAGAGTGCAGTTTCCTCCTTGAAGATGCCTGTAGTCTCAATGTCCTGGAGTGTTTTGCCTACGTGTTGTTCTATATATCTTCTGGTTTTGGGTCTGATATCGAGGTCTTTCATCCATTTGGATTTTACCTTTGTACATGAGGTTAACTGGGGGTCTAAGTTCAATTTTTTGCAAGTGGCTAACAAGTTGTACCAACACAACTTGTTGAAGAGGCTTTCTTTTCTCCATTTAGGATTTTTTGCTCCTTTATCAAAAATTAGGTGATTGTATATCTGGAGAACATGCTCTGAGAATTCAAGCCTATTCCACTGATCTGAGGGCCTATCTTTCTTCCAATACCATGCTGTTTTGATAACTATCGCTTTGTAGTAAAGTTTAAAGTTGGAAAAAATAATTCCTCCCATATTCTTTTTCTAATGATTGCTTTAGCTATTCTAGGGTGTTTATTGTTCCAAATGAATTTCAAAAGTGCCTGATCCACTTCTTTGAAGAATGTCATGGGTATCTTTAGAGGGATAGCATTAAATCTGTACAATGCTTTGGGGAGTATTGCCATTTTTATGATGTTAATCCTGCCAATCCATGAGCAGGGTATGTGTTTCCATTTCTGCGTGTCCTCTCTTATTTCTTGTAGCAGAGTAGTATAGTTTTCTTTGTATAAGTCTTTCACATTTTTAGTCAAGTTGATTCCAAGATATTTGAGTTTGTGTGGCACTATTGTGAATGGGGTTGTTTTCTTAATGTCCATTTCTTCCTTATTACTATTAGTGTATAAAAAGGCCATTGATTTTTGTGTGTTAATTTTGTAGCCTGCCACCTTGCTATATGAGTCTATTGTTTCTAGAAGCTTTCTGGTATTCTTTAGGGTTTTCTAAGTAGTATCATGTCATCTGCAAACAGTGAGAGCTTGACTTCTTCCTTTCCTATCTGGATTCCCTTGGTATCTTATTCTTGCCTAATCGCTATAGCAAGGACTTCCAGTGCTATGTTGAATAGCAGTGGTGAGAGAGACAGCCTTGTCTTGTGCCAGAATTTGGAGGAAAGGCTTTTAGTTTTTCTTCATTGAGGACAATATTTGCCTCTGGCTTGCGGTAGATGGCCTTAACTATATTGAGAAAGGTTCCTTCCATTCCCATCTTGCTGAGAGTTTTGATCAAGAATGGGTGTTGGACCTTATCAAATGCTTTCTCTGCATCTATTGATATGATTCTGTGATTTTTTATTATTCTTGTTGTTGATGTTGTGTATTATGTTGATAAATTTACAGATGTTAAACCATCCTTGCATTCCTGGGATGAAACCTACTTGATCGTAGTGGATGATCTTCTTAATGAGGCATTGAATCCTATTTGCCAGGATTTTGTTGAGGATCTTTGCATCTGTATTCATCAGCGATATTGGTCTGTAATTTTCTTTTTTCGTAGCATCTCTGTCTGGTTTAGGTATCAAGGTGATGTTGCTTCATAAAAGCTATTTGGAAGTGTTTCCGTTTGTTCAATTTCATGAAAGAGTCTTGCCAGGATTGGTAGTAGTTCCTCTTGGAAAGTTTGAAAGAATTCATTAGTGAATCCATCTGGGCCTGGGCTTTTGTTTTTGGGCAGACATTTGATTACCATTTTAATTTCATCAATGGTGATGGGGGTGTTTAGATATGCTACATCCTCTTCCTTCAACCGTGGAAGATTATAAGAGTCCAAGAATTTATCCATTTCTTCCAGGTTCTCATTTTTAGTGGCGTAGAGTTTCTCAAAGTAGTTTCTGATTACCCTTGAATCTCTGCCATATCAGTAGTGATCTCTCCTTTTTTATTCCTTATACGAGTTATCAAGTTTCTCTCTCTCTCTTTCTTTGTTAGTTTTGCCAGTGGTCTATCAATCTTCTTTATTTTTTTCAAAGAACCAACTTCTGCTTTCGTTGATCTTTCGGATTGTTTTTTGGGTTTCCACTTCATTGATTTCTGCTCTCAGCTTTGTTATTTCCTTCTGTCTCCCTATTTTTGGGTCCTTTTGTTGAGCACTTTCTAGTTCTATTAGCTGTGTTATTAAGCTACTCAGGTAAGTTCCTTCTTCCTTCCTGATGTGTGCTTGCAAAGCTATAAATTTTCCTCTCAGTACTGCTTTTGCTGTGTCCCATAAGTTCTGATAGTTTGTGTCTTTATTGTCATTTGTTTCCAGGAATCTTTTGATTTCCTCTTTGGTTTCATCTCGGGCCCACTGGTTATTCAGTATGAGGCTTTTTAACTTCCAGGTGTTAAAGTTTTTCTTCTGTGTCCCTTTGGAATTCACAAATAATTTCAGAGCCTTGTGGTCAGCAAAGATAGTCTGCAAAATTTCTATCCTCTTGATATTATGGAGGTATGTTTTATGTGCCAGCATGTAGTCTATCCTGGGGAATGTCCCATGTACATTGGAGAAGAATGTGTATCCAGGTTTCTGGGGATAGAGTGTCCTATATATCCACTAGGTCTCTTTCTTCAATTTCTCTCCTCAGGTCTAGTATATTCTTGTTGGGTTTCAGTCTGGTTGACCTATCCAATGTTGACAAAGCCGTGTTGAGGTCCCCCACAATTACTGTGTTGTTATTGATATTATTTTTCAGGTGTGTTAACAGTTGTATTAAATATTTTGCTGGCCCCTCGTTTGGTGCATATATGTTTAGGAGAATTATTTCTTCCTGCCCTACATACCCCTTGATTAATATAAAATGTCCATCTTTGTCCCTTACAACCTTCCCGAGTATAAAGTTTGCATTATCTGGTATTAGTATGGCCACTCCAGCTTTTTTATGGGTGTTGTTTGCTGGATGATTTCTCTCCAGCCTTTTATTTTGAGTCGATATTTGTTTTGACTATTCAGGTGCGTTTCTTGTAGGGAACAGAAAGTTGGATTGAGTTTTTTGATCCATTTAGCCACTCTGTGTCTCTTAACTGGTGCATTTAGTCCATTGACATCGAGAGAAAGAATTGTCCTGGGATTTAGTGCCATCTTTATATCAAAGTTTGGTGTGTCTGTTGGTCAGTCTTGTCTTAAAGTAGGTCTTTCAGTTTTTCTTTTAAGACTGGTTTTGAGTCTGTGAAGTTTCTGAGTTGTTGTTTGTCTGTGAAACCATGTATTGTTTCTTCAAACCTGAAAGTGAGTTTTGCTGGGTACAGTATTCTAGGCAAAGCATTTATTTCATTGAGTTTTGTCACTATGTCCCACCACTGCTTTCTGGCTTTAAGTGTTTCAGGTGACAGGTTCAGTAAATCTCAAGGATTTTCCCTTGAATGTAATTTCTCTTTTCGATCTTGCTGCTTTCAGAACTCTGTCTCTATCTGTGGGATTCGTCATTGTGACTAGGATGTGTCTCGGGGTGTTTTTTCTGGAGTCTCTTTTAGTTGGTACTCTTCAGGCATGCAGGATTTGATCACATGTATTCTTTAGCTCTGGTAGTTTCTCTTTAATGATGTTCTTGACCATTGATTCTTCTTGGAGATTTTCTTCCTGAGTCTCTGGGACTCCAATGATTCTTAATTTGTTTCTGTTGAGCTTATCATAGACTTCTATTTTCATCTGTTCCCATTCTTTGAGTAATTTTTCTATTATTTGCTCATTTGCTTTAAGGTTTTTTTCCAGTCTCTTCTGCTGTATGGAGTTGTTATTCATCTCATCTTCCAGTGTACTAATTCTATCCTCAGCTGCTCTTAACCCATGGGAAAACTCATCCATGTTTTTCTTCAATTCATCTACTGAGTTTTTCAGACCTGTTATTTGACCTGAAATTTCAGTTTGGAGTTTTCTCATTTCTATCTTCATATTCTCATCGTTTTTATTAGTGTTCTCTTTTATACTTTCTTTGAGTTCTTTGAACATCTTCCATATTTCGACTCTAAACTTCTTATCTGAGAGACTGACTAGTTGGTTGGCCATGTTCTGGTCATCTGAGTTGCCATCTTCATTCTCTATGTCTTGTGCTGGCCCGCATTGTTTCCCCATTGTCACACTTGTATTGTGGGTTTTTCTACGTGTTGTGGTTGTATTCATTGGCTAAATGATGTGCGCGGCTGGGCTCCTCCCTCTCTCGGCATATCAACTCACCTTCAGGGAAGGCTAGCCATGTGCAGATGAAGCCACACACAGGATGAAATCAGGCCAAGAATGCAGCACAGCACAGGAGACAGTCAGAGATAGGTGCTGTCATCTGAGTTCCAGCAGAGTTCAGCGGCTTTCTCCTTTTTGGGCGTATCAACTCACCTTCAGGGAAGACTCCAGGGAAGGCTAGCTGTGTGCAGATGAAGCCACACACTGGATGAAATCAGGCTCTATGGAAGGCTAGCCATGCACAGACGAAGCCACACACAGAATGAAATCAGGCCAAGAATGCAGCACAGTACAGGAGACAGAGATAGGTGTTGGCATCTGAGTTCCAGCAGAGTTCCATTTTTTAAAAATTTTGTCCAAAAATTCTTAATACTCTACCTTCATTCTTACCTTCCTTTGAATGAAATATATTTTCCCATGCTCCAGAAAAAATTCTTGATTTTTAGTAACCTTATAATTTTAGTTTTTATTTTTTTTATTATTTTTTGGTTATTTGGGGGGGGCATACCCAGTGACACTCAGGGGTTTCTCCTGGCTATACACTCAGAAATCGCTTCTGGCTTGGGGGACCATATGGAACACCAGGGGAATCAAACTTTGGTCGGTTCTATGATAGTGCACTCAAGGCAGATGCCTTACCACTTGCGCCACCTCTCTGCCCCCTAGTTATAATTTTAAAGTGCAAAATGTTTAACTGATTATAATCAATACTTTTGCCTCTTCTAAGCAATACTAATATTTTAAAATGCTTTTATTTTTTCCCTCCTTACTTGCTAATATTACCATATAAATTTTAAATCAGTTGGCTTGCTTTAAACACACACACACACACACACACACACACACACACACATTTCACTGTTCTGTTTAGATTTTTCTCCCATTACATTTCCTTTGTTCATCTTTCCTACTCACATTTAGAGATTCCGGTACTAAATGTTATTTCTTATCATTTTGGATTGGTTGATGGTCTCCAACAAATACAAGTAGTTTAGTGCCTTAAGACAAAAATGCAAGGAGTCCAGAAAAGAGTCTCTTCTTCCTCCACACTGCAGCCCTATGGGCCCAGGACTATATTTTTTGTTCCTCTGGATTAGGAGAGAAGAAATAGTATATATTAACTGTTAAATCATTAACTGTTAAAGTTATATGCATTCCATTTAAAGGACTGCCATTCATTCTAAGATTGTATTTTTACCTTTTTGCTGTTAAAATAACCTTTATTTTGTATTAAAAATGGTGGCAGTTAAGGTTCTTTTTTGTTGATGTTGTTGTTGTTTTATATTATATTTTATATGCTGTGATTTACAAAGTTTTTCATAATACAGTTATTCAAATTTGACATTTTCTAAATAATTATTTTCTAGTGAAGGAAGCCCATCCCCCAGAGTGGAGCTGCTGCATAACATTGACCCATATTTTGTTGACAACTCGCCATGTAAGTACCTTGATCTGACTGACTCAACTTCATCACCTCAGTTTACAAAAATAATTTCATTACATACAAGTTTCTAACCTCTCTTTCTCCTTGTCTACTTGAAATTGCTCTAAAGATAACAGCTCTTCACAACACCTGTTGCACTCAGATCACTTTGTTTGGTACCACAGAGAGTAAATTCTATTCTTGGCTCTGCCACTTGTCAGTTATATTATGTTTAAGTGTTTGCATTCTCCATACCTCAACATTCCTGTTTATAAAAGAACCCATGATGTTTCAAAAGCTCCTATTTCTTGCAGAGTTGATGTTTTTATTTTTCACTTTTTACTTAAGAGCTCCAGAGATACCTTCTAGAATATTCAAGGTCAAATGAACCTCCATATCATCTACCTGGGCATGCCAGAGTATTGCTAGCATCAGTTGGGTCTCAAAGACATTCTTGTAGGCACCTACATTTCCCATTGAGCTAAAATAGCTCCCGGAAGTCATAACCTATGTCATTTATCTTTTTATTCTTTTGGATGGGCACTTATAAATAATCACCTGATGGTTGAATGGGCATTTGGAAGAGAACAGGGATGGAATAGACACCAAAGTGGAAACATTATACCCTTTCTTGAAGAAAAGGGACCCTAGACCAGAAATAATGTCTATTAATGGATAAATTTTTATTGTACTAAATTTGTATTAATGAAAGAGAGAAGGAAGTAAAAATGTCCATTACTGTGACCACTGCCATATATGACTAGTTTTCCTTTGAAATGTGACTAATTGTGTTTGAGATTACATGTAAAATCAAAACAAATTTTGAAGACAAAATATAAAACAAATTATGAAAAATATAAAATGTATCATTATTATACTTGATTCATTGAATTTTCAGTATTTTGGATAATTGACTTAAATATAGGAATATTTTATATTCCTTTTACCTTATTTATGTAATAGTAGAAAAATTGGGAGTCCACACCCAGTAGTGCTGAGGTGTTTCTCCTGTCTCTGTGCTCAAAAATAATTCCTGGCAGACTCGGGAGACCATATGAGATGCCAGGGATCAAATCTCAGTTGGAAGTATGCAAGGCAAATGCTCTACCTGCTGTGCTATTGTTCTGGCCCCAGAAAAATGTATATTACTTATGTCATTTACATTATTTTTATATTGATATAGAACTACCAATCCATAGACCATACCAGTAACAATCTACAGATGTAGAAAGTTGAAAACCACTAGTCTGTGGGTATAGAGAGATACCACAGCAGGGAAAGTAATCACTGGCTTTGCATGTGGTTGGCCTAGCTTTGATTCCCCAGCACCCCCAGATGATCCCCAGAGTGTAGCCAGGAGTAATTCCAGAGCACAGACTAAGAAGTAATCCCTGAACACTAATGGGTGTAGCCCCAAAATAAAATACACACACAAAATCCCTACTGGTTTACTTCCTTGGTTATAACTGCCAACTTGTTGGTTAGTATACAGGACAGGTACTAGTAAGCAGGTGTAGAAAGATTGAAGAATACTGGTATAGAAGAATTATTCTAGAAGGTTCTATAGGATGAATTGGTGAGCTGTGTAGGAGGATCAGAGACCTATTAATTACTGCATGGTTACTGCAGCAGAGACTGCTAAACTTGTTTCTGTCCCAGCAGTGCACAAGAGCAGTGCTTCTTAACCAGGAGTCAGTCACATTAAACACTCTCTGGAGGGTCGAAGGGACTAGAATATACGCAGGAATGATTTTAAAGTTTCTTTTTTTAACTTTATCTACTTTGGAGGGGTCTCCCGGGAAGTTCTCATGAGGCTTGAGTGTCACTCCCAGCACTTCTCAACCAACAAGGTCAGACATTTCCATGCTCAGATCCAACAGTATTCAGAGGCCTATGGGGCTACATTCTGAGGTGTTCTGAATTCTTGTGGTGCTAAGGATTCAAAGCCTTACTGCTGACTATCTCTCCACCTCTTATTTTTAAAAATAGGAATCATTCTAGAAAGATCATTTTTGAGACTATTCATTTTCTTTTATTAATTTGACTTGATTTTTTTTTTTACCATACTTTGGTTTCATAGTCAACAAATGAGTTCTTTTTAATTCCATCTCTTTTCTATGTTTTACTTAAATAATATTGGTTCATAAAACTATGTTTTAGGGGTAGAATTCCTGTCTTAGTAAATGACTGACAATCACCACAAAGATCCAACATCCTTTCACCACAGTCCACTGAACCATCTTCTCTCTTCTTCCCTTTGCTCCCCACTCTCCTGGCATCCACAGCTCTGCAGTCTGTGGCCACATGTTTGTTTCCATTTGGTCTTGTCAGTTCCTTGCTTGACTTCTCTATATCCCACACCTGGGTGAGATCATCTGATAGCATCTTTCTGCTTCTGACTTCTCACACTTAACATGACCTTTTTCAGTTTCATCTATGTCATTGCCAAAGGGGAATTTTATCTTTTTTACTCTTAACTGATTGCAGAACCATCATATACATAGACCACATCTTTATCCTCTCATCTGTGTCTGAGCTCTTGGATTGTTTTCAGATCTTGGCTGTAGTAAACAGTGCTAGAATGAACATAGGTGTGAATATATATATATATATATATATATATATATATATATTTTTGGATTAGTGTTACTGTGTTCTTTGAGTAGATGCCTAAAGAATTGCCTGCTTATATGGTAGATCATTTTTAAATTTTTATAGAAATTCCTATTTTAGATTTTTCCAGTGAAACTATTCATTTTAAGTAATAATAGAGGTATTTGATAGGCATTTAAGTAGTGATAGAAGTATTTAAGTAATAATAGGGATATTCTTCAAAAACTGACCTGTTGTGTCTTGATGATTCTATTGCCTTTATTTTATTCTAGGGATTTAGGCCACCCCATCTACTCTTTCTACTGGTAGAGTTAGGATTTTTTTTTTCTCTTGGCACCTATGCTTGGTAGATTGTGAGTTGGATACTAATACTATTACTTGAGCACACATACATATACAAACATCCTATGTCATTGACTTTCTCTCATAGACCAGGAGATCTTTAGGAAAGCATAAAGAGCTTTCAGATAACCATGAGTTACTACTATTAAAATCACAGCTGTTTAAAAACAGAATTATTGATGAGTATATGGAGAAGTTGGAACCCTTATGAATATCTGTGGGAATATAAAATGGCACAACCACAGTGGACAGTGACATGGTGGCTCTTTAGAGGACTATGATAAAAATCATATGAGACAGCAATTTTACCATGTATATATATATTCACCGTAGAGGAAAGAAGTGACTCAAATACCTATTTTTCTAGCAGAATTATTCACAATAATCAAAACATGCAATAAATACCATAATGGAATATTATTCAGCCTTGAAAAGGAAGAAAATTCTTCAGCATAGAAACACAGAGACATAGGATATAGAGAAATTAAATAAACTGGTTTCAAAGACAGAAACATCATCACATAATGTACATAAAGGAGCAGAAAGAAGCATTGTTTTCAGGACTGATGGAGGAAGAATAAAAAAGTCTTGCCTTTTCTTTTTGTTGTGTATGGTTTTTGGGCATACCCAACTGTGATCAAGGCTTACTCTTGACTGTTTTAGAGGACTTATGTAGTGCTAGGGATAAAACTGGAGTTAGCTCCATATAAGGTAAGCACTTAAACCCCTGAACTCTCTCCAGCTTCAGAATTAATGCTTTTTTAATGGGTATGGAATTTCGGCTTGGAAAAGTTGGAAAGGTGCTAGGGATAAATGGTGGTGATGACAAGCACTCAGTACCTTTTAAAAATACACTTAAAATGTTCAAGATGGTATAATTCATATTATATACATTTTATCACAATTTTTAAAATAAAATAATGTTTTAAGCATAGAAACTTTATAAAAGGGTGTGTGTGGCTTACCTCCTTGATTTTTGTTATATCCCTAATGGTAGGAACAGAGTCTACCATCATAATAAGTTTGTAATATATTTGTTAATGAATAAAGACAAACTGCAGGTTAAAAGTCTTTCTCTTATTCTCTTATGTATGAACCTAAGAGTTTCTCTAGGGCTTAACATTCTCCTCTAAAACCCTGAATCTGCTTAGTCCAAGACTATTCTTTATTTTATGTTACAGTATTATAGATAGATGCAGCTCTGTTTACAATAGCCAGAATCTGAAAGCAACTTCGATACCTGACAACAGATGAGTGGTTAAAAAAACTGGTGCATATACTCTATGGAATACTATGCATCTGTTAGGGAAAATTAAGTCATGAAATTTTCCTATACTTAATATAGTCCTATTTGTTTATCTCTGCTTCCACTTGTTTGGACAGTGATGTTTCCTCCTTGAAGATGCTTTTAGTCTCAATGTCACTGAGTGTTTTACCTACATGTTTGTCTATATACATTATGGTTCCAAGTCTGATATCCAGGTCTTTAATCCATTTAAATTTGTTTGACTTTTGTGCTTGGTGTTAGATGAAGTTCCAAGTTTGCTTTCTTGCATGTGGCTGACCACTTGTCCCAACACCACTTGTTAGAGAGGCTTTCCTTTCTCCAGTTTGGCATTTCTTGTCCCTTTATCAAACATTAAATTGATTGTATGTCTGGGGAACATTCTCTGAATACTCAAGTCTATTCCATTGATCTGAGAGTCTGTCTTTATTCCAAAACCATGCTGTTTTAATGACGATTACTTTGTAATACAATTTAAAGTTGGGGAAGGTGATGCTTCCCATATTCTTTTTCCTAAGGGTTGCTCTAGCTGGGTGTTTATTGTTCCAGATGAATTTCAGGAGTGTTTGACACACTTCTTTGAAGAATGTCATGGGTATCCTTAGAGGAATTACATTAAATCTGTACAATGCTTGAGGAGTATTGCCATTTTAATAATGTAAATCCTCCCAATCCATGAACAGGGTATGTTGTCTCCAAGACTGGTGAGTGCAGTTAAACAAATAACTACACTAACAACTAGCATGACAATAGGAGTGAATGAGAGAAATAGAATGCCTGTCTCAAATACAGACATGAGGTAGAGGAGAATTGAGGTGGGTGCATTGGTGGTGGAAAGGTTATACTGGTGAAGGGGAATATTCTTTTTTATAACTGAAACCCAACTACACACATGTTTGTAATCATGGCACTTAAATGAAGATATTATTAGAAAAAATAAAATAAATGAAAAAATTTAATATTTAGTAAAATTAGTAGAACTGAAAAGGGCCTGTTAATAGGTTAATTAAGCTTGGATTTATTTATTAATTTGTTAATATATAATTTATTACTTATATAAAAAAGGAATTTGCCTGTACATGGATAGAGATGGAGATTATTATGCTGAATAAAATAAGTTAGAGGGAGAGAGATAGATACAAAATAGTCATACTCATCTGTGGAATTTAAGAAAAATAAGCAAAGGTATGGTAAATAATACCCGAAGACAATAGAGATGAGGACCAAAGGAACAGCCCATGATATTAAGCTTACCACAAAGAGTGGTGAGCACAGTTAGAGAAATAACTATACTAACAACTATCATGACAATGATAGTGAATGAAAGAAACAGAATTCTAGGCAAGGGGTGTGGGAGGAGGGAATTGGGGGAGTTTTGAGGTGGGAATGTTGTACCGGTGAAGCAGGTGTACATTTAATGACTGAAACCCAACATGTTTGTAGCCATGGTGTGTAAAGAAAGATATTATTAAAAATAAAAATAAATTTTAAAAAATCAATAAAATTGAGATGTATGTTGTTTTATAAAAATATAACTCCTTTGAAAAATAAGAGAAGATAAAAGACACTTGCATAAAAATAAATAAATAAATAAATAAATAAATGCTACAATAGGATGTCTTTTTGCTGAGGGAGAAAAACATCCTCCCATCTCCTTTCTCATGCATACATTTTTTATGGTAAAATGACCTAGCTCTAAGACTCCAAGACTCCAGATTATAATTCTTGGAGCTATTACCTGTTACTTCTACAGAGCTATGTTCAAATGGGTGAATACGTCCAACACCATAATAGCTGAGGAAAACTCGAATCTTTGAGTTTCTCTGAAGCATCATGGGACACTGAGCTCTGGCTACTTCACACTGCAGTTATTTATATTGATGCATTTTCTCCATCAACAACCATTGGCTCCAAGAAAGCCTTGGCTTTCATCTCTCTTATTCTCTCAGATCTTATGTATAGGATATTTTCAAAAGGTGAAAAAAAAGCTAATAAGTCAGCCATATATGTTATCATCCACTCATTTAGTTAAAATAAATCTAGCAGGGCAATTATTTCCAAATCACTTTCATCTTTCTGGGCATAGTGGAGAAGTATAATAATGGAATCATTTTTTCTTTTTGAGCCACACCCAGAGATACTTAGGGCTCATTCTTGCTGGGGTTTTGGGGATCATATAGGATGCTAGGGATTGAATTTGGTGAGCTGTGTGCATGCCAAATACCCTACCCACTGTACTATCACTCAACCCCATACAATGAAAATTTGTGGATTGTAGTTCTAAAAGTGGATATTATCATTGTACCAAACACCAGAGACTAGACACCACATTAGCAACCAGTTAATCTATTCTCTTTATAATCCAGATGGAGAAACTGGGGTACAACTAATAACAGAAGTGAAATTAGGTAGAGGGCTTTCCAGTTCCAGACTCACATATAATGCATATCTTAGAATTGTAAGGTAGGCGGAGGTTGTCTTTGCTTTCTGAGTCACACTTGTTTTATGAAGGAAAGGTGCCTGGAACTTAGTAACAGTTACCTCACTCACAATACCTTTTTAGGACAATAACCTTTTGATTTTCTTTGTAAACTGATAATATCAGAGAATCCATAGCTTCCATTTGTAACGGCCAGTTCTGGAAATCTCATCTGTGCCTTGCTGTGGACTCATAAAGAAGTGATGTAGGGAGAGATCAGGGTGTGGCAACAGGATGCAGTGCCTAATGGAGCAGGCAGAGTGCTGGGGCAGCAAAATTTCTAGGTGTGAATCGAAGTTATAAATTATTTTCTGAGAACCTATGACCTCTTTGCGCCATCTTTATCACCTATAAATTGAGGGTAATGTAGAATTTCTAGTGAATCTAACTACAAAGCATCTGCCCACAGTTACTATTCCAGTCACTAAGATTTGGAGGTCTATACTAAAATCTTATGTTTTTTTGATTTGGGTTTTTGTTTGTTTGTTTGTTTTGTTTTGTTTTGGGGCCACACCTGGTGACACTCAGGGGTTACTCCTGGCTATGTGCTCAGAAATTGCTCCTAGCTGAGGGGACTATATGGGACACAGAAAATCGAACCCTGGTATGTCTTGGGTCAGCCATGTGCAAGGCAAATGCCCTACCACTGTGCTATCACTCTGGCCCCTAAAGTACTTATGTATTCATCCAGCCTTAATGGTTAGTAATGAGCACCTATTTCTTTCAAAATCATGAATTAAAGTCATAAAGTTTTTTTTTTGTTTTGTTTTGTTTTTTTGCGGGGAGGGGCACACCTGTTTATGCTCAGGAGTTACTACTGATTCTGTGCTCAGGATTACTCCCAGTGGTGCTTGATGAGCACATGCATGCTGGAGATTGAATTGGGGTCAGTGGCCCCTGCCCCAAGAATTCTCACAAGATTGTGATGGCTTATTTCTTGGTGAACAGGAGCTTGATCTGAGAGATTGGCCCAGTGTGCTGCCTCTCTTGCATCTAAGAGGCTGGCCTGTGTCAGCTTCTTTCTTCAGCAGCCAAATCCCCATATCCTGATGGTCTCAGCTGTGGTTGGTCCCCACTTTCCACCACGGGCTTCTTTTAGAGCTTGTCATAAACTTGGAAATTTGTGTCTCCTCTGGTTGCCAACATTTGTCTTTAGTGGCTTGTCCAGTTTTCCTCACTGTGGCTTTGTGCTGGCCCTCTCTCACGAACCGAAACATAGATATCATTTCTCTTTTCCTATTTTCAGAGCTCCCTGTTCTGCCCTCTTTACTTTGGGAAGTATGAAAGCATGTGTGCAAATGTGGCCTTCCAGATGCCAAAGGCGGGGTCCCCCAGGCCTCATAGCCCATCTACCCACTTCACACAGTGCATCTCAAGTAACATACATCAAACTCTCGCTGTTAACACTTGTTGCTGGCGTACTGGCTTTCATCCTGAGAAAATAAACAAATCCAACCCAACCTAGAGCACTTTAAAAGCACTAATTAATCCTCACCACAGGCCTGGGCTGCTCACAAATGACAAATCCCACTGCCCCAATTTCATGTTTAAAGAAATCAGTGTAAGCACCTTGTCTAAGGCTTCCTAGGGCCAGATAATAGGTTAACTTCCTTGCAGTCCTTGCATGGTCATGCCTCGGATGAAGAGTATCTGGTAGGGTCCTCTGTCTCACAAATCCCTGTCTGCACAAAAAATTATGCACTGAATTTCCCAGAACACCCACTAAACATTATTTTTCCCCTCCAGAGTTACAAGGATGCCAAATCCTCTCATTTCCAACTGACTGCTTAATTTATTTGCTTACTTTCTTCTTTAATTCTGCTAGATCCTAAAAATTGTTCCCATGGCCTCCAAGAGTAGTGTGGTAATTCTAGTTGATGAAAAGGGTTAGGCTGATTTAAAAAAAAAATACATAACACAAACATAGTCCTCCAGCTAACCGCTTTTAGATCCAACAGCTAAGCCTGCCAGTGTCTCACATGGAGTCCATTTCATTCATAGGGGTGCTCAAGAATTAGAGTGTCTGGACTCCCTCTTTCTTGTATTGTACACTTTTTGGTTTTAGTTTTCTTTTGGGGGCCAAACTCTAGTATTTCTCAGGAGCTATTCAGTGTACAACGTTCAAGGCTCCATGTGATGTCAGAGATAGGATCTCACCTGTGCTCCAGCAGATTGAGCCATATTCTTTCTCTTTGAAACTAGACCAGTCATCTCCCTACTTCATTACTCCTAGCTTTTAACACACAAAGAAAACACATATAGCCTTTTTTTTAAAAAAAATATTTGACTATGAAATTCTAAGAGAACATAAAATCTACCAGATTTTATGAGTAAAAGTCAATGGAATTATAGTGCAGTAAATATAGTTACTACTAAATACTGATTAGACTACTAATTTTATTTTCTTTTTCCAAAAAATTAAATATAATTTTAAATTGAAGCATATGAGATACATAGTTACAAAGTTGTTGATGGTTTTAAGTTTCAGTCATACAGTGTTCTAACACCTCTCCTTCCTACCACAAATGTCAGTGACAGACATTTGTCTTCTCTCTCTCTCTCTCTCTCTCTCTCTCTCTCTCTCTCTCTCTCTTTCTTCCCTTTTCCCTATTAGGTACTGTGGTTTGCAATACCACTACTAAAAGAGAATCATTCATATCACTTTACTTATTTCAGTACCCAGTTTGTGTCAAGAATGATCATTTCCAAGTACCCTTGTCATTGATTGAACCACTCTTAAGGAACTTTAGGATCCACAGAAGGCACAACGAAACTTAAAAAAAAATTATTTTAACATAATGGTTTATCAAGTTTGTCATAATACAGTTGTTTTAGGTATTAAATGTTCAGACACAAGTTTTCCCCAGTGTGACCTTCCTTTCACCAGTGCAATGAAACATTTTAGAACATTCCTATGAAGTAAGCTTTTAAAAAGTCTTTAAAAAGTCTGCTTTAAGTTACCCATAATGTTAGATGTTATAATTGAGTATTTACAGGCCCAAATCTGTTACTCTTGCAGCAAAATCCCAGGGAATGAATATTTAGCCCCTTTGAACATGCTTGGAAAGTGAAAATAATATTTTTTGCTTTATTTTTTAATTTTTATTTCTTGGGGTCTTTTTTTTTGAGCCACACCTGATGGTACTTAGGATTACTTCCGGCTCTGCACTCAGGGATAACTCTTTGAGGTACTCATGGACCATATGTGGTAGAAGGGATTAAACATGGTTTGGCTACATGCAGGGAAAATGCCTTACCCACTGTACTATCACTTTAGCCCCTAAAGTTAATACAATTCTAAAATAAAGAAGGAATAAATAACAAGCAATATAAACTAAATATACTAGCACTAAAGAGAAATAAAGAAATGAAGAACACTGAGGGGGATTAATATAGACTTCCTCAACAATTATAGTTTTGAATTTGTCTATGATTTCAACAGCTTGGGTTTTATCTTCATTTTCATGTGAAAGAAGGAAAAGAATATTTAAGACAGAATTCATTTTCTATCACTGCTGGAACAAATTACCATAAACTTAATGACTTTAAGCAGTTCAAGAGGTTAAAAGTTTGACAAGGCTCTCATTGGGCAAATGTCCGGGGTGTTGGTGTGAAATTTTCTGGAAGTTTGGAAAGAATGTGTTCTTCTCTTTCCCAGTTTGGGGAGGCTGCCTGCTCTGCTGGGCCTGTGCTGCCTTCCTAATATTCAAATGCAGCAATGGAGCAAGGGCTGCAATGGCACATCACTGTGCCTTCATAGTCTTCCATGTCTTCATGGCACATCACTATCTTTTCGACTAAACAAGTCATTATAATGGGTCTACCTGGATAATTCAAGATAATCTCCCTCTCTCAGGGTAGGGGTAGGAATGTAACCTCCCAAATAGTGTTCTGATGCTTAGGAAGCAATGGGGCCTCATTAGAGATTCTCAAGCATCAGGGCTGTCAATAAAAGTGCCCAAGGAAGTGATGCTGCTTAAGTTACCCACTTGTGCTGGAGTTGCCCACCCCAGCGGTGCTAAGGCATCCAGGGTTGCATCTGTCTATGCTTAGGGGGCCTGCAGTGCTGGGAATGGAATGTAAATTAGAGGCATGAACCTTAATCACATAACCTCCCTCTTCTTTTTGTGGGGGTGGGGAAGTGGTTGTGCATGGGGCACACCAACAGTGGTTAGGGGTTACTCTTGGCCCTTTGCTCAGCAATCACTCCTGGCAGTACTCAGGATACCTTGAGTGGTGCCCAAGATTGAACCAGGGTCAGTACAATGCAAGGCAAATACAAATACTTTAATCCCTATACTCTCTCTCTCTCTCTCTCTCTCTCTCTCTCTCTCTCTCTCCCCTCCCTCCCTCTCCTCTCTCCCCCTCCCCTCCCTCTCCTCTCTCCCTCCCCTCCCTCTCGGTTTTGGTGTTTTGGTTTTTGGGTCACACCCGGCAGTGCTCAGGGGCTACTCCTGGCTCTGAGCTCAGAAATTGCCCCCGGCAGGCTTGGGGGGCCATACGGGATGCCAGGATTTGAACCACCATCCTTCTGCATGCAAGGCAACACCTTACCTCCATGCTTTCTCTTTGGCCCCCGCCTATACTGTTTCTCTTCCTTCAAAAACCCAAAATATTTAGGACTAATCTATAACTCATCCTGCAACTTTAATTCCCCTTTGCCACATAACCTCACAGATTCAGAGATTAGTACATATCTTTGGGGAGCCATGTTCCTGTCTACCACAGACAAGTCCCTTCCCCACTTTACTAGAGTTTATGCAAAGTACAAAGAGTCATTTATAAACAAGTTCGAGAGAAAAGCAGAAACATAGCAAAAGTAAAACTAAAATAAATAATAGTTCTAGGCAACAATGATAAATTGAAAGTTTGCTTTGTCATGTCCTCAAGGTCTGATCGAGGATGCTTAGCCAGGGAAGGAGACCACACCATGCAGACTAGTTCATAATGGGAAGGAAGAAAGACCTGATTTAAAATTGGAAGGAAGTTCACATAAGGAAAAGGACTCTGAGAGAATCTGTTCAAAGGAGAAAGGGCAGACAAGGAAAAGAAAATGAGAAAGAACAAAAAATAGGATGTCAGGTTTAGAGGATTAGATTTGCTTCTATTTGTGTTGGAAAGCTGCCTGTTTGTATTTTCATGCAAATTTTTATGAGACTTGGGGCTGGAGCGTTAGCACAGTGGTAAGGTGTTTTCTTTGCATACAGAAAACACAGGACAATCCTGATTCGAATCCTGGCATCCCATATGGTCCCCCGAGCCTGCCAGAAGCGAATACTGAGCTCAGAGCCAGGAGTAACCCCTGAGCACCACCAGGTGTGACCCAAAAAACAAAACAAACAAAAATTTTATGAGAATGGGTTTTGCTGTTGTGTTTTGATTTAGGATTTTTTTTTTCAGGGAGGAGGTTGGGACACTCCCAGCAATGTTCAGGGCTCACTCCTGGCTTTTCACTCAGGGAATCATGCCTGGCAGGGTCTATGGGACCAATGGGGATGCTGGGTATCAAACCAGGTTCAGCCATGTGCAAGACAAGTGCCCTGTCTACCAGAGCTACCATAGCTCTGATCCCAGGCAGGGTTTGATTTTTGATAACTTTTGAGAAATACATTTTTAAATACATTTGAGAAGTACATTGAGAAATATAAAAAAAAAATTACCTGGATCTCTCTCCTGCATGCCCAAATCATATGCCCTTTGCTAATATGCGGGTGTGCTTTTTCCTAATCTCCCTATGTTTTTTGCTTTATTCAGAGACACATATTTTAAGAAATTCAAATCATATTATTGCCTTACCTTATTTTTTTAGCATAATTAAATATAGAACATTTTTATGCTTGCCACACCTGATGGTGCTGGATGTCACATGAGCTCCACTTGCAAAGCATATGTATCACCCTTTGAGGCATCTGCAGGTTCCAGTGGAAAAGTTTTTCATCTTTAAAATGTTATGCAATAGTTTTATTCATGACTGCCTGACATAGTATTTTGTGATGATTACTGTCCATTCCCACATGTGGAAATACTTAACAATTTTCCTATTTTTGCACTTGCCTGAGTATTTTCATTTAATAAATTAAAACTACAAAGATGGTCCATTCTTTGAGGAGAACATATCTAAAAAAAAGTTAAATTCCTCGTCAAAGGATCTGAACAGTTTGAAGGTCCTTTGATAAATTTGACCCAATTGGTTGCCTGAACATACTGTATGAACTGATAGTTTATGACAATTATATAACAATGCTTATTTATTGACCACTGGCTTTAAGGTACATTGTGTATGTAAAAATCATTTTCCAGTTTTTTAGATAAAATAATCTAGTTTAGATTTGGATTTCTTGTATTTTGCTGAAGCTAGGCTTATTTTTAGTTAAAGAAAAAAATTGCATAGATGTCAGAGGTACTTGGTCTGTAAAGGCTAATGTTTGTTCATAAAGCAAGATATAGAAAATGTAACTTTGGTTTAATTGGTGCCAAGTTAAGAGAGATTAAGTTTACTTGAGTCCGACATAAGAATAAATTTAAAGAGACTTAAACAGGAAGTCATGATTATTTTGTCTACTTCCAAAACTTCATTTCAGAGCCTTTTATATGATTTTGTAAAAACTTCTAGAAAATAATTCGAGACTTGTCTGAGTTTAGCTTCTTTTACAAAAAGAGAAAATCAGAATTAGAGGGGAAATAGAGAAGGAAAAAAATCAGCTAAAATGCCACCTTCTTTATGATCTTTTACCTGAAACATAGTAATCATTTGTAATATATATTTTATTTCAAGAAAGCAAAAGGTTGTGTTTGGGTTATTTCTTGGACATGTTAGAATATAGTACTTGATTTATAACTAGCAACAATTTAGACTAATGCTTAAACTTTTTAATGTTAGAAACAAAAATCCTGAACCTTTCCCTTTCTCTAATTTCAACCATACTTTCAAAATTTATGAGGCTATTTTTCTTAATCTTCCCATGAATTATAAAGAGCAGCATTTGTTCTGCCTTGAGCTCCAATGAACATACTTTCTTTCTACATGAAAATATTGAGTAGAAACCAAATTAGAAAAGAATGGAAAGAAATGCACATAAATTACCAGATACTTAGACGAGCATGTAAGCATATCTAAGAACTATGTTTTTCGTAATTGTACATCTTCCCTTTTATAAAAACCATTCTCCAAATGGTTGATGGTTTGGCTGCTCCAAGAATGACATCAGCTCTTCCATTATCTACTTTCTTTAGATAACATAAGGGGACTTCATCAAGTTTTGATGATTAAGTTGAATTAAAAACCTAGAGTATGAGTAATTTCTCAGACTGAGGAAAACATAGTCTTCACTTGAGTCCTGCTTGTGAGTACCCCGGAAATTTGCATTTTCCTGCCTGGGCTGTTTTTCTTCTCAAAGCAGGGAAAGATTTAGAAGAGTAGGAGAAAGATGCAGAAGTCCTTTACCATAGCTGTACAATACTCAGTTTATCAGTGTAGCTCCCTCTAGGACTGAGGATGCTTTCCAACATCACTTCTCCTTCTCCTTCTCCTTCTCCTCTTCCTCCTCCTCTTCCTCCTCCTTCATCATCACCTTCTTCTCCTCCTCTTCCTCTTTTTTATTCTTTATCCTTTTCCTCCTCTTCCTCTTCTTTTTTCTTCTACTTTGTCTTTGTTGTCTTCTCTCATTTTAAGCCACACTCAGCTAATTCCTTGCCATATGGGATACCAGGTATCAAATATGAATCAGCTATGTGCAAGGCAGGTGCCCCATCCACTGTACTATACTTCTAGCCCCTTCCTCTTCTCTCTCTCTCTCTCTCTCTCTCTCAGTTTTTGGGTCATACCCGGCAGCGCTCAGTGGTTACTCCTGGCTATATGCTCAGAAATTGCCCTTGGCAGCACAGGGGACCATATGGGATACGGGATTCAAACCATTGCCCTTCTGCATGAAAGACCTTACCTCCATGTTATCTCTCCGGCCCCACTCTTTTCTCTCTCTTAACTTGACACCACATCAAGAGAATCTCATCTTAGCATACTTTCTCACTTCAGAAAATCAGTTATCTGAGCTGTCTTCTTTCTCCACAGTCAAGGACAATATAAAAGTTCATTGTAGGAACCAAGATGAAAAGTTAAAAGACTACTTGCTTCTCCTAGGAGCCCATCTGTGATCACCAGGTGAAAGCACTTATATTTTGAAGGTCTTGTCTGTCACCCTACTCTAAACCCAAGTGTCTTCCCATTTATTGAGTGTGTTGCCCCCCACCAGTGGGTTGGCCCATGGTTTTGGAAGAGGAGCTGTGATAAACACTTTTGCCAAATTCTTCTGTTGCTAGCAGTGTTATTAAATCACTACTTTGAATAACAAATCTCTGGTCTCAAAAGAATTGCCAGTCAGCTTGAAGCCAAAGGTTTATCATTTTAAATATTTTCATAAGTATTTATTAAAGATGGATAGATGGGTCTTTTGTGAGATCTAAAATAGAGGACAAAGGATAAGATCTCCAGTTTCAGAGCTGGTCACTGTGTCTATACTTTCCTCCTCCTAAGTTTCTATTTAGACTAGTTGGATAGCAATTTATATTTCCATTCTCATTACCTAAATGCCAAAATATTGTCTGATTCTAACATAATCTAATTTTCAGTAGAAAAAGGAATCACGATGTTTCTCATTAATTTATCATTTTACTCCGTGATCTATGAAACATTTATTGAGACCCATGTATCAAAAAGTCAGAGTCACTGAGCACCCTCAATCCATGTCACCGCATGAGTTCCTTCTGCCCCCTGCATGCACTCAGCAAGCTTGTTTCCTCTCCTCACCTCTCAAAAATAAAAGCACAGCTCTGTCTATAATTTCAGAGGATCTGAAAATTGATCTAATAATGCACTGTGTTCAGAGGAAAATGATCGAATTTGATGGCTCTACAGTACTGCAGTAAAAGAAAACCAGGGTAGGTTTCTCCTTCTGCTTCCCCTTCCTATGAATTGAGGCTATTGTCTGGAATATTCTAAGAGGACCCAGTTCAGTTTTCCTTTAAGGCATTTAAAGAGTGGGCACAAGGAAGCAATATTGAAGAGAACACAGTGTAAAACTTTCTGTTTCTGATTTTTATTATACACATCATCTATGACTTTTATATCATGTTAGCTGCATTTGAAAAAACATTTGAACAGAAGGAAGGAATATGCCAATAGTTTTTTTTTTTACTTGTAAGTGTGAGATTATGGATTTTTTTATTATCTTCATTTTATTCAGAATAGACCATATTATATTATATTGCTTCTACAGTTGAAAAAGAAAACCAACATGGAAACAAAGCAACTCTGTGATCAGGCTGAAAGTCCCTCCCCCATCCTGAGTCTATCTATCCAGAGATCTGGCTCTATAGTTACTTGTTTGATGTTTTTATATGGTATAGATCTGTGTACTTTCTTGCTGACAAGAATAAATTAGAGTGTCTTGGTAAAGACCAATGTAATCCATTTTTCCAGAGTCTATGATTAATCCAACAAAGGTCTTGGTCAAAGTTATTCCTCAAATCTTATTATTTTAATAAAGAAGTCCAGGGTTTCCTGGTTTGTCAGGAAATTCATTATCACTATAAAGGAGCAGAAGGTCACAAAATGTCTGTTTGTACGATCAAATGGCATGTAAGAAAAATTTATTTTTCTCAACAATTCATTACCCCCGAAAAATCAAGAGAAACCTCTGACATTTCAGATCCTTTTGCTTCAGGGGAAATAAATGTTCCATAGATCATGGAGGAAAATGACAAACAAATTAATGAGAAACAAATACACTCCTGCAGTGCACACAGGCTTGCCAGACCAAGCACCGGCCAGAGTTGACTTTCATTCCCAAGGCTTTCTGCCCTGAAGAGTGACAGTTTCCATAATGGCATCAGCACTCTGGTTACAGAAAGCTGTACACACACCAAAGGAACACAAATGAAAGAAACATGTGGTGGAAAAACAGAAAGAGAAATTCTATCATTTCATGCATATTTAGTTGCAGTGGGAAAGTCATTGCTGGCAAAGCATTCTTGAAATCTTGAGCTAATAAGTGGAAGCATTCTAAAAGTTACCCCCACCACCACCACTGTGCTTGTTCCCCCCACTCCCAGTACTTCATAAAAAATCCTGACTTACTAAACCAAGCAGTGCCCAATGTTCCCACATTCCTCCATTAATTCCATTCATTCTCTTTTTTAGCATTAAACTTATGACAATACATTTTTCATTGTTTAGATTATAATTTCTTCAATGATTTCACACTAAAAGAAATCATGAATTCTTAAAGGAATGAGTGGTAATTCCATTCATTCTTGCCTGCCATTTATCTCACCCCTTCTAAGCTCTGTCAATGAGTCATTTGCACATTCTCTCCAGGTCTTGTTTCTATTCACTTACAGTCTGTTCAAATTTTGGCAAAATTAACTTTTTCACTTTTTATTTATATTGGGTGATGGGTTAAGGCCATATCTTTATGTGCTCAGGGTTTACTTCTGATTCTGTGATTTAGGATCACTTCTGGAAGTGCTTAGGGATTATATATGTGATGCCAGTGATTGAACTGGAATTGGCCACCTTTATGACAAATGATGTTAGTGCTGTAATCACTTTCCAACTTTCTTTTTCACTTTTTTTAAAAATTTTATTTTATTGAAACAATTGTCATCTACAGAGTCCTTCATAGTTGAATTTCAGATATACAATGAGTCAGGGCCCTTCCTACCACCAGTAGGAACTTCCCTCCACCAATAGACCAGAGTGCATCCTATCCCACCGCCCTTTGCCCCCTGGCCTGCCTGTGTAATAGGCCACTTTGAAATTGGATTGTTAAACTTTAGATCCCTTGATTTTAAATATAATAAATAATTTTGAAAAAGGTGTCTGCATGGCAGGTTTTTTTGATGTGTGTGTTCTCGTTTGTTTGTTTCATAGCCACAGAAAAATATGGGGGAAATAGAAAGTAAAAAAAACTTTTGGCCTAAAACCAGGGATACCTTAACCATGAAGCATCCTTCCATAAGAACAACTACAGGCTCTGGGCATATGAAGTTGTATAACCCCAAAGTCTTTCTCTGTGGTCCCAATAAAAGCTCTTCACAATCATGGTTGTTGCTGTCAAGTTTCTGTAGTTAGAGATCCTAGTTTTTGTACAGATCCTATGTCGAAACCAGGATGTCACGGAGTGTCTTCTGGTTTCATCTCACCATTAGGTGACAATGCAGAGACCTGTGCCCTGAAAGTAGGTTGCTGCTGTTACCAAATTGTCAGGGTGTCATATGAGCCCACTCTGGAGCAAGTCAGTGCCAGGGCAGTATTAGGGCCTTCCCTGGTACAAGTCCAATTTCTGGGGCCGGAGTGGTGGCGCAAGCAGTAAGGTGTGTGTGCCTTACCTGTGCTAGCCTAGGATGGACCGCAGTTTGATCCCCTGTCATCCCATATGGTCCCCCAATCCAGGAACAATTTCTGAGCTCATAGCCAGGAGTAACCCCTGAGCGTCACCAGGTGTGGCCCAAAACAAAACAAAACAAAACAAAAACAAAAAAAGAAGAAATTCAATTTCTGTTTGCTTTTAAAAAGAGTTCTCATAGAGCCAAAAAACACCAAAATCATCATGCCCCTCCACCTTCAGGCATCTGCCTAGAAATATCCTCTGCCAGCTGTTTTGTCCTCCTTAACCACCATAGAAATACTTACAGAATATGCATTTAGAGAGTGTGTATAAATATACCATATGTATAAAGGCTGTCATAGAATGTGTACATTTTTGTCCTCATGCCTTTTTCAACCAATAATCCACAATGGAGATCTTTGCAAGTCAGTACTTAGGATTGTTGGTCCTATTGATCTTCAACTGAGCCCATTGTTGTCCCCTCAGTATCACTTGGCAATTTCTGAAGGCAGTCTTGGTGGTGTGGGGATGCGCCTGACAACTGGTAGAAGCCAGGGATATTGTTAAATATCTTACAGCCTTATTTAAAAAAGAAATCTTAGGTGCAGAATTTCTTATAGGGATTGATATCATTCCTTTAACTGCTACATAGAATTCTCAGTTTGTCTTGCCAAGTAGGTAACTATGAACATTAGATAAAATTAGATAAAATTTTCAAAGCATGTCTGTCTCATCAATAAATATTTCTTTCATTTACTTTCAGCCAATGTCTTTTGCCTTCTTCTAAAAACATGGCCTTGCTTACCAGTGGCCTCCTTTTGTCAAAGTCGTGACTCCTTTTGAGAAATAGCTGTGACCTCTCCATGATATTTGTCCAAGTTCTTCATCCCCTTCTTCCAAAAGTATAGATCTCTCTCTTTGTTCCTCCCTCAGGTCTCTCTCTTTTTCTTTCTCCCTCTCTCTCTTTCATTCTTTCTCTCTCACTTTCTCTCTCTCCTTTTCTCACTATATCTGTTATCTCTTTTCAGCATCTGGCTGGCCAATTTTCATGCCCTGAGCTCCTAATGCCTTCTGGCATTGTGCTAGGTACTGGGGATAGACCCAAGGCAAACTGAATGCCTCCTCCTCTGGAATCTCTCCAGTCTGGAGCAGAACTTCTTCAGCTTTCTCATCTGAAACATTTTTATGCAACACTGGATACATAGGCATATAAAATGCATATATAGGTCAAAGAGCTATTGATATAAATCACAGATAAATGTATTTTAAAACACATTTTTAAAAAGTGACACCACCGTTTATAGGGTCATAACCCATCATTTTAGACTTTGGGATCTAGAAAACAAGTTCTCATACAGACCCTAATATGTGAAGCAGGCCCTGACCAGGGCAGCTGTGACATTTGCTGAGTAATTGAATAAATGGTGAAATATAGTATAAAATAGTTGAAAGGTCACTAGAAATTGTATTTCCTTCATGATTCATAATTGGCTGCATATTTTATCTTCTTGAGTACTTCTCCCACACTGTACACTGAAAAAACAAATGAAGAAAAATGTTTTCCTTCCATTTTCCCACCACCATTCTCTTTTTTATGCTTGGAAACAGCAACTCCATTGTTTCACATTTGCTCTACAGGGAATGTGCTTGGCCTTGGCTAAAAAGCAAAGCAGAGGGAAGATCAAATTAGAGAAGCAACTGGCTCTTGGCAGAAGTAATTTTGGCACTTCCCTCCACCTGGAGCTTCCTTCTCTTCCTCTTCTTTGCAAACCCCTAGGGTTGTTGGTCTTCCCCTTTCCTGGGGGACTCTCAGGAGTGGGCTGGGCACAACCACATACTGACCCTTGTTTATATATATATCAGAGGAACCCCAGTGCCTATCTGTAACCTGACAGAAAAAGAAAACTCATCTCTATATTCAGCTCATTAATCAGTTGTGCTCAAGCTTATTCTTGGCTTTGTGCTCAGAAGTCACCCCTGGCAATACTCAGGATACCATAAGTGGTGCCAGGGATAGAAACTGCTGGTTGCATGTAAGGCAAGCACCTTAACTCTGGTACTGTCTCTCTGGCCCTAAGATTAAATCTTAAACTTGTAGTAAGCAGCAGGCTTGCTGTGCAGTAGACATGAGCATAAATGGGATGTGCTCTCCACACCCCTTACCCCCAGGAGAAGAACCTAGCTCTGAGGTGGGGGGCCATGTACAGACAGCTGCTTACAATGCAACACAGAATGAAGTTAACCCTAAAAAGATAATACACCATATTGCTTAAGGAGAAAGGGGAGGAATGATTTAAAAAGAAATTTGAAATTCATTCTCACCCTCACCCCCAGAAATGAGAGCAAATTTGTTAGATGGATATTTTTTTTTTATGTAAACTCATAAAAGGTAAAATATTAGGATAGAGGGGCCGGAGAGATAGCATGGAGGTCAGGCGCTTGCCTCTCATGCAGAAGGACTGTGGTTCGAATCCCGGCATCCCATATGGTCCCCTGTGTCTGCCAGGGGCAATTTCTGAGCATAGAACCAGGAGTAACCCCTGAGCACTGCCAAATGTAACCCAAAAATAAATATATATATATATATATATATATATATATATATATATATATATATATATATATATATATATATATATATATATATATATATATTAGGATAGAGAACTGAAATGTCAGAGAGCTGAATTTTAGGATATCCTTTTTAAATGAGATTCAGTTTCACTGTCACTTGAGGTGAGGGGGCAGTTTGTCAAGAGGCAAGGTGGTAAGTAAAGGAAGAGCTTCATTAGCAGGGAGCCAGCAAATTGGAAGATGGTGAATTCATATCTTGGAGAACCATTTTGCCCGTGTGCTCAGAAGCAGCAGTTTATGTGGAAAGACAGTAAAAGCTGTAGAAAGGAGAGTTTTGCCAACTGGTGGGAGTCAGAATGAACAGTGAATTTCTTAATGAACTGAGTCTCCTTAGGCACATTCCATTATATCTGCAAATCAACTGTTTTTGAAGAAGACTTCAGCCTATGTGTTATCTTTTTACAATAGACTTGCTGTGTAGAAAGGAAGAATATATAAGACAAACTTTTATTTTATTCTGTTACCCCTTCTCAAAGGAGGTCGCTCTTTTTTTTTTTTCTTGAACTCCTAATTTCTTTTAAATACCGTAAGTTTCAATTCAGCTAAGTGACACTTAGTTTTGGGTAAGGCCCCCAAACCTTAGATATAGGAGTATTTCCTCTCAGATGCAGATCTCAGGTCTCAATAAAAGCGTTCAGGCTAATCCCAGATGCCCAAGTTGAGAGTCCCTAGTTGCATGCAAGAATCCTCATTTCTCTTCAAGTTCATTTATGCATTTCCTCTTATCTAACTCTTAGGGCACATCCATTACTTGACCCAGATCTGATTTTAGATGTTACTCTGCAAAGTCTGTTAACAATTCTGATGGCTTATGTTGAAGCCAGTTTACTTCAGAATGGAGAGGCTTTTGTCATTTAGAACAAGCTCCACTAAGCACAGAGCAGAATGGGAAAATGCACAGATGTGTTAAATATGGGAGGAGGATAGAAACATTGAAAAGAATGAAGCAGTAGTTGAATGGATCAGTGAATGAGAACAACAGTGATCCCCGTAGCTGTTAGTATTATTAGTCTTCTAATTCACATTGGTTTTCTGTCCAAGTAGATAAATGATTGAACTAGAGTGTGGAGGCAGGCAGCATACAAAAGTTCCCAGGGGGTATGCTGATTTATATCCGATGGCTGGATAACGAATCACTGTGCACTTTCAAGTTTCAAGTAACATCCATTTATTATCTCACAGGCTGAGGGCAAACATCTGGGCAGGTTCATCTGGCTTCTCTAGGTAGAATTTCACAAATCTAAAATCAAGGTCAATCTGGGCTGAGTCCTGGAAGCTTGTGGTAGCAGGACTGAAGTCTTAGTTCTTCCTAGCCAGTCTCATGCTGATGCTAGTGGCCATCCCCATCTCAAAGCCAGATCTTGCTCTTGGTGAATCCTTCTCATGTTTAGACTGTCTCTTTTGGTTTTCTAAAGAAAACTCTGGAATTTTTTTTTCAAGAGAATAAGGTGGCATAAGGGGTTTGGTTGCCATACCAAATAGGCTTAAAAAAAAAAAAAACAGGCTTACTCCTGTCTCTGCACTCAGGGTTTACCCCTGGTAGGCTTGGGAGATTATAGGGGGTGCTGGGAGTGAACCCAGATTGTCTGTGTGCAAGGTGAATTTCCTACCTATTGTTCATTTTGTATATTCTTCAGTTGTGCTTGCTCATCATTCTCCCTCATGAATATAGAGATTTCCTTTTAAATATATAGGTAGTTTTTACAAAACTACTAGAATATATATACATTGTTCTTTCTCCCCTTTCTTCTTCCTACCCCCCTCCTTTTCCCTCTTCTTTTCCCTCTCCCTTCTTCCCCCCCCCCTCTATTCCCCTATCCTTCTCGTTCTAAAAATGTTCTCCAGTCTGTGCTGTTTGACATCCTCCCCAACTCCAGTGGTTTTCATTGCCAGTAAATCTCCTCTTTTCTATTTAGTTGGTGTGGTACATTTTCAAGACAAAGTTTTGTGTAAATAAAAATCAAGCCCTTAACACAGATCTAAAATGATAGTTTACGTGCAGCTTTCTAATGAAGGACGTTTGAATCTTTTTGTTTTATTGTCCAATAGCATATAGAGCTGAAAAAATGTAAATGCAGAATGTAAATGTAAATGGCCCCAAAAACAAACAAAGAAAGAAAGAATTATGAAATGATAATAGACTCATATTTCTTCCACCTTTTGAAGGGAGCAAAGAGTAGTCACAGGACTTGTGTCAACTCCCTGCAATACTCAGCCAGCCAGAGTGGGCAGCTCAATGCAAGACCAATGATGTTGAGTTATTCAAGTCCCATTAAACGCCTTTATGGATATGCTCAGCAGTGCTCAGAGTACCATTTGGTATCCTGATGTGAACTTGGGTCGTCACACTTTCAAGACAAGCAGCCCTGATCAATGAGCTATCTCTCTGGCTTCCTCCCTTCCCTCCCTCCCTCCCTCCCTCCCTCCTTCCCTCTCTCCCTCCCTCCCTTCCTTCCTTCCTTCCTTCCTTCCTTCCTTCCTTCCTTCCTTCCTTCCTTCCTTCCTTCCTTCCTTCCTTCCTTCCTTCCTTCCTTCCTTCCTTCCTTCCCTCCCTCCTTCCTTCCTTTCTTTTTGATACATGAGCATGTACAGCTACCTGTACCAGGACGCTGCTATTCTTCATTTGCTAGTTCATATTTCCATGCACTGAAAAGCATCTTCTATCAAGAAAAAGCTTCTCTGTAAACTTGTGTGCCTTTACTCAGGTAATGAGTTCACTCATTCCTTAACTTTCACCTGTTAGTCACTGTTAATTTGGTGAAAAGCCATCAGTCTATTGGATGAAAAATCAGTGAAGAAATAAAAAGGAAGCAATACAAAGCTATGCAAACAAAATAAAAACAGGGATGAAGAAAATAGAATTGTTTGCAACTAAAAAATTCAAAAAGTTAAGTTGGTAGTTGAAAAAGTTAAAAAGTTGCTGTGTAGATTCTGCACAGCAAAAAAAAAATCACTAAAACAAAAAGATATCATGCTTAACGAGAGAAAATATTTCTACCCCAATCATCTTAACAAGGACAAATATTCAAAACAATATATAATGCACTCACAATCCTCAAAACAAAACTTTAATGGGGAAAAGTGGTAAGTAGACCATTCTTCATAGAAGAATATGGATGATTGCTAGGCATATAATAATGCTCATTGTCACTGATTTTCAGGGAAATTAAAATCCAAATAATGATATTACACAACACCAATTTTTCAGAAATAAAAAGTTCTGAGGGATTTAGAGATAAATCCTGACAGTGCTTAGGGGTTCTATGCTCAGGAGTCACTCTTGGCGATACTCAGGAGACTATCTGGGATGCCAGATACTGAACCTACATTGGCCCTGTGCAAGGCAAATGTCCTATCCAATGTAATATTGCTCCAGCCCCTACTACTACCATCACTCTTGATGAGATTGTAAACTATACAAGAACTAGAGGGGATTGTGCTATGTTGGGACAGATGAAGAAAGACAAATACTAAATGGTTTTACTCATAGATAATTGATAAAGAAACAAAACCAGGGGATAATCCATGTCCAGTGAAAACAATCCTTATATTTTGACCACATAATGGAGATTACCAATGATGGGTAAAAGGGGAAGAGGACCCAAAAGTCTGTGGTGGATGAATACTAGCACTAGAATGGTAGATGTGGTATGGTAACATTTTACCCCCAAGATAAACATTTGTTCTCTTGTAAACCAATGTTACTTCAATTTAAAAATGATTTTTTTTTCCTTTATCCACTCATGTGTTCTTGGGGACTTGGGTTGTTTCCAGATTCTAACTAACTATTGTAAATGGTGCTGCAATGTGCATAAGAATACAGAGGGCCTTTCTGTATCGTGTGTTTGGGCTCATAGGTTATATATCCCTAGGTTTGAAATACTAAGCAGCTGTTAGGAAAAATGAAGTCATGAAATTTCCTTATACATGGATGAATATGGAGAGTATTATGCCGAGTAAAATGAGTCAGAGGGAGAGGGATAGGGATAGACATAGAATACATATATACATAAAGTATATATGCCATTCATTTTGGGTACATAAAAATTATCTGGACATCATGTTATAAATGAAGCTTCTTTGGCCCTTTCTTCTGGCTTCATAACTGCAAAAACTGTATGTTATTGTATTCTTCTCTCACTGAACTGAAACTATATTTTAAAGAAAACCTCTGATAGTTCTAGTGATATAAGGACCACATGGAAAGAGTTATATAACTCAGAATTCCTTGTCCTCAAAGAGCATATAAATGAGTTAAAGGAATAAAAGACATTCATTTCAAGGTTAAAAATACATAGCAGTGAATGACGAAGAGATATATGATCAATAAGAAAATAGAAAAGAATGTATCCCATATCACCACATGGAAACATTGGTGGAGGGAGGTCGACTTTGATGGTGGGATTGGCCCTGATTCATTGTATGTTTGAAACTCAACTATGAATGACTTTGTAAATCACAATGATTTCAATAAAATTAATTTTTTTAATTAAGAATTAGATAAGAATAAAGTATTGATAATAACCAAGGCTATTATGAAAAACATTTCAGTAATATGTAGATCAAACCATCAAATTGTAGACCTTAAGTTTAAACAGGAAACATGCCAATTGTTTGACAATAATACTTACTATTGACAATAAGTACTGACTTACTGTCATATATATTGTACTATGTGCTATCTTTGAAATGTTCCTTGAAAGGATATGCTTATATTTTAGTTACTCAGTTGATGGATAGGCAAGCAATTTCCTCATCATGTCTCTTCCCTACCACTATCCTTCCCTATATTATTGAGGACTTATTAACCTAAAAAGAAGATATACGTTTTTTCAGGAGCTCCCACTACAGAAACCTGACCATGACAACTGTGATTGTGAAGAACTTTTACTGGGACCTCAGGGAAAGACTTTGGGGTTAGACAATTTAGTATGCCTGGAACCTGTAGTTGGTCTTATGTAAGAATGCTTCATGGGTCTCTCCCTGTTTTTAGGCCATAGGTTTTTCCTTTCTATTTTCACCATATTTTGCTTTGCCTATATAAAATAAAACCTGCCACACACACTTTTTTAAAAAAAATTTTAATAATATTTTTATTTAAGCATCATGGTTACAAGCATGTTTGTAGTTGGATAACTTATTTTATTGTATTTTTTTTATCTCTTATCTTTTAAATTGAGGATCCTGCCCTTTTTATAGAACCTTGGGACACAGATTACTTTACAGATTATTTTACCACATATTCCCATATTTTTCTATAAAACTAAAAAGAAAGGAATAAAGAGGGGCCGGAGCAGTGGCGCAAGCGGTAAGGTGTCTGTTTTGCGTATGCTAGCCTAGAACAGACTGCAGTTCAATCCCCCCGGTGTCCCATATGGCCCCCCAAGCCAGAACTGATTTCTAAGCACATAGTCATGAGTAACTCCTGAGCATAAGCAGGTGTGGCCTAAAAACAAACAAAAAACAAACAAACAAAAAATGGAATAAAGAAAGGCTAGAGACCAGGGACCAAGTGGTTTGGACGCTTTGGGGGGGATCAATAAGGACAGAATTAAATATCCAAGCTAAAATTAACGATAATAGAATCAAGGGCCTCAAATCTTAACAATCTAAACTCAAAGGGACTTGTTATACTGGCAGGCCAGGAGGCAAAGAGTGGTGGGAAAGGATGCACTATGGATCTATTGGTGGAGTTGACAGTGATAGTGGGAAGGAACCTGACTCATTGTATATCTGAAATTCAACTGCCCCAGACTTCAGTCCTTTTTTTTTTTAATAAAATAAAATAAAATAAAAGAATATATGAGATTTTTGTGAGGAAATAGGATGGCTATTCTAGATTTGAGTTCTCAGGATATTTTAAATAAGAGCAGATGTTGAGTGGGGTGTTAAAAATGAAGCAAGGGCAGGGCCAGACTGTTAGTTCAGCAGGAAGAGCATTTTTGCCTTGTACATGGCTGACCTGGGTTCAAGCTTCGCACTCCATATGATCCCCCGAATCTACTAGATGTGATGACTGAGAACAAACAGGTGTGCCCCCCAAAAAAGGTGGAGCAACTGCATTTTGTATGAACAGTGTATGATGATCTTATGAAATTACAGACATTTCAAATCAGTTTCAAGAAAGAAAGAACTGGTATCTCCTTATTGCTTTATTGACAATCATTGTTGAATCGTAGCTTTATTCTTTATCCTTTCTAGGTGCTTTAAAAGATTGCACATGTACACATAAAAAGAGATTAATCACAGTTGAAATAGATACAGTGAGTTATGTGTAATTTTAGCCCGACTTGTTTAAGTCTCTATCCTTATTGAAAAACTATATAGACTTCAAATGGCATCTGATTATTAAATTCAGATGTTGATGTCTCTCATTAGCAACGAAGATGCTCCTTTTCAGCCTACTTCTTTACATTGTATATTTTTCTCCTAAAGTGGCAAGCTTACAGACTTCTCAAACAATTCTGCCAATCAGAGAACTAGAGAGAGTGGATTTGAAATTAATTGTGAAAATCCTTCAGCAACCTTTCGCAATCTGGGTCTTTGTTTATTCATAGAACCCATAGTTGGAGCTCATTCCTTTAAAATATATTATTCTTTAGATATTTTTATTGGAGAGTCTTGGATACTTGTATTTTATCATTCTTTTTCCTTGCTCAAATAATTTTGAAGAGAAGTTCAAAAAACATATTTAGTAAAGTCAGAAGAAAATGACTGATATTCATAATAAAGACAATATGAGAAAAGTAGAGATTGGTATAATTGCATTATTTTATTACTTAAAGTTTAAATCATTGGGGAGTTTTAGAATATGTATTTTAATACTTTGCTTATTTTTTAATTTTTATTTAAATCATTGTGATTTACAACATTTTTATAGTTGAGTTTTAGACATACAGTATTTTAGCACCAAAACCACCACCAGTGTCAACCGCCTTCAATCAATGTTCCTAGATGCCTTCCTGTAACCCACCCACATCCAAGTCCCAGTCTGTCATCATAACAGGCACATTTTTATTTTTATTTTTTTTGGGTTTTTTTTTTTTTTTTTTGGTTTTTCGGGCCACACCCGTTAGATGCTCAGGGGTTACTCCTGGCTACGCGCTCAGAAATTGCCCCTGGCTTGGGGGGACCATATGGGACACCGGGGGATCGAACCGTGGTCCTTTCCTTGGCTAGCGCTTGTAAGGCAGACACCTTACCTCTAGCGCCACCTCACCGGCCCCATAACAGGCACATTTTTAAGTGAGGCTGTTTAATATTGGGTCTCATGATTTCAGTGTTGTTGATTTTTTAAACGATTAATCCTGTGTGGCTTCAGATAATTTGTGTAACAGCGTGAATAAAAAAACATTAACTGAAATACATCATTTTTAATGGACATCCAGAATTTGTAATTTTTTATCACCATATTAATTATTTGTATGCTCATATGTGCTTAGGATATTTTTGTGCCCTCTAAACTGCATTTAATGCTATATATCATGTGAGTGTGTGTGAGATTTGATCAGAATTTTCCTGTGACTTGGTTTCTGTTTTATGAGCATAGCAAATAGTTGAGGTTACTTGAATCACATTAACATCTATTTCTACCTGCCTGGTCTTAACTCTCACCATTCTCAATTTATGACATATGCATGTACTATGTACATATTATATATATATATATGTATATATGTTCATTTCACAGCAGATTATGTTCAAGGAGTTCTTGAATGACTTTTTCAGTTTCACATGGAATGCTTCTCCTCCTGACTGTAAACACTCTTGTCCTTCACAGAGCACCTGTCTATGCTCTGTAATTTGTAATTCCCAGTCTGCACCCAAAGAGGGGCCCATCTTTGAATCCTTTCCTATTTCCAAATTTATTTGCTCATGACTCCCAGTATACACTTATGTGATACTGTTTATTCTGGTACTTTTATTAATCACTTGAGCAGTCCAGGGGATCTGAATTCACATCTTCCAGGAAACATTTGGCAAAAATATCCTGAATCTTTTCTCTGGTGCATTGTTAGTTTAGTTCTCAGATATCCTTCCCTTAAAAAATGTGGAATAAATGTGAATATACTGCTATATTTTTCTTTTTTTTTACTGCTATATTTTTCATCGGCATTAATAATCAGTATTTTCCGGATACTGTGCTTTATTTAATATTTCTTTTTTGTGACATAGTATGGTCAAGGTTTCATATTAATTGTTTCACACTGTATATAGTTCCCGAGATAACTATAAAGTTCTGTATGTTGATCCACCCATAGTGAGTTTGCTTTCTCTCTCACACATCTGTTTTTGCTTTATGTAAAAGAAATTTCTCATGCCAGAATAGCTTTCTGTGGATATAGGCAATCTGCTTTATGTTGAACCTCTACAATTCACAGATGCAAATGTTTAAAAAGCAGTGAGGTTAACATGATTATGTCTTCATATGAAATGTCCCCAGTTACTACTTTTTTGTCCTTAAAAAAAAATCTTATTGTGTTATAGACCCACTGTGTGTAATTCTTAGAGCACTATCTCCTAATTCGTACAGAGCTGAATTAACTCTTTCTCGGTCTCCTAGGAAGAAGTTCAGGGACCTGCTAGTTTATGATGCTAGTTTAGTGAGTCCTGATGAAGGAATTTGTGTTGTTAGGTAGGGAACGAAAGAAGTTGGTTCACTACCCAGAGCAGAATCCCTCTAACCAACAGAATAACCCTACCCAATCCTTCTAATTAATTAATGTGGACCCTCAATTGTCAAATCAACAGTTATTATTGAGCACCCATAGTTTCACTCTGATAAATCATATGTATCCACATAAGCTAACCTCAGAAGAAGAAAGGAGCCAGAGAGATAGCACAGGGGTTAAAGTAGTTTTCCTTGCTGTGCTTTGCCTTGGTTGATCCCCAGCACCACATGATCCCCTAAGCATCTTCAGATGTAGCTATAGAGGCCCTAGAACACTGCTGGGGTGGCTCAAGTAGTCCCCAGGCACTGAAGTGCCAAAGCTCTTTATAGACCACGTCAATAAACTGCTAGCCCAGATAGGGCCTTGGACCTCTTCAGTACTTCAAGGGAGAATCCTGCTCTCGCCCAGAGTATAGACTACTTGGGCAGATGAGACCTAAAATAGTCCAAGGATGGCAGTGTATGATAAATGTCAACATGTCATTGCTGCCCCACACACACTGGGAAAAGCTCAAATAATCACTCCCACAGCCCAAAACATTTTATATTTTTTCATTTAATATAATACTTGAGGACCCGATTTGTCCACACTTTTGTTGTATTGCTAACAGTTGTAGGCTGTAGAAAGACTTCTTGTAGCAAGAAATTTAGCTATATTAACCACATGAGGGCAAAGACTCAAGGTCTTTCAGAGCTCAGAAGAATCCATCCACAGTCCTTTTTTGACTTAGATGTACATAGGACACATGGTTAGAAGTTTACCTACCGCTGTTAGATAGCCTTGTAATTTCTAAGAAATGTTCCTTCATCAGAGTGCAAAACTCAAGGCTGAGAAATAGGCAGCAGTTAGGATGCCAAGTTGACCCCTGGCAGTATATGGACCTTTAGGGAACTTCTAGGTAGAGCCCTAGAGATTGCTGAGCATTGATGAGTGTGTTCCTTTCGCACCCCTGGCATGGCTCAGTGATGCCCCAGCCATTGGGCCTGAACAGCCCCACAGCTTGGATCTCCACATTACTGCTGGCCTGGTTAGTCAAGAATTGCCAGTGGAGCCCATGGACCTTCTAAGCAAACACCACTAAATTGTGCAAAGTCAGAGGCTGCTGATGACTTAGTGATTGATTGATGGTGCAGTTCTAGAATTGAAACTGTGTAGTGTGTCCCCAGTAAATGAACCCAACCCACATGGCAAACTAGACAAACTCTACCACTGCCACATCCCTACAAACTGTCAGCAGGAATCTGGCCTGCTTTCTAAGGTGAAATCTGATTCCAAACTCTTCAGAGTCTCTTTCCAGAACAAACGAGAAACAAATAACATGCAGGTACCAGCTTTGTCTTTTCCTTTCAGAGCTGGAACTTTTGCATGGTGCTGCTTTTACCTGCCGTTTCACCATTCAGTACTTCCCAGAACACTCATGCCAATAGTATCAGAAATTCTTGTGTGGGAGATCCATTTAGTCCCCATTATTCCTTCTCCTCCTGACCCTTCTGTGTGGCAGTCTCTTTGACTTTCCCCAAAGAGGGAAGACAGTACTACTCAGCATGTGAAGAAATGTCTCCTCAGTATATGTCTTAGAGGGAGAGCTGAGGATAGAGGAGAGCAATTTGCCAAGCATAAGCTAGGGGAGATGCTATTTCTTCTGGAGTAGCAAATCAAAGGGTGCTAGAAAGTGCTTCTCTCACTGGGACACCAGCAATCAGGAAGAGCCCAGAGGTTGTTAATATAGTCTATCTTCTGCCAAAATTCAGCTTCTTACTCCCTTAACCTGGGGTACCCAGAGTCAGTCAGAATCAGTCCAAGAAGCCCAAAGTCAATTCTCCATAGACTGGGCTCTAGGCAAGACCTGTAGTCCCTTCCATGGGGAGAGGAAGGCAGATTCTTGTTCTCATGGGCCAGGCTGTACCAGAAGCTGGGTGCTCCAGAGGAAGACAACAGGCATCCCATAGGGCCTGTACCCTTGACCCAACAGCTGTAGAGTCACCTCTTCCTGGTGACAGGCCTGGACTGGGGCCTCTGGCCACCCTGCTTGTCTTTACCATGGATCTCTGTGTTTCAACTGGAGCACAGGAAGCATTGTTGACTCTGGGAGCAGAGCCAGTCCTCACAGCTCTGACCTTCCTCCTCACTCATGTCCCAAAATAGCCTGTCACCTCTCTCCTCCCTTACTCCTTCTGACTTCTCCACTGGATTGGCCCTTGGTGCAGACATGGGAGAGTCCCTGTGGTAGGTGTTGAAAGGTCTGTCACCAGGCACTTCCCTCACTAGCCTGTAGTCCTACCCCATGCATCTTGCCTGCTCAGCATCCCCCAAAGGGCCCTACAATGCCTGCACAAGGAGAGCTGGACTCAAATCTATATTCTGGAAACCCAGGCCAGGTCCAACACACTGACTCATCCCCTTCATAATCCTGCCTCTCCCTAGTGCTCATGTTCTGCTCCACAATAGTCTTCCCTTTCCCTGCTTCAGCCATATGCTTCCTTATCTTCATGCTTTGACCCCGAAGTTCTTCAACTGCAAGAATTTTAGGATTTGGTTTTCTGAAGCTGCCTACAGGTCTGGAAATGATGCTTGCAAGGGAGTGAATCTCTGGGTGGGGAGGTGTAAAGGCAACAGCATGAATCTTACCCCAACCACAGAATATGTTCTATGAGGGAGCTGGTCTATCTTGAGCCAGCTACATGCCCTGCATGGTTAATCCTTCTAGGACCACCAGGACCATCAGGAAAAGACTTCAAATATGCATTGGCTTAAACATTTGAACACTCATGGAATATTTGTGTTTTGTTTGGACCAATATAACAACAGAAGAGTTTTTCAACAAACATTTCTTTTCTTTTTTTTTTAGTTTAGGAGCCACACTTAGTGATGTTCAGGAGTTCCTCCTGTCTCTGCACTCAGGAATCACACCTAGTGTTGCTCATAATTTTGTTTTGTTTTGTTTTGTTTTTTGCAATTCTGGAAGCTAGAAGCATAAGCTGCAAGTGCTGCTTGCAGGGTGGAAGGGGAAAGTAGCAAAGGTTCCTTCAGAGCTTAGCACTTCCCCAGTCCCCATTTCTCATGCAGTCCTCTTTTTTTGGGTTAGAATTTCAACCTAGGAATTTGTAACTCGTGAGTTATAAGCCTGTACATAATAGCAATGATGATGTGACCTTATTAGGGAACTATTGCTGCTATCACCAGAAAACATTCTTTATTTTTGCTCACTAAACCACTATGAATGCATTTAAAGTATTAGCACTTTTTTTAAATAAATTACTTTATTTAAAGACTATGTATCACATAGTTGCATAGTTGATAATAATACATGTGTTTCCAGGTAGGTGGGAATGACATTATTAAAAAAAGAAATAAATAAGAAAAATAGTATATCAACATGAACATATATAAAAAATATTGTATCTTGAAATGAGGTCTTTCCATTTTGGTAAGAAGAGTTAGTAAGCTTGCTGCTAGTTCATCATTTTGTTACTTTGTTTCTGAACATTTGGTGGCTTCAGATATACATTGGCATCTTAATTGGTGTGTTCTTACTGGGATGACAAATATTTAAGAAATGAGAGTTGTTCAGGAATTTCAAGCACACTATTACTAACACTACGGCTTTTATGGGACATGCTTTTGGCTGCCAAAGCTTCCAGAAGTATAAGGAGTCTGGAGAAGTGTGCCCGTACTCAGTCCAAAAAAGTCCAGTTGATGTCAACCCAACTCCATACCTGGAGTTTTGGTCAGAATGGTGTCTCTACAGAGAGAAATAGAGAAGCTGTAAGGCAGGGCCATTATTCTGACATGATACTTGTATGTCAGAACCTCACTTCAGATAAGTGGAAAATGCAGAAAGTTACTCAGCATATGGGTAAGCCTGACATGATTATAGGATTACGTCTCATGCTTGTTTTTTAGTTCAATGCTTGTTATAGGTTTGTTTTTGTTTGTTTTTTTTTTTTTGTCCCTTTGGCATTGAGTTGTTCTCTCTCTTTCTCCCTCTCTTTCCTATTTACACATTCAGACACTCAGTCACACATACACTGTCTTGTGAAGTATTTCCTATTACCTGTGTATCAGAAGCTGCCAATGCAGAGAGCCTACCAGTAAACTGGTGCTGGCAGATTCAGAAGTATGTTGCAGATGCTGGATCAATAATACAGTGGGTAAGGTAATACCTTGCAGGCAGCTAACCCAAGTTTAACCCCCTGCTCCTCCTATTGTCCCCTGGATCCCTCCAGGAATAATCCCTAAGCACAGACCTTGGAATAAACCTTGAGCACTTCTAGGTGTCTTTCCCCACCCCCACCCCAGAAGGAATATGTTGCAGAGAAAAACCAACCACTCCAAGGCTATGCTGCTGACCGTGGTTTAATCCTCAGCACCACATTCATGGAATAGAGCCAGTAGTAGTCCCCCGAGAACCACCAGATATGGCCAAGAAGCCAACATCCCCACCCTCAAATAAAATAAAAATGAAGACCAGTCACTCTAAAAAATATTTGTGGGGCTCTTTGGAGTTATGTGCTAATTAATTTCAGGGAACTTGGAATGATGTTGGCACTCGGTGACCTGAATTTTTATAAAACTTGACATAGACCATTTGGTGTTGACCAGGAATATATGGTGGTCTTCTGATTGTACAAGTGCTCCACTGCTTATTTGCTAAGTGGTAAGTGGAGAAATGGGGGCGGGGAGGGGGGGAGAAGAGGTGAGAGATATAGGGCCCTGAAGAGGAAAAGCTAGGTATAGCTTATGGAATTGGGAACCACCTACTTGTGTCTTCTCTCTAGTATCTACTCTTTGAAAGCGTTTGAATAATTACAGTTTCATGTCTACATTTGGCTGTTAGTGTGTTAATTATCTGTCTTGTCTCCCACTTTCCTCCTAGTGGCTGTGCATCTGCTCAGTAAGTAGGATGTTTGCATATTTCCCTTTCTTCTCTTCTCTAACTTACCATCCACTTTGTGCTGTGTCAAAAGAAGCTTCTGTGATTATCTAGACCAAGTCTTCATACCTGAGTGGTCAGTGGGTTGGAAAAGTTAGGCAGAGAGAGAGGAATAAACTAGTTTTGATTTTACATGTTTCACTCTGGGACTAGAGAGAGAGTGTAGTTGGTAGGGCATTTACCTTGCATGCAACCAACCCCAGTTCAATTCTAGCACTGCATAGGATTCCCCCAAGTTCCACCAGGGGTGGCCCATGAGCACAAAACCATGAAAAACTCTGAGCATCACCAAACATAAACAAAAGTAAACCATAATCACAGCTAGTGTGATCCCAAAACAAAACAAAAAATTTTTTTTCTGTGTTAGTATAACACATTTTGTAATCACCAAATATATTATGACCAAATCTGAAATTAATTTTCCCCACCATTTTTTAAAATTTTTTCAGGAGTCTAATTGCATATACTTCATGTGGGATCCTTAAAACTAACTTTTCTGTTCTCAAAGTATTAATGATGCATCTTAGAGTCCATTTTGCTCTCATAGCTATTTCATCACTTCAGTTTGTATCAGCGAAGAATTATGTACAACAATGATCTCAAAAAGCTAGACAATGACTTTCAACCCTTTCATACCTTGTGGCCCAGCAGTTGACTGCACCTGGACTCATCACGGTGCTCAGGCACATGTCAGAGGTAGAATGGAGGTAGCATAGGGAGCTGATACAGTTTCAAGGGAACTAGATTTCAATGTCTATTATTTATCATGCAAATAAAGAATTGTGGAACGTGGCACAACAGTGGTACTCAAGAGGTTACTCATGGTTCTTCTGGTGGGCTCAAGGTTACTCCTGGTGGGCTCAAGGAACCATATGGAGTTATATGAGACTAAAACGTTGGCCACATGACACTATCATACTTTATCATGGATGAACTATTTTAAGTGAAATAAAACTTATTCCTAGTGCAGCACCCAGAAGAGGGGTGTTTTATAAATATTATATAACTAATATTATAAATATTAGTTGAAATAACATCAATTCTGAATTTTCAGCCTCATTTCAACCCATGGAAGGGATTAAGGCTACATGGCAAGAAAATTCCCATGAGCAGGACACAGCAGGCTAAGCCAACCTATCTTTCCAGCAGAGGTGACCATGCTATAATTTAGGGAACACATAGAAGCCGAGTGGGTCAGGGATACTGCCAGCCTTTCTCCCTCCCCTGGATATTCTTACAAAAGTACACCCTTAGCTTTGCCAAGACTAGTTCTCCCAGCTTAAATAGTCCCAATCAGCCCCATCATTATATCCTGGTCAAAATGGATGGAGGATACATCTGCATATCACTTTTGAGTGTCAACCATTCTTTATTTTTTTTAAGAATTGCCAATTTTAGGACTGGCTCATGTTGGTGTCAGAGCAGTGTTGTAAATGCCCTGGAGGGGATTTGGTTCCTTGAGCTGTTGCGGAGAATTCTGTCGTATCTATGTCTGGGATCCAGGAGTTAAGGCTGAACGGTCAGTATCTAGTTCCCTGGAGCCTAAGTTGTTTCCACATGACATACATTCAGGGTGGGAGATGTCCCTATGTTGTAAACAAGTATGAGTTCTTATCTCTAGTAGATAAGAGCTTGTTTTTATAAGTACAATTTCCCCTTTGTTTAATATGTCTTTGCAGGAGGAAGTGGTGCTACATTATATTGCTAGTGGATTTGGGGGGTGGAGAGAAAAGAAACCAGACTCCCGACAAAAACTAAGAATATATATGCTCACACATATCTAAAGGAAAAAAATTTTCTTAAAAATAAAAGATGTAATTAAAGGGATAAAGTGGGGCCAGGAGAGATAGCATGGAGATCAGGCATCTGTCCTTTCTGTAGAAGGGCAGTGGCTCAGAAGCTGGCATCCCAAATGGTCCCCCGTGCCCTCCAGGGACGTTCTCCAAGCATAGAACCAGGAGCACCCTCCAAGCGCTGCCAGGAGTGACCCAAAAAACAAATCAAATCCAATAAAAAAAAAACTAAAACAAGGCAAAACAAACAAAAGAGTCTAACAAGAATAAAAAAGAAAAGACAAATAAAACAGAGAAAAGTGGGGGAAAGTGATACAGGAGATCTCTTTACATTTGGGGAGAAACAGGATAAGAGGTAGTGTTATATAGGTCTATACTTATGATGAAAGAATAGGGTTCCCCCTTGTCTTTTGAGATTTCCTTGTGAGGTGTGGGGTCCAGGCAGGGAGGTCTTGGGTAGAGTTCTTGCAGTGACAAGGAGGAAATGGGAACAACTTGATCTAAGAGCAAGTTGTCCTCCCTCATCAGCTATCAATAAGACAAAATCAGAAAACAAGTCACCCTTTGATATGTGCAAAAGCCAAGATCGCTATATACTGGATGTTGCAACCAAGACTGGACAGTACACATCCAGGGACCAACAACAACAACAACAACAACAGCAACAAAAAGCTCTAGCCTAGCTTTGGAATACGATCTGTTCAACAAACAAGAGCTCCAATTCCAGAAGGTTGACTGAGACAACCGCAACTGAATGGGTCTTCTGGAAACATAACGAAAGACTTTATCCCAGGCTCCAGTCTAAGAGCAATATAACGACCAAGAACACCAACTACAGAAGATGGATTAAAACGACACTGAAGAAACATAACTGCTAGAACCACAAAGAAAGACTTCACAAGCTCCATTCCCTGAGCGGCACAGCCATCAAGATCTCTAGATACAGAGGTCTGATTTTACCATCCAAGACAAAGCAGAAGTCTTCCGCACACCATGAAAGCAGCAAGGGGAGAGTAAATAATCATGTAAGGAGTCTAGAGTTAATCCCATGGGAGTATACTTCAGGGGTGGAGAAACCCTGTGTCTCCTAGGTCAGGGAATTCCCACTACAATAACCCCAATAGTTACTGTGCCTATGCAGGGGAATAAAGAAAAGGAGGGGAAAAAAAAAAGCACAAAACAATCATTTTTCCACATGTTTATTTATCGATTGATCGATTTTTTTTGACGTCTTTATTTTGGTGTGGAGATTACGGTTGATGTCTCCAATATTATTTTATTTTATTTTATCTTGTCTTTCTCTTTCTTTTGCATTCGAGCATGAGTTGATTTCAGAACTGAGACTATTGTGTGGTGCCTATCTTTATTACTGTAGTGCTCACCAGTTATTTAATTCGATAATTTTTTCTGTATTGTTGTGGTATTTCAATTACCTTTTTCACATCCTCTCTCAAACTGAGGTTGGAAGCCTCTAGAGAGACTCAGTCCATTTTCAGCGTATTTGACTTTTGACTTCTTTTTTTTCCCCTCTTATTTTGTACCCCATTCTATTGCTTTTCTTGCCTTCAAACAAAACCATATACCTCGATTTTTCTAGCTCTGCCTCTTAAATAGAAGGGGAAACAAGGGTTCCAGGACCAAACAGATCACTAATAGTAAGCCAGACAAAGAGGGGTCCACTTACTCTAGCAGCCCGGGGGATGATGGTGGGGCATATTGGTTGTATAAAGGGAACTAGAATGGGGGGAGGACATAGTTGGTGATGGGTATTCCCCTGATTCAATGTTAATATGTACCTAAAACACTACTGTGAAAGATATGTAAGCCATTATGGAAAAAAATATGTTTTTAATCAGAAACTTTCTTTGACTTACATGTATTATTATTATATCAATTATATTATATGTTATGTTATGTCAATATATTATTATTATTTTTTTTTTTTTTTTGGTTTTTGGGCCACACCCGTTTGACGCTCAGGGGTTACTCCTGGCTATGTGCTCAGAAATCGCCCCTGGCTTGGGGGGACCATATGGGACGCCGGGGGATCGAACCGCGGTCCGTTCCTTGGTAGCGCTTGCAAGGCAGACACCTTATCTCCAGCGCCACCTTCCCGGCCCCATGTCAATATATTATGTTATGTTAGCTTACCTCATTATGTTAATCAATTTTGTCTCTTGAATAAATTCTTACAATAAAAAAAAGAATTGCCAATTTTATTAATAATATTGAATCTTGAGATATAAATCACAATGTAATCATGGTGCACAAATACATTGCTCAAGGCCTCCTTTCTGCTATAATTGCGCCATGCACACGGGCCTACAAAAACAATTTTGTAAATCAGTTTTTTGTGAGGAAGGGCCATGGGCCACAACTAGTGATGCTTAGTGCTCTGTACTCTGGAATCATATTTTTCCCAAAAACATTCATAATGACCCTACTGCTTTTCACTATTTAAATTTACCAAGGTCTAACAAGGCTATTTAATTTCAGCACATGAATAGTCTACCCAGAGGGGACTAGGAAAGAAATCAATCTCTTGAATTGTCCCTTCTGAGTTAGAACTCCTTCACCCATGTGTGAGTCCCAGACCAAAAGCAAATTGCTTTTTTCCCAGCCCCAAGACACCTGTTCCTAATTTCTCTGAGGGAGCTAAATGTTTCAATCTTAGGAGAGTAAACAGAACCAAATAAGGACCTAGATGTCCCTTATCTGTGTTTGCCCAGAGTCTTGCTTCTCTCTGACCATTCCTGAGAAAAGATCATGAGGTTAAGATCTCAGGAAGATAGTAGATCATTTGAAGTCTCTCAAAAACTTCAAGGGCTGCTCTTGGATGTCACAATAGGATCACATGCTTATCCCAAACACAGATTAAAAGTTAGATTCCCTCTAACTGCCAGTGCACGTGGAAGAGTCTCAGTTTTGTTTGTATGGCCAGAGATAAAGCTGGTTACAGATCCAGCAACTTCTGACTCATATACTAACTGCCTGAGAATGTCTGTTTCCCCATCATGCAAAGGGGATCTGGATTTCTGTGATGTGCACAAGCCCAATGAGCACTGACTTCCCTTACTCTCTAAGAATTATCTTTGATGATTTTTTTTCTTCTTGACTCTAGTACACAATGACCCTGCTAGGGAGAGACAGTGGAATAATGATATTGAAGACACCCCAGGGTATTTGTTGTCCCCCCCTTCCAGTTGAATCAGATCATATCCAGCCAAAACCTTGGAGTCCAAGTCACTCATTTGGTCAGTGACGTTTCTCAACTACCTACACAGACTCAGTGCTGAGTGGCCAGTAGTGCACTAATGCCTGCCTCTCTGGGGTCTTAGACCTCCAAGAAACATTTTAACTAAGCAGAAATATGCAATTGTGGCTTTTAATATGGGTTTCAAAAGATTAACAGGGATTTACCTCTTTTCATTTCAGCAGTCAGAAAGGGCTTCCTAAAGAAGTCTTTGATCTGAGACCTGGAAAGGGTCTTACTGTACCTTTGGCCTTAGTTATACATTAATGATTTTATGGGCGGGGGGAAGAGTGCAGGGGCACACCTGGCTATTCTCAGGGTTTACTCCTGACTCTGTGTTCAGGAATCAGTCCTGGTAGTATTTGAGGAACTATATGCAGTGCTAGGGAACAACCCAGATCAACTTCCTGAGAGGGGAGTGCTCCCAAGAGGAAAGTGCTCCTCTCCTTCCTGGTTTGTGATTGTTATGTGCACAGCTCATTCTAACTTCTTTTTTTTTTTTTTTTTTGGTTTTTGGGCCACACCCAGTAACGCTCAGGGGTTACTCCTGGCTATGCGCTCAGAAGTTGCTCCTGGCTTGGGGGACCATATGGGACACCGGGGGATCAAACCATGGTCCGTCCAAGGCTAGTGCAGGCAAGGCAGGCACCTTACCTTTAGCGCCACCGCCCGGCCCCTCATTCTAACTTCTTAAAGAGAGCTATTTTCCCCAACATCTGAAACCTCACCATGTATAGTCTAAAAAAATGCAGCAGCAAATGAATACTTTTCTGTAATTGTATGATTCCTTAAACAGTTTTTTCATCAGAGCGGATACTCAAAAACTTTCTTTTTTTTTTTTTTTGGACCACAACCTGTGACTATCAGGGGTTACTCCTGGCTATATGCTCAGAAATCGCTCCTGGCTTGGGGGACAATATGGGACACCAGGGGATTGAACTGCGATATGTCCTAGGTTAGCACATGCAAAGCAAATGCCCTACCACCTGCACCACTGGTCCAGCCCCAGTCAAAAACAATTTTTGTTAATTTCTTGTTGTTTTTATATCTAATTCCTTATGAAACACAGTCTTCGTTGGTAAAGTAGAATGCTTGCACTAGGAATTCTGGCCACAAAAAGATAGCTTTGGCAGGACACCTTTGAAAAGAAGGGATTGCCATAGTACTCGAGTTTTCTGAAGCAGCTTACTCCTTTGATCTCAGCACCATCTTGACTCCTGAGTATCACTTGATGTGGCCCTGGAGGACCCCAGCACTGCCAAGGTAGCCTGTATATACACCCTGATGTAATACCCAACAGCACATCCTCCTCAGACTCTTGAATTGAATCACCAACCTTGTTAATCAAGAATCAAGGGTGGAGTCCCTGGGTCTCCTGAGCACTGCTTGGGAACTTCCTCCAAAGTAAATGAATAATAAAAATAAGATGCAAAATAAGTCTGTACAGTCCCCCAAATGATCAAGAATGCTCATGTGCTATACTGTTCAGAAAGGCCATGGGCATGTTACCCTATTACACAGTTGTACCCCTATCTGTGGGGTGGTGATTGTCTAACCATGTGTATGGTGCCATCTATTGCTCAGCTCAGCCTCCTGAATACTCCATTCAATTCAGTCCATTTCCAAATTTTCCTGATTCTAACTTCCTTGCCTGAATCAGATGTCTGTTCTTCAGTTCTATCTTGTTGCCTTTCAATCTGAACTTGTTTCCTAGGATGGTTTCTCAGAAGAGAGTTAACTCTATATTACATTAGCCTTTCCAAGGAGCAGCTAACACTAGTGCCAGGAAAGAGAAGTAGACTGAAAGAGGTAGAAATTACAGATCCTCTCTCCTACCTTGAGATTGCTTTGAGCTTTCAAAGTAAGATGACGAGAGTTTAATCTCCCTCAATATTATTAATTTTGAGTATAATTTTATTATCTCCTTCCTTCTATCTGCTTTGGGATTATTTGTTGTTGTTTTGTAGCTTCTCCAGTAAAGAGGTTAGAGTGTTGATTTGAGCCCTTTATTTCTTCTTTGTGTGCACTTAAATAGCTAGAAACTTGTCTATTGCTTTTGCTGTGTCCCATAGCTTCTGATAGTTGGTGTCTTCATTCTCATTTGTTTCAAGGAATATTTATATTTCATTTATTCTCTTTGATTCAATTATTATTTAATGGTATATTGTTTGGTTTCAAGACATTTAACTTTCTTGCCACATTTTTATGCTTGATTTCTACTGTTTTGGATTTGTAGTCTGAGAAGATACTTAATATGGTTTCTATTTTTGTGACATTTTTTTATTGATGTTTGTATGTGTCCTAGCAAGTGATCCATCCTGAAGAATGCCTCATCTGCAGTGGAGAAAAATGGATATCCAGTTTTAGAGGGTAAAGTGGGGGATCCTAAGTATGTCTGTTAGACCAAGTACTTTTAGTTTATCATGTAGGCTTTTGCTTCTTTATTGATGTTTTGCCTGAATGATCTGTCCAATGATGAGAGTGGAGAATTGAAGTCTCCTGTAACTGTTGTGCTACCATGTCTATATTTTCTTGAGTCACTTAACATTTAATTTGTAAACTTTGCAAACCCTTCATTTGGTGAAATATCTTGATAAGAGTTAATTTCTCATGAGCTATTGATCCCTTAAACAGTATGTAATGTCTTTTACTAATTCATTTGTTTAAATACTATTTGGTCTGAAATCAGTATGACTGTCTTTTTGTTCTGTCAGCTGTTAGAACCTGGCCTAAGATACATATGAGGAACTAGGCTGCCAGTATTCCCAGGAAGCACTTCGGTGTGACAGGAGTCGCAGTTGTTTTGTTGTTTGATTATAGTTTAGGTGTCATGTTTGCAACAGTGTTAATTGTTTATTGTTGTGTTGTAAACTTTTTGTTTGTTTTGGGGACAAACTCAGAAGTGCTCAAGACTTTACTTGGCTCTGTGCTCATGGTTCATTTCTGGTGGGGCTGAGAGGACCATATGAAGTGCCTCGTGCAAGGCAAGCACCTTACTTACTGTAATCACCCCAGCCCCTTGATGTAGAAACTTAATGTACCTTCAGTTTACCATCACCACCACCAAAGTGCCTAGGACCCTCCACCACTGTCCCTATATCATTTCTAGTACGCTTCTCCCCCCCTAACCCTTTCTCACCGCTGCTGGCTAATCTAAGTTCTGAAATCCAAGACTAAGGGAAGGGTTTGCTTACTTGAAACAAGCTATTCCCTTGTTTTGTTTCTTTCTGTTCCACAGAAGAGGGAAATCATTAATTCTTTGTCCCTCTCCCTCAGACTTACTTCACTGAGCACACCCTCCAGGTCATCCATGTTGCAATGAACCACAGGTTTCCTCTTAGAGTTGCATAGTTTTCCATAGTAATCTCAAGTTTCAAGGCAGAGCGGGGGAGACTTCAGGCTGTATGTCTGTCTCTCAAGCTCCATCATCTCCTGTCAGACTTGCAGTCAGTAGCTATGAACTGATGCACCTCAAAGACAGGTGTTCCCCAGGAGTACAGGCAGATCTTAAAGGGCGGTAGCATCACCTGAATCATGACACCACCTTTGCTTACTCTAGGGAGCGTTTTCCATGTTCCTTGGAAAGGGAGATGTGTTTTGAATTCTAGGTCCTATAAAAACCTGTTGGTCTCAAAATCTACAACATCTTTATTTTCAGCTGGGTTGCTGCATAAAACTTGGGCAGTGGAAGAGCAATTCTGAGACTGGCCTTTTTCAAGCCTTTTGGCAGGCATCATGGAGCAGCCCACATTTCAGTGATTATAGAGTCTGTGTACCATGCTGGGGTTTGGGCCATGAGATCGTCGGGTAGTAGGAGGCTGTGCTTGGACCTGTGCCTACCAGCATCAGTGTTAAGCACTGCCAAAATAGCCAGCTTGCAAGCTCCAGGGAGCAGCAAGGACAGCTATTACCAATCTGCCTGGAGAGGCCAGCTTGCCTAACAGAGGGCGGGTGCCATGGGCCGGGCCCCCTTTCCAAATGAAGTATTAAATTAGCATCATTTCATCTCACTCCAAAAATGTGCCCAGAACACATCTCTCCTGCACCCTCAGAGAGGAAGCATGCAGCCCAGAGAGCTGACAGCAGGCTGTTTTGACCTGTGAAGCTCTGTGGTTGGACTTCTCTAAGTGCCATGTTGGGGTGGGGGCAGGGTAGGGAAGCCTTTCTCCTTTCATCCCCAGCCAGAGAATAGATGACTCTGTTGGTCCCCTGCTCATCATCTTAATCACAGGCTGAAGATGAATATCGTTGGTTAGTTTCCCTTTTCTCCATATATACACAAGGCCTATTTATAGCTATTTGCTGACGGACTCTACCAATGACTTGAAAAACTTGTATTTAGAGAGAGACACTAAAAATGTGCATTCAATAGAGAGCCATGGGTCTGGATTAGATTAGCCTATTGTGGGGAGAACTAGAATGGAGACGGCGGTTGGGATGGGCAGATTGATGCCAGGCTGGAGAGGGCCATCTGCTGTCACTTGAATGGGGGGTGATTAGAGGAACCACAAGTTCTTCTGTCTTTGCTTTGTGATTACAAGCTCAAAGGGGCCCTCATGTATGTCTTTCCTGGGCACTGTATGTTCAAGCCTGGTGAGAGCTTCTGCACAGCCATGGTCAGGCAGATGGCTGCTATTTTCTTTCCTGTGCTGCCTTTGTTTTTGCTCTTATTCCCTTTGATATTAACCTTTTTCTCCATAGACTGTGTCCTTCTTCCTCTCTGTATCTCTGATGTCACTTCTCACTTAGTCACTATTAGTCACTACCATGTCTCTTCTTAGTCCTTGTTTGTGCTATTATAATATATATGTATATATATAAATATGTATACACACAGAGTGGAATATATATGTATATGTATGCATGTATACATACATATGTATATATATATATATATATGTACATATATATACTTATATACTGCTTAGGTCTAAGGAAAGAGGAAATCTTACAGTTCACTGCAACTGAGTTGGAACCTGAAGGGGATTGTGTAAACAATAGAAGTCGATGGAAGGACAATTAGTGTATGATCTCACTCACCTGTGGTGTATAGAGAAAGAAAACAGGGGAATAGATTTTATCAGATGATAACAAACCCTGGGCCTGGAATTACAACTCTATGATTACTAAACAAAAAAGGGAAGGTGGATAGGAGGGAAAAGAAAAGGTAGGCTAGAGGTGATATGGGAACAGTTGTGAACGGTCTTGGGTACTTAGGAGGTGGGAAAGGTGCAATAAGTTTGTACATCTAAACCATCAGTGTTAGTACTTTTGTAAACATGTTAGCTTAACTACAAAGAAAAAATATTTATTAGAAAAAAGTGGGCCCGGAGAGATAGCACAGCGGCGTTTGCCTTGCAAGCAGCCGATCCAGGACCAAAGGTGGTTGGTTCGAATCCCAGTGTCCCATATGGTCCCCCGTGCCTGCCAGGAGCTATTTCTGAGCAGACAGTCAGGAGTAACCCCTGAGCAATGCCGGGTGTGGCCCAAAAACCCCCCAAAAAAAAGAAAAAAGAAAAAAAGAGGGTCAGAGAGATAGTATAGTGTGTAGGGTACTTGCCTTGCATACTCCCTAACTGGATTTGTTCCCAACACCACATATAGTTTCTTAAGCCCTATCAGGAGTGATACCTGAGCAAATAGCCAGGAGTAATCCCTGAGCACCAATGGGTTTGGCACCATCCCTCCCCACCCAACTAAATTTTTTTTTAAAAATTAAAATATTTTCTTTTAAATTTTTCACCAAACAATAGAAAAAAGTAGAGGTAAGACTAAAGCTTGGAAATGCATGGCCCTTGGTAGGGAACAACCATGAGCCATGTCTGGAGGTGCCCATGCAGCTAACTGAACAGTCAGATCTGCAAAAGGTCCCTTCTAGGCACAGGTGCCTTATATGGGCATAGAGAAATAGTAGGGCAAGAGATAGCAAAAGCTGTTGTCCATGGAAGAAAAGGGATGTGAAAGAAGTGTTTGAATATATTTTGAGGATTAAAGTCACACATGAGATGAATGTTAAATTTCCTGTCCACAAATGTAGAGGCAACTGGGGGGAAAGTGTGTAGCCAAGAACTGGAACCTGGGTTTGCATAAGCTGGAGACAGCAAATAGACAAAAAGAATCAGACAAAAGAATCCATGGTCTAGAATACCCAAGCATAAGAGGCTAAAATTTCCAGTAGCAATGATAACCCAGAGGAGCACTTGTACCATGCCAGTCTCTGGAATAAGCACTCTGTGTGTATTTTCCTTTTATTTATTTATTTAGTTAGTTGTTTTGTTTGGGGGCCACATCTACCAGTACTCATAGGTCACCCCAGGCTCTGCACTCAGGAATTACTCCTAGCGGTGCTCAGGGGATCATGTAGCATACCAGGGATTGAACCTGGGTCTGCAACATGCAATGCAAATGCCCAACCCCTGTACTATCGCTCTGGCTCACATTTTCCTTTTTAAACACTGAAGACATTTTTTAAAAAATGTCCAGAAAAAAGGCCTTCTTACTGCCTGACTCTCCTTTGTCACACCTTCTCCCTCTGTCCTGCTCATACTGATTTTGAGGTCAGCCTCAAAGTTCATTCTCCCAGCCCACAACAGTTTCCTTTGCTTTTGTGCACTTTATTCAGTCAACAAATGCTTATTCTATGATTTTAGAAATCCTGTTGCATTAACCAAATATTGTTAGAGTTATTATTATGATTATTATTGTTATTATAGCCCACTGGGCACTGGTTTTTTCATTCTGAGAATTTGGTATCTAACCTGTCAAGTGATCAACAAAATAATTTCTTAATAAGTGAATGAATGAGTAATATGAAATAGGATACTAAAGATTCTGTTAGAATCAAAGTATAAACCCATGTCTCACTAGTCTAAGTGGCATAATTACCAGGACAACCAGGAGTTGCGAATTCAGCGAGTGCTTAGTTCTTGCTGTTTGGCCTGACACTGATCAGCATATGCACTGGCGAGCATCAGACATAAGCCAACTATTGAAGTTCCCAGTGGCACAGACACATTCTCTGGATACTTATTATGTGCAGTTCAGTAATGATTAACATTTGAACTCTGTCTAGGCTCAGCAAGCCACATTAAAGTGCTTTTTTCACTAGGACTTTAAAAATATCAAATATAGGCTGAATGAGTAGGTGTCGGCAAAACTGACTTTGTAAACTGAAAATCATAAACTTAGATCCATTTGAATCATGTCATGTGGCATACATCTATAAAATTTATGAGCATTTTTATTTTTCCCTTGTAGGTAATAAATAACATCTGTAGTATTCCTCCTCACCTTTTTCTGATTAACTTTATGTCTGCCATATTTTCCCTGACACTCCTGTTTGGCCACAGAGAAACAGGATTCTAAATAAGTAGTGTGGGTGTAACTGAAAACTTGAGGCAATCAGGTTGAAGTCCAGAAAGAAGGGATATAATGAGTATGATGGGTATTTTGCAGGGGGCAGGGGCCACACCTGGTGGTGCTCAGGGCTATTGCTGACTCTGTGCTCAGGGATCATTCCTAGAGGTGCCTGAAAAACCATATGTAGTGCCTGATATCAAACTTCAATCAATTGTATACAAGGTAAAAGCCTGGTCTCCCGTTCTATTCCTCTAACTCAAATTTGATGTTTTTTAATGATGGCCAGCTCTCCTTATTTGGGGGGACAGAGAGGGATTAAGCCACACCCTGACAAGTTTAGGAACTAATTTTACTCAGTACTCAGAAATGCCCAATGATGCTTAGGGAGTCCTGTAGCACCAGGGATGGTACCTGAGCCTTTTATATGCAAAGCATACTCTGAGCTTGTTGTACCATTTCTCAACCCTGAGGACTCTATTTTAAATCTTTTCTGCAGTACACACCAGCAGAGCTTCATAGACCCTGATAGTGGGGGTGATCCTGAAAGGCAAAGGAAATGTGTCCCCTTGAGATTCAATCCCACAAATCAGTCCTCTGGCACCCTGAAAACTCTTCAGCTCCCCTCCCTCTCTGCACCACTGCACATGGTTGCATCCAGCAAAATACACTGGGCCACCAGTTTTAACCCTGCAGTTAAAGGAGCCTTCAGGACTGCCAACAGGGTACCAGATGATAGCTGGACAGCTATGATTTCACTGTTTGATATGGTAGACAGTTACCATGTTTGTTTGAAGGGAAGGCCTATATTAAGCCCATAACAAGCATTAATAGATGCTGCTACCAAAGATGATGATTTCAAGTCATTGAAAAGGACAAAGGAACTCTGGAATCGCTCCGTGATAGAGCACCTGCCTTGCAGGTGAGAGGCCAAAAGTCTATTCCTTGGCACCACAATGTTCAGTGCCATCTGTCAGCACTGACATTTGTGATCCACAGTAAGAACCAAATTTGTAGAAGCCCCACAACTTGGAGTGTGGCTCCACCCCACCTGCACCAGCAATAAAGGCAAATACAACAGGAAGGGGGGGAGAGTAATACAATAAATACATCTAAATATATCTTAGCAGATAAGATTATTAGATAAGAGGAAGGAAGGAAGGAAGGAAGGAAGGAAGGAAGGAAGGAAGGAAGGAAGGAAGGAAGGAAGGAAGGGAGGGAGGGAGGGAGGGAGGGAGGGAGGGAGGGAGGGAGGGAGGGAGGGAGGGAGGGAGGGAGGGAGGGATAAATAAATAAAGGGAGGGGTATGTAATCCATGCTTGGCAAGGCTAGATCAGGCTTTAGTTGAACTGGATTTGTGAAATCAACGCATATGTATTTAGATAATTATGGGATCAGGTAGCAACTAGTTAAAAGTTCTCAAAAGTAAGTGAAGCAGTGGGAATCACTGTTCTATTTCACTCCAAGTCACTAGTTTGGCTGTGCTTTGGGTGTAATGTAGAGAATTTAACTGATATTGACATTTTTTCCAGTCTGGATTTTTTTTTAATTCATTACATTGTACAACTTTAGTGGATAGACCTTGATACGTTTTGGGTTTTTTTATGTTTTTTTGTTTGTTTGTTTGTTTTGTTTTTGGACACAACTGGCAATGCCCAGGGGTTACTCCTGGCTCTGCATTCAGTAATTACTCCTGGTGGACTGGAGAGAGGATAGAACCTGGGTTTTCCATTTGCAATGCAAATGTCCTACCTATTGTATTATTGCTCCAAACCAACCTTGATGAGTTTTGAGACATTCATGAAACCAGGGCCATAGTCTGTAGTATAGAGGAGGGGGAATTTTATACTATATTACAAGTTTATGTATACTTAAATTATAATTATAAGTATATTAAGTCTATACTTAATATACTAAAAATATACTAAATATTATGTAAATATTATATATATGGTAAACTTATACTATAGAGAGGAAACTGTTAAATGTGTATTTACACTTCTAAAAGTTTTCTCCCTCCCTCCCTCTCTCTCTCTCTATGAAGATTTTATATAGATCTTCCTCGGCAGAGGTCATTGTAATGAGCAGGATAGCACACATGCTCTGGTACTCACAGATCATTGTCATACTTGCTGGGCTCACAGTCCTTTCATTGTGATTGCACATGTCTCATAGGGATATATATTCCTGACCATAGTGCTTGCACATCTGTGTTTTAGTTTCGGTGCTCAGTGGGAATCACCCCCGCAACACACATTTTGGTTACAGTGCTTGCTCATACCTGAGGGGCAGTCAGATCACTTGCAGTACAGATGATCTCAGGCAGCAGAGCTGCTGAGCATGAGCTCAGCTTATGCAGCAGTACCAGAGAACTCATGACATCATGCCTGCAAGGCAGACACTTAATCACTAAGCCCCCTCAGCCTTTTTCATAGTCAAATTTTAGGCAAATGGAGTAGAATTGTTAGCATGGACACTGGGACTCGCATAACTAAAACTTTGACTATAATTTCCTTTCCTCCTATAATTTTCTGATTACATTATGTTTCCTTGACAGCTGATTCAGATCTCATAGTTACAGGATTGGGCAGTTGCTCGCATCTTGATTTTGATGGTTATCCATCAAAGGACATAGATTTCCTCTGTAGTGAAATAATTCCTTTGGGGAGGGTCCTTTTTTTATCTGGGTGCATTGCTATGGCAACTGCTATGAGAATTCAAATGAGAACCCAGGATTCTTACACTTAGTGTCTAAGGGTTGGACACCCTGAAGATCTTATTTCATCCTCTCAACTGTGCTATGACTGAGTAATTACTGTTATGCTCCTTTCGTGCACAATGAACAAGAAATTCAGAGTGTTTGAATGACTTTATATGATAGAAAAAAGAGAGGATTCTGAATGCTTTATGATGTGTGGTGATTTTTCCGAATTTCTTTCAGAACTAGAGAGTCAAGGTATCAGGAATGTGGTGAAATTCCTAGCAGTTCTGCCAAGTCCTACGTTTCAACTAGGAGGGCCAGAAGACATTTTTAAAGGCTTTTTTAATCTCTGAAAAATTATAGTAGGTCAATAATATATTAGCTCGAAGGATGCAGGTTTCAACCAGTGTGGTTTTTTTTTTTTTCCCATAAACTATTTCTAGAGAAAAGCTGCTTTTTTTTAGCTCTAGGATTGTTTTGTAAGATAAGTATCAAAAAAACCATGAGCCCATTTGCATGTAGCTGTTTAAGTCCTGACCACACAGCGAGATGAGAGGCAGCTGAAGCTGAGCAGCATACAGGACACGTGGAGGCAGGAGCAGACAGGAGATCCTGACCATATGTGCTCCAGCGCATCACACAAAGGTCATAAGGCAGGTTCTGTGATGAAGGGAAGCATTGAGCTATGAGCCATGCCCTTCAAATGGCCCAATGAGGCCCTTACTGACTTGAGCTTCTCTGAACATAGACTTCTTGAAGCTTTTCTTGAATTGGCCCATGAAGAAGTGGTCAGCCAAGCAAATGTTAAGTAGAAATAAACCTTGTATGTAAATAAACACTGAGAGTCCCATTTGACTTGTATTATAAACTAATAAATGAGCTGCTTTCTTTAGGGGGTTGAATGTATTGGGACACACCTGCTGTTGCTCAAGATATGTTCCTGGCTCATGCTCAGGGGTCGCCCAATTGGTGCTCAAGGGACCATATGCAGTGCCAGGGACCAAACTGGGTCAATTGTGTACAAGGCAAGCATTTTTAACCCTGTTACTTCTCTCCATCCCACTAAAGGTACTTTCAAGTAATGTTATCATAAGCATAAAGTTTGGAGATAGTTGTGTTCATTAAACGTAAGTTTGAGGACTATTTGTTTAAAAATTATATCTAGGGGGCACTGGAGCAGTAGTGCTAGAGGTAAGGCATCTGCCCTGGCGTCCCATATGGTCCCCCCAAGCCAGGAGCAATTTCTGAGTGCCTAGCCAGAAGTGACCCCTGAGTGTCAACAAGTATGGCCCCAAAACAAAATAAAACAAAAAATTATATCTAGGGATAGTACTCTAACTATAACTGTTAGTAGTTAGTACAGCTTGCTGTATCTAGGCCCCACACAAGTTTGAGTCCTAGAACCACATGGTCCCCCAAGCATCACTGGGTGAAGCCCTGGAAGCTTGCAGGCATCAAGGGTAGCCCAGATATTTCTGGCCCCAAAAGCATCACAGCCTTGACCCATTATACTGAATCTGTGGCCATCCAGTGAGACCCCTGGACCTCCCAAGTATTGATTGGAATGCCTGCCCACCCACCCTGCAAAAGAATACCTCTTCCTAAGGTCTAGAGAGGAAATAAGCTCTTGTTTTACTTGTGCGAGACCTGGGTCTCATTCCCCATACAATATATAAAAATAATCCCCCAAACTCAAAGCCCCTGAGGTCTAGAAATTATGACCCCAAAAGTCCCCCAAACACATATTCCAAATTACCTATGAAGATTCCATATTAGAAAATATCCTGGTGACCTAATATCTAGGAAAGCTGTGGTTTTCCCCACCTAACCCAAACAAGTACTTTTTTGTTTGTTTCAGGGCCATACCTGGTAGTACTGAGGGCTTAGTCTTGGATCTACACTCAGGAATCACTCTTGGTGGTGTTCAGGGGACCATATAGAGTGCTGGGGATTTAACTTAGTTGGCTGCATAAAAACAAAGACCTTCCTGTCTTACTATCTTTCCAATTCTAAACAAGTACATTTGCTATAAGTAATAGCTGAAGAAGGCAGTGCAGTAGCAGGAAGAATAAAATTGGTCTTTATAGATGGAAATTTTAAATTATGGAAATGATAAATAAAAAAAACAAACAGAAAAGAGCTCAGTGGCCATGAAAAAGCAGAGTAGCGTGGGAATGGGGCTAAACCCTAAATGTGGCAAGTTAAGGCTTCTACCAATAATGCTTCCCCTAATCCTATTTAAGCCTGGAATATGTTGGGGAGACAGATTTCACATAATATATTTAATAAAACATGGATGAAAATAGAAAATGGGTTAAGGTGCTTGCCTTGCATGTAGCCAATCCTAATTTGATCCCTGGCATTATGCATGGTCCCTGAACACTTCCAGGAATGATCCCTGATCACAGAGACAAAAGGAAGCCCTGAGTATTGCCAGGTTGGGCCCCAAACAAGAAACAAACAAAAATCCAGAGTAGTTTTCACTGTGGAGCCAGAGGATGCAATGTACACTCACAGAGCAAGGCTGACTTTCCTGCAGAAAATCCAAATGCCCCAGGCATATCCAGTTTTCCCCATGCAGTGAGTGTATCCCCTATCCCAATTAGTGCCTTTCAAATGATATCTTAGCTGCATGCCTCTTCTGCAAACAAAATATAGAAATGTACAATATATTTAGATGATATACAGATATTTTTCCTGAAGGGTAAAACCACACTGATTGAATGGGGACATAGGGAACCCAGATTCCCATTGAAAGAGGGGGACTTCTGGAACTTACAAGGTGCTTTGGAACTCCTGGATCTGAAGAATGTAGTTTTCTCTCCTACATTGTTCCATCTCTTTCTGGAGACTTAAACTCCTTAAGTTCTTCAGAGGCTGCTCAATTCAAAGAACTCTGAAATTTTACTCTGTGTTATATAAGATAGTGGCTTCCTTCATTTGCTCCAAAACTTTTTTGCTGATCTTCTTTTTCACATCCAAAATCAATATACATAGCTAATCTGTCTCATAACAGAGTATTTCTGTCTGCCCAGAAAACCAGAGGTAGTTTTAATCTCAGAAGGAAAGGGTAGTTTGTTTATTCTTCTCTATGAAGCCCCTAGAACTGCCTACAGATGAATAAATTTAGTGCCCATTTTTTTCTACATCAGGCTAGTGGATAAAATATTTGACATTTATGGGTTAAGAGCCAAGACTGACCTAGGACGCCAATACCCATCCCTCTCAAGGCTCCCTCCCCAACTCAGTTTTAGGGATCAGTTTTTATGTTGCGTTGCCTTTTACCCTTTGTTGCTACTTTATAATGTATCTTTAAGTCCTACATATGAAAGAGATCATTTTTGTATTTATTATTTCCTCCAATTCCATTTATGTTACAACAAAATTGAACACTTTTGTGCTTTAGAGGATACTGCTGAGACACCAAATAGCCAATTTATAGAATGAAAAACAATATCTGCACCCAAATAGGTACTTTTATCTGGAATTTATAAGGAACTCTTCCAACAAAAGGTTTGAGGTTTTATTTGAAAAGGGCAATCTGTTCGTACAGCAGGGTTGGGATTTTGCCTTGCATGTGGAGAGCTGGTTTCAGTCACCAGCATCCTATATGATCCCCAGAGCTTCCCAGAAGTAATTCTGATTGCAGAGCCATGAGTAACCCCTGAGCGTTGCCAGAAGTGGCCCAAAACAAAAAAGGGGTGCAATCAAAATATTAAAAGGACAAAACATCTAAATAGCCATTTCTTCCTGGAAAATAGACAAATAGAAAATATAAACATAAATGTTTATATTATATAATGTATAGTATATATAATGCATGAAAAGATGTACAATTTTATTAATCATCAGGTAGATGCAATTTCAAACTAAGTGTACATACCACTTTATACCACCAGCATGGCTATAATCAAAAGATAGTAACATCTGTGGACAGGGATGTGGACAAATGGGACCCCTCCTCCATCACTGGCAGGACTATAATGTGAATCAGACACTTCAAGAATCTGCAGTTCCTCAAGAGATTAAACATAGAGCTTCAATATTACCAATAAATTCCTTTCCTTGATAGCTTTCTGGAAGAAATGAGTATATACATACATACCAAAACATGTTCATCTGGTGAAGGGACGGGTGTTGGAACATTGTATGGCTGAAATTAAGCCATGAATAACTTTATATCTGATTATCTCATGGTGATTCAGTTTTAAAAATCTTCCCAAATGTTTGTAGAAACATTCATAACAGCCAACAAATAATTCATACCAGATGTCTTACCAATGGTTAAATAGAAGGTGGTATATCTGTACAAAATAATGCTACTTGGCCATAAAATAGAATAATGTACTATTTTAAGTTGTACAGATGAAGCTTGAAAACATTCTTCTCAGTGAAAGAAGCTATCTAACATATTAGTTTCTATAGAAGAAATATCCAAAATAGGTAGATTCAATGAAGCAGAAAATTGATTGGTTTATTAGAGCTGGAAGATGTGACATGAAGTATGGAATGATTGCTAGTGATAGCAGTCATCAGCTCTAGTAAGATGCCTTAAAAAGCACTAACTTACACTCTGAAGAGGTAAATTCTATCCAACAAGGCTGTTAAAATATTAATTAGTCGTGTATTTTTCATTAAATTTTTGTGTCCCATGATTACAGAAGTAAAAATGACCATTTCTGTCTGGTATTTAACTCCCTTGAACTTGTTCCATCCTATGTACCAACATCTCTACCTAAACCATCTCTAGCACTGACATCTTTTTAAGGCACTGCACCATTGAGACTGCTTCTCTCATTCTTGAATATGTAACCTCCTTTTTTTTTTTCTTTTATAATATTTTATTTAAACACCTTGGTTACAAACATAATTGTTGTTGGGTTTCAGTCATATAAGAGGACACCCCCCATCACCAGTGTAACATTCCCACCACCATTGTCCCAAATATCCCTCCTCCCCACCCCACCCCTGCCTGTACTCTAGATAGGCTTTCTATTTCCCTCATACATTCTCATTGATTCTCATTGTTAGGATAGTTCGCAATGTAGTTATTTCTCTAACTAAACTCATCAGTCTTTGTGGTGAGGTTCATGAAGTGGGCTGTAACTTCCAGCCCTCCTCTCTTTTGTCTCTGAAAATTATTGCAAGAATGTCTTTCATTTTTCTTAAAAACCATAGATGAGTGAGACCATTCTCTCTCTCTCTCTCTCTCTCTCTCTCTCTCTCTCTCTCTCTCTCTCTCTCTCTCTCTCTCTCTCACTTATTTCACTCAGCATAGTAGATTCCATGTACATCCATGTATAGGAAAATTTCATGACTTCCTCTCTCCTGTTGGCTGCAAAATACTCCATTGTGTACATGCACCACAGTTTCTTTAGCCATTCATCTGTTAAAGGGCATCTTGGTTGTTTCCAGAGTCTTGCTGTGGTAAATAGTGCTGCAGTGAATATAGAAATCTCCTTTCTTTTTTTTTTTTTTTTTTTTTTTGGTTTTTGGGCCACACCCTGTGATGCTCAGGGGTTACTCCTGGCTGTGCGCTCAGAAGTTGCTCCTGGCTTCTTGGGGGACCATATGGGACGCTGGGGGATCGAACTGCGGTCCGTCCTAGGCTAGCGCAGGCAAGGCAGGCACCTTACCTCCAGCTCCACCGCCCGGCTCCGAAATCTCCTTTCTTAACCTTCTATGTGATCATTTACTGTGTGATCATTCATTTATTCAGTAAGCATTGCCTATTTTTATTGATATTGAGACACTTGGTCTTGGAGTTTAGGGATAGATGTCACACCCTCACTTTTTTTAAAACTAGTAAAGATATGTAAAGACATGAATTTTTTCACAGTTTATCCAAAGGCCCACTTCTTTTATAACTTGCAGAGCTTCAGCCTATATAACTCTTCCTACCATCATCTTTTATATTTATTGTTTGTTCTTTACTATATGCTGCCTACTCTTATTGCTTAATCATTTTATATATAATAGCACCTTAATTAATTTGTAAAATTACTAATGTACCAAGCCCCTATGTACTCATTTTCAATTGCTGACATAATAAATTCACACGAACTCAGTGACCACAAATGACTCAGATGTATCATCTTAGGATTCTGTAGGGAAAAACCAGACTCAGGTGTCACAGGGCTAAAACAATCTGTTTTTCTTTTCTTTTCCTGCTTCTAGTTATTCATTGCATTGCTCATGGCCCCTCTTTCATTTCAAAGCTAGAAATAAAGCATCTCTCTGAACTGTCATGGTAACCTTTGCTCCCTCTGACCTCACACAGGAAATAATCCTATCTTTAATGGACTCATGATTAGATTGGACACAACTAAAGGATTTGAGACATTATATTTCAGGGATCTTACTCTTTTTTTTTTTTTTTTTTTTTTTTTTTTTTTTTTTTTTTTTTTTGGTTTTTGGGCCACACCCGGTAACGCTCAGGGGTAACTCCTGGCTATGCGCTCAGAAGTCGCTCCTGGCTTGGGGGACCATATGGGACACCGGGGGATCGAACCACGGTCCGTCCAAGGCTAGCGCAGGCAAGGCAGGCACCTTACCTCTTGCGCCACCGCCCGGCCCCGGGATCTTACTCTTAATCATATCTGCAACATTTATCTAGCACATAAGATAAAAGGTTCCAGGGGAATTGAGACATGGATATATTGGACACCATTATTCTTTCCACTGTACTTCATTGTTGTAGTGACAGGTCTTGGTCTCCTCCCTAATCCTGAGGGCTTTTTCTTTGCATATGTTTGCCCTACCTGGATGGGAAGAACTTCTGGATTGGCCCCCTATCCCTACCTGTTCTCCACCCAGTGGGGTGGTTCTACTCTTCCCAATATAGACTTGAGTCAGCGAGGCTTTCATGGCTTGTTCCACAACTTGCCTGTCTGCCAACTTTTTCTGCTTGCAGCTAGCTTGTGGTGGAAATTCCCGAATCTGTTTTATCTCCCTGATTTGGTGTCATTTTTTCCTATGTCAGTGTTGCTTCCAGACCCATGTTCCCCAAGTCCCTGGGATTGGGGTATGAGGAATTTTCTTCACCCCATTTTAGATGTCTTTGTATTGCATATGAGCCCAACATCATTTTGACAAGTAAATGAAAAAAGAAATGCTATGCAAGTACTATAAACAACTATGAAAACTAGTACTGGGAAATTTTTGCCTCAAAAAGGACCTAAAACAGGACAACATTGTTAGGGATAGAAAGTCAAAGAAGGAAAAGAAAAAAAAAGAAAAAAAAAGAAAGTCAAAGAAGGATTTTTCAAGATTTGAAAGAGTTGTTGACCACAAAATTATAATACTTCCAAATATGTGTGTTCTTAATGGATCTCAAAATATGTGAAGAAGAAAAAAACAAAAGGGAAAATGAGAAATAAACAAATCTTTAATCACAATGGGAGACTTGTTTTATTTTCTTTTGATTTATATTGTGAGCAACATCTGGTGATATTCAGGAACTACTGGAGTAATACTGTGAAAATAAAAGGGCAATGATCCTCTATTTGTTAATAACCCTTTATCATTAAAAAGAAATTAAGTAGATAGTTTAAAACCTTCCCATGAACAAAACTCGAGGTCCCAACAACTTTATAAATGAATTCTTCCAAACATTTAGGGATAAGCATCCGTTTTACACTCATTTTCAAGAAATGCCCAGTTCTGGGCCCGGAGAGATAGCACAGCAGCGTTTGCCTTGCAGGCGGCCGATCCAGGACCAAAGGTGGTTGGTTCAAATCCCGGTGTCCCACATGGTCCCCCATGCCTGCCAGGAGCTATTTCTGAGCAGACAGCCAGGAGTAACCCCTGAGCACTGCTGGGTGTGACCCAAAAACTAAAAAAAAAAAAAAAAAAAAGAAATGCCCAGTTCTTTTTTGTTTGTTTGTTTGTTTGTTTCTTTTTGTTTGGGTGCCACACTCTGTAATACTCAGGATCTTCACTAAGGAATCAGTCCTGGCAGTGCTCAGAAGACTATATGGGATGTCAGGGATAGAACCCAGTTTGACTGTATACAAGGCAAGCTTCCTACCCACTGTGCTATCACACTGGCCCCATGAAATATATATATATATATATATATATATATATTGTTTTTATAGCAAATTTTTCTCTGAGTTTTATTGTATTTTAATAGTATAAAAAGTTAACCATCTAGGAATAAATTTAAGAGAGATGTATAAGAATTCTAAATATAGTCCCCAACATAATTTTAAAGATTTTAAAAATGTAAAAAAATTGTTGGAATTAACCATACTTGTGAGTTATAAGTCTCAATGTTTTTAGCCATCAATACATACAGATTGATCTCTGAAATTAGTCTAATAAATATCCCAGACAGCAACTTAGGGAAACTTGACATGCTAATCCTAAAATTTATATAAAAAGTAAGAAAGACAAACAATGATTAAGTCTCTTTCTAAAGAAATAATATCGAGGTTAAGGCATTTGCCTTGCACACGGCTGACTCTGGTTCAATCGCTGCCACTTCAAAAGGTCCCCTGAGCAGCAACAGGAGTGATTCCTGAGCAGCAGGCCAGGAGTAAGCCCTACACACTGCTAAATGTGGTACAACCTCCTCCCCTCAAAACCAATCATTAGAAAACTATATAGCACTGATAATAAATGAAATACTGAAGAGTGATTTTCAAAAACATCATGGTGATCAGAAATAAAAGACTTGATGCTATACAGTTTCCATTTATACAAAATTAAAAAGCAGGCAAAAATGATCTCTTCTGATAGCACTTAGTACTGACTCTGCATTCAGGAATCACTCCTCGTGGTGCAAAGGGAGCCATATGTAATTTCAGGGATCAAACTGAGCCTGTGCAAGTGCAAGGGAAGCACCCTTCCCACTGTACTATTTCTCCACCCTCATATTAATATTTGTTTAATGTTGTATTATAACACCATGGCTTACTCAGTTGTTCATAATACAGACATTTCAAGCATTAAATGTTCAAACACCAATCCCACCACCAGTGTGTCCTGTTTCCCACCCATACCTTGCCTTCTTTCAGGCACAAACAAATTTACTTCATATTGTTTGTTTCAACACAAAGGCAAATGGAATTATAAAAACGTAGATCAACAAGGGTCAATTTGAAGTAATTGTTATATCTCTCCATGGTGTTACTAAAATCAGTGTCTGAGGATTTTCTGGGCTGTGGTTGATGCTAGATGAGCCTTTTGTGTTACTTTTTAGGCTCACTGAGGTTGGTAGATTACTATGTAACTATCCCATCACATTTCCTACTGGGCTGACACTACTATAAAATTTTGAGGTGTCATGTGGCTGCATGGTACAGAGTTTATATAGATATGAAATAAATGTGATGTCTTGGAAGTTTGATAAGGTTAAGTTGTGAAGCTGGGTCATTTCTATCAGGGCATGTAGGGTGTAGTACTGGGCTGCTGTGGTTCATGCAGAAAAGGAATTGCCCCACCCATTCTGAGAATTCCACACAGATATCAGCCTGGATTGGACTACCTAGGAAGTATCAGCAGCTTTTATTTTCTTTTGGAGCCTGGTAGAGAAGCCTGGCCATTTTTCTGCCAGAAAGATGGCATACCTTAGAGGAGGCTGCTTTAGTATATTTTTAAGGGCTGAAGGAAACCCTCTGCATTGATTTCCTTATAGCAGTAGTGTCTGGAGGGCAGGATAAGATTAAGGATGGGACAGAGGAAACTCACTGCCAGTTCATCATCCTTTTTCTTTTCTTTCTTCTTTTTTTATTTTTTAAACACAATGTTAACATCTATTTGTTCTGGGCAATGACCCCCATTGATTATATTTTTGTAATTTTCTCCTTGTCTGATTTCTCACAAAAGAAAAAAACTAGTTGAGATAAAACATCTTTCATCATCCTTAATCTTATTTCTTGTGATTTTTTTTGGCTCCGTTTGTTTTAAGGAAGAGTACATAAATATTAGTATAGCTGGGATTGCAAGGTTCCCTTTTTGTTTATGCTCACAAAGCATAGTTGTCTTATTTAGCATTAGTTGGTAACAAAACGCAGACTTCTGGGGCCAGTGAGATAATATAGCAGGCAGGGTGTTTGACTTGCACATTGCCAACTTGGGTTTATCCTTGACACCCCATATGGTTCCTGAGCCTGCCAGGAATAAGCTCTGAGCAATGCCAGGTATGGCCCCCAAAAGGCAGGAAAAAAAAGATGACTTTCCTGCAAACTTGTGGTGGTGTGGCCATCTGTACACTCAGAACACACTTCGCAGAATTGACATCCTTGTGTGCTTCATTTCTAGAAGCATCTTTTTGTACTGAATCCAAAGAATCCAAAAGCAAAAGAGAAATAAGAAGTAAAAGACATTTATTCTTAAGTGTTAATGATTTGTTGAGACACAATTGTTAAGACTGAAAATCTGAAACCACTGGCTCTTTATGGGTCTCGTCTCCAGTCTGTCTTCACTGGGTCATTTCTGCAAGATGGACCAAAGAAATAGGACAATTAGCCTTTTCCACCACCGACTGCCTCCTGCATGAGGCCCAGCATAGCCCCTAATCTTATATGTGGGGAGGAGGATGTTCTAGCAGTTTTTCAAAGTGGACTTCACAGTGGACACAGCTGGGGGATATACTAGCACAGATACATCACATATTACTCTGTTTATTGTTGAGCTTTAATGGTAGCTTATTGAAGCATATATCCATTGTGATTGCTAGGACTATACTTAAATAGTGGATAGGTCAATGTAGACTTGAGACAATGAAACATGGCACAGTAAGCCCCTGGGCTAAGGATATAGGAGAGGAGCACTGGTGGAATGAAGTAGGGGACTGCTCTACCTTGTCCTCACAGACCTACCAGGATCTCTGGTAAGTGGAGCTCAGCCCTCTCTCACTGTATCTGCTATCTCCTCCTCCCCAAAACTGATGAAAAGGGGGGTCTCAAATAAAGAAAATGAACACCCTCAATTCAAAGCTTTGGTGTCTGATTTTAAAGCAAGCCTGTTCCTGGTTTCCTGTAAGCACTTCAGTCTGCTCTTAACCATGAATTCTAAGGGAACCCATTCAGAGACCAGCAAATCACTGATAAATAGTTAAGTCTGTCTAAGTTGAGGGTCAATTATTAGCCAGTCTCCATGTTATCACCAATCAACTATATCAGTCATAGAAGCAATGTTTTTAGCCCATGTGTCACTCTGGTTCTAAACTCAAGAAAGAGAGGGAGGCACTGTTCATTACTCCTTCCAAAAACCTCCCAACAGACCAGAGAGATAGTTCAGTGGTTCAATGACTAAACACACACTTTGTATACAAGAGATTTTGTTCATTCCCAACAATGGCACTACATATGATCTCCAAGCATCTCCAGAGCAGAGAAATGTGAAGCTAGGAGTAACTCCTGAGCACCACCAAAAGAAACAACAACAGCAAAACACCTTTATTAAGTTTATTTTATGTTATTCTGTGCATCTAAAACCTTGCTTAGAAAGTAGATCCTAAAAGTGTTATCACAAGAAAATTATTTTGTAACTGTATGAGGTTAATGATACTTACTAAATCATTTTAGTAAGTATATCATTTTGCAATGTATACAAATACAGAAATCATATTTGTACGCTGAAGAAAACATAATGATACATATTGATTATATCTCCATTTAAAAACTTCATGACCAATTAAGACCTCAAGACAATAAATTAATGTCAGTCATGGCACCCACCAATAAATTATTCCTACAGCCAGTATTATCCTAGGAACTCAACTATGGACTGAACATTGCTCACTTACTTTTAGACTTTACAACTGTGGCTAAAAAAATAACATACCAACTATTTATCATGGCATGCTTGAACTCTCATACTTTTAGATAGGCCCCATTAAGATGTGCATTAAATCATTTATTATACTATCTACAGAGATATCAGTATACACAGCAAGTATATTTATTTAATCCAATCATTTCACTGCAAAATAAAACAAAAAACCCACATTGCTGTAAGTGAATACCACTCTACATAAGGCCAACTATACATTGGCAGAACATAGTAATTTTGAGGATGAATTAGTGTTCTAATCTCTTTGGGATTTCCCTTATATATCTGGTGGTTTACGACTGACATTTAATGTAACTATAGCTTTCTGTTTGTATTTAATAGAAGATTCATTTCTGTGGCAGGAGATGTATTTGTGCACTAGCATTGAATAAAAGCTACTTTTCTGAAAAAAGGATATAAAATGTTGATTTATAATGACACATTCCAATAACAGTGATTAATTCTCCGAAACTATTTCTTCTCAGGTCTTGAGCACAGTATGATGCCAGGCAGGCATGATTCTTCTCTAGACTACTCAGTCTTCAACATATCTGTGCATGCTGCAATCAGATACAGAAACTGGAAACTCCTCACAGGCTACCCAGGTAAGAAACTTAGTGTTTCTCCCCAGAGCATCTAGGGAAACTCTGGAAAGAAGCATCTGCCATCTGCAAACCAAATCTCTGGGTTACTGAAAGAAGCAATAGGGCAAGAAAGAGTTTCATCCACTCGTCCTGACAAATATGAAAGCTAAATGAAGAATTCAGGGCAAAGAGGTGAAATTCCACTTTAATATATTATGGAAAATGCAGATTTCAATTGTGTATGCCAATGTGCCTGGCACAGCATATATCTCAAAGCCAATTTCTTTTTGTTTGTTTGTTTTTGTTTTGGGGTCACACCTGAAGCACTCAGGGGCTACTCCTGACTCTACGCTCAGAAATCGATCCTGGCAGGCTTGGGGGACCATATGGAATGCCGGGATTCAAACCATCATCCTTCTGCAAGCGAGGCGCACCCCACCTCCATGCCATCTCTCCGGCCCCTCAAAGCCAATTTATTAACTAGTATGTAATGTGAGTTGGTTATGAGGTTGCCTCCCCTGAGCAAGTGACACTTTTAAATCTTTTTAAAAGATGTTATTTGACTATGAGGGTTATGAAGGAGTTAAGCAGTGTTTATAATGAGGACATTTGTAGTTGCTGGTTAAATAACACAGCCATGGGGCGCTTGCCTTGATTGCATGCAGCAGGCCCGGTTGATTCCCTGCAATTCAGGTTGTCCACCAGCCCTCCAGGGGCAATTTCTGCGTGCAGACCCAGGAGTAGCCTCTGAACACCACTGAGTGTGGTCCTAAAACCAAAAAATAAGTAAAATAAATAAAGTTAGTTTTTTTTTTTTTAAAAAAAAAGGACATTTGTGACGTTTATGCAAGACAATTTGTTGTTTGGGATGTCCCTTGGATTGCAAGACAGTTTAGTATCCTTGCTTTATAAACCTCTCAAGGCATTGTGCCCCATTCCACCTGTCACACACACACACACACACACACACACACACACACACACACACACACACACACACACACACACACACCTACCTCTGGACAACCCAAGGATGTAAAGCTTTGGGACATGTTTACCTAAAGTACCAGAAGTAAGAGTCTGAGAGTGCCCACACACATTGCCAGAGGCAGCATCTTTCACGTATCCATACCCACAGCACCAGCTCTGCCTTGTCACCCAGGTCTCCCTCCCACCAAGCTTCTTCACCAACCTGTCCTCTTTCTTTGCCAGGCTGTGGTCACTGGTTCCCTCCGCCTTCTCAATACAACGTTTCTGAGATTCCCTCTTCGGACCCACCCACCAAGACCCTCTGGCTCTTCAACATTGACCAGGACCCAGAAGAAAGATATGACCTGTCGGAAAAACACCCCGACATCGTCAAACAGCTCCTTGCCCGCCTTCAGTTCTACCACAAACACTCTGTGCCTGTGATCTTCCCTGATCAGGACCCCCACTGTGACCCCAAGGACACAGGGGCTTGGGGCCCATGGATGTAGGACATGGGAGAGAGGGTGCAGGGAGAAAGCCTTCTTCTGCCAGTTAGCCAAGAGATGCCCTGCACTCTTGTCTCCCCTGTTCACTCAGTCTGGACTTCTTGGCCCTTCTTTCTATTTATTTCACCCCAGTCCTATATCAGACGCTGATCAAATCTGACACTTCCCCCCTGTCAGCTGGGCGTGTGTCTGGAGGCGAGGCTGACAGGCACCTCCCATTTCTCCTGGAGTAGAGAGCAGCTGAGACCTGGACTTGGCAGTGGAGTTTCTCGCCAAGTCCTAGGGGCTGGAGCAGCTGTGGCCCGTTGCCTCACGCTGGAGGTTAGATTCCCTCTGCCAAGAGCCGGGTTTTTTTGGAGCGACTCACGTTTCGTGAGAGACTAAGAGTACAGACAGTTGTGGGGAGCGCTCTTGGGCAGGGCTTCTAGCCCTGTCTGTAAAGGATCACGCCTCCAGTTCTCATCTGTCAGGTAGCACATGCTTCCCTTCTTCAGGATTAAGATCAACGTGGCAGCTCTTCAGATATGGTTTTTCCAATCCAGATGCATTTTTATCCCACATTCATATTCCAGCTCCTGTTCATTTCTTTCTAGCCTGCCTGCTGGTCTGCCTTTCCTGCACTTCTTTCCCTGCTTTTTCCTTTTCTTCTTCAATCTTTCTTTCTTTCCTTTCTTTCTTCTTCCTTCCTTCCTTCCTTCTTTCTTCTTTCTTTCTTTCTTTCTTTCTTTCTCTCTCTCTCTCTCTCTCTTTCTTTCTTTCTCTCTCTCTTTCTTTCTCTCTCTCTTTCTTTCTTCCTGTCTTTCTTTCTTTCTTTTTCTTTCTTTCTTTCTTTTTCTTTCTTTCTTTCTTTCCTTTCTTTCTTCTTTCTTCCTTCCTTCCTTCCTTCTTTCTTCTTTCTTTCTCTCTTTCTTTCTTTCTTTCTCTCTTTCTTTCTTTCTTTCTCTCTTTCTTTCTTTCTCTCTTTCTCTCTTTCTCTCTTTCTTTCTTTCTTTCTTTCTTTCTTTCTTTCTTTCTTTCTTTCTTTCTTTCTTTCTTTCTTTCTTTCTTTCTTTCTTTCTTTCTTTCTTTCTTTCTTTCTTTCTTTCTTTCTTTCTTTCTTTCTTTCTTTCTTTCTTTCTTTCTTTCTTTCTTTCTTTCTTTCTTTCCTTCTTTTCAGTTATGTAGCCATTCTTGGAGTGTTTACTCCTAGTTTATACCTGGCCCCGTGCTCAGGGAATCACTCTTTGCAGGGCTCTAGGATATTGTGCTCTGTGTGGTGCTGGGGTTAGAACTGGGGTTGATCACATGAAAGGCAAATACCTTAGCCTCTAATACTATCTCTCTGGCCCTTCCTTGCCCCTTTCTTGATTCTGGCTTCCTATGCTTTGGAGGTCTGCTTCAGCCCATCACTTGAAGCACTGCTGATTTGGGAACCTGCCATTCCCTTATCCCCAACACTAAAGCCAGAAGCTTGCCCCAAAAGGGTGGTGAAGTCTAACACTGCACATGCTCATAGTAGACCCCATTAGGGCCTCCTGAGGGTGCCTAGGTCTATCTGAGCCATTACATATGATAGAAAGCCATCTCTTGAGGTGATATTTTTTCCCACTTGCATGGGGTTTATGCATGTGATTGTGAGTTTGTCTTGGGATATGTTAAGAGTTACACTTCTGGGTCATAGAGTACAGTGAGTAAGACACTCAACTTGCATGCTAATGACTCAGGTTCTATCATTGAGCCCTTCTAGGTGTGAATCCTAAGCACAGCAACAGAAGTAAGCCCTGAGCACTACTGGGTGTAACCAAGAAAATAGAAAATAAGAGACATACTTCTTACTTTTTCCCCATCAATGAGGAGAAACCCAGAGAAGTGAGAATGTGGGCCTGAGATGATGAGAGTTGTTAGCTAACACAGAATATAGCCAGGTTCTTGGATCCTGGGCCTTTTTGAACATGGGAGGACTGTTCCCCACACCTCTCTTATTCTCTCTACTTTACTGTGGGTGGTGAATTGCAAAGTTGGGGAAAGATGATGCACAATTTCAACTGCCAGCTTTTCTCAGCCTCACTAATGCTCTACTAATGTGGAACAGTTCAGATTAGCTCCAAAGAATGTCAAACTCAGAGAAATATGTGCAAAAACTGGACTCTCTCTTTTTTCTTTTCTTGCATTAGCTATACTGTTTCATTCTCTGCCTTTATCCATCCAATGCCTGGATCCATGCCTGGTACAAAGAAGGCACTAAATCATTTTTATTTTATTTAACTTTATCCCTGGGATCAAACCCAGATACTTATACATATAAGGCATGCTCTCTGTGACTGAGCTACAACATGGTCCCTCCATGACTTTTATTTTGTGAATAGGGACTAAAAAGATAAAAGAGTGGCAAGTGCCTTATTGACAACTCCAGTTCCATCAACCAACACCACATATGATTCCCTGATCACTACCAAGGATAAAGGATAACATCTGAACGCAGATCCAAGAGTAAGCCCTGAGCACTTTGAGCATTTTTCACCCCGCAAAGAAAGGTAAATGAATGGCAAATTAATAAAAGAGAAAATCCCACTGGATAGAAGATGTTAACCCAATGAGCCAAATTCAGGGGTAGTACAGTCTCTTCTAGTCATTGCTTCTGTTCTCAGGCTGCCCTTCTGGGTGGGGGCAGAGATGATCTTCATGAGAAGTCAAAGAACACTGAGACTGAAGCAGTGATTTGCTGGGGTCGAGGCAGGCAGAGAAGGAACTATACCTGTCAAAGGAACTCTTGACAGCAACACTACACAACTCAGTTCTACAAACAACACTGAAAGTTAAAACCATCAAGCCATAGGATATAGCCCCTTAAGTAATCATCTTTCAATTCAATAACATTATGTTCACTGCTAACTTTTATTAAAATAAGATGATTGGAAGGAAGAAGTGCTAGAATTAATATCACCAATGTCAATCTTTGCCTCATTTCTGGGTTGGCAAAGAACTAGCCCAAAAGCCATCACTTTTCACTTCCAAGTCTATGGCACGTGTTATCAAATGAAGGCAAATGTTCCTTCTGTATCCTTTTAATCTTGTAAGTAATGAGTAGTATTAGCTTGGAAGCCTTCCTGGCATGATAAACTATTTTCTTTGCCTGCTTTACTCTTAGCTGCGATCCTCCAATTCTCATTGCTTGCTCCTGTTTTCAAGGGGCACATTCTACACTCGGTAGATTTTCACAGTTGAAAGATTCCTTTTTAAGTTATCTTTTTGGACTTTTAATTTATCCATGATAGACTGTCTTCATTACATTTTCTTATTCTCTATAAGAATATGAACAGTCATATGTTGTCATTAAAGGGTGTTATGTTATTTCTCACTGAATTGTTTACCTTTCAGATGTTTAATTGAAAACTAACATTTGTTTGGAGTTTCATGACCATTCCAGATTTGGGGTGCCCCTAAATTAAAATTTCTCTTAAAAATATGTCTGAAGATGATATTTTTATCTAAAGCAATGGAACATCAGAACTAGATAGTAGTGGTAGCAGCCCAATATCAGAAACGCAGTTAATGCCTACTTAATGCCTCCAACTTGTACACTTTAAATCTTTAAAATAAAGTTATTGCTATGTGTTTTTTACAGTTTTTTTAATGTGTTGGCCAATTTCATGGTATGTTAATTATATTTTAGTCAAGCTCTTAAATAAATATTGTAAATATATCAGGGCTTAAAAAAAAACAAACCTTGTCTCTGTAATATAGACTAGGATGTTTGAGGGATTACAAGGGAAAGCAAGAATGCCTGTAAAGGATAGTAAGAAAATATATTAATTCTCTATTGTTGCATACTAAATTAACCCCAAATTTAGCAGCTTAAAACAATAAATACTTATTTTGTCCTACATTATATGAAGGCAAAGATTTTGGGAGTAGTTGAACTGGCTGGCTGGTTCTGGCTCAGGACTTCTCAGGAGACTAGTCAAGACATGAAACAGCAATTTTTAAAATTTAAAAAAAATGAAGGAGAGGAAGAAAGGAGATGGTGCAGTGGTTAAGGTATTATTTGCCTTGCACTATGCTGACCTTATTTCTATTCCTCAACAACTAGATATGGTCCTCCAAGCACCACTGGGAGTAATTTCTCTTAACATCACTGGAGGTGCCCCCTGCCAAAAGAAAAGAAGCAGGATGCTTCTGGCTAGAGGTTTTAGTATCATGCCCTGAAGTCATGGTCATGGTCCCCTGGCTAGAGGTTTTAGTATCATGCCCTGGGGGCCTCTGCAGGGGCTGCCTGAATTTCCCCTGATAACATAGAACAAAGAGCAAGGGGGAATTAGTGTGCCAGATCTCCAAAGCCACACACTGCTACTCCTACCTTTTTCCTCCTTGCTTAGAGATTAATTATTAAGTTGATCCCAAAGTGGAGAATCGGGTCCTATCTTTAAATTTTTTTTCACAAGGGAGCCAGAGAGGTGGTGCAAGTGGTAAGCCCTATGCGCGCTAGCCTAGGATGGAGCGTGGTTTGATCCTCTGGCGCCCCATATGGTCTCCCAAACCAGGAGCGATTTCTGAGCACATAGCCAGGAAAACCCCTAAGTGTCACCAGGTGTGGCCCCAAAACAAAAACAAAAAAAAAAACTGACATCTCACTGGTAGCAGAATATAGAATTGAGCAGGTTTATTTCCCACTATAGATATAAAAAAGACAAATATTTTTATAAGCAGTTCACTCTTTATTGACTCATACATAATATTACCCCCATACCATCAATTTGTTGTGGACATAGTGCCATATTTTATGATGTGTGTGTTCTCATGAGTATGACAATAAGACTTCAGTCAGAGAAGAGAAAACTGTGACAAAATAAGCACTAAACCTTATATTTAAAAATTACATAATAATTTCACTTGAGTTCCTAGCCTTATTAAACATAGTAGTAGATTTGAGCTTACTATGGCATATACCTAAATGGTATTCCTACACATTTTAGATATTCACTTTTCTTCTTTGTTGCTGTCTAGAAAGTAAAGTACATGTTCTACTTTTAGCTGTCATTTTTTGCTTTATTTTATATGAGGTTCACATTAGTCAGTATTTTATTTTCTTTTTCTTTTTTCCCCTTTTCATCTTTTTATAATGTTAATATAATTTTTATTTTAATCATAGTGGGTTACATATCATTGACAATAATATTTTAGGTACATATTATCATAAAATCAGGGGAATTCCCACCACCGAATTGTCCTCCCTCCACCTCCGTTCCCGTCCTACCTCCCATATCCTCTTCCTTCACCCACAGGGCTGCTAGAATAAGTGGTCCCCTCTGTGCCTAGCTTACTACTAAGAGGGCTTACCCCTGTTTGGTCTTGGCAACTCCCTGACTTCCCCCTCTAATTGGGAGGCAGGTCTAGATAGTTCAAGTTATGTGGTTTTGTTTGAAGAAGAGAAAAGTAATAAACTGGGGGGAAAAGTCAAATATTCCAAACATGGGCGGAGTCCTTCTATAGGCTCTCATCCTAGGTTTGAGAGACAAATGGGAAAAAGAGGGTGAAACACCACAACAGTACAATAAGAAGTGTCAAATAAAGTATCCAGTGAGCACTCCAGGGGGGGGGAAGATAAGCATCATATAAAAGCCATGGTATTGAAATAAAAATGTGGCAGAGCACATAAAGGAAGTAAAAGAAAAGAAGAAAAATAAGTATAAATGGAGACAAGGACTTCAATAACCAAAACAAAACAAAGAAATCGACAAGAACTAGATAAAAAAAAAAAGTTGTTTTGTGCTTTTTGCCTTTTTTTTTCCCTTCCTGCACATGCACAGTAAATATTGGGGTCATTTGAAAAGGAATTCCCTTGGCCTAAGAGATCCAGGGATTCTCCACCCTTGAAGTATATTGTCATGGGATTAACTATAGACTCCTTTCAGGTTCATTTACTCTCCCTTTGATGCTTTTGTGGTGTATGGAAGACTTCTGTTCCGTCCTGGGTGATAAAATCAGACCTCTGTATCTAGAGATCTCGGTATCTGCACAGGTCAGGGAGTGGAACTTATGATGAAGTCTTTCTTTGTGGTTCTAGAAGTTCTGTTCCCTCGATGGTGTTGTAATCCGTCTTCTGTGGTTGGTGGTCCTGGTCTTTGCACTGATCCTAGGATGGGGCCTGGGATAGCAAGACAGATATTTTTATATATAAAGGCATATATTATTTTTTAACTGAGGGCCACATGGTTGAGAATATTCCCAGGATATCTCAAAGGGACCACATTTGAAAATCACATGAATGGGTGCCAGGGCATGAGACCAATGAGCTAACCGGTGGTAGGATATGGGCTTCATTGTTAGAAAAACATTGAGAAACACACTTGTAGGAATAGATTTTCCATTCAGTTTCAAACACTGCTATCTGAAAAATATAGGGGAAAAGCATCTAACTTTTTGTTCTTCTTGGAGGTAGAATGATCATGGATAAGTCATTTAACCCTTCCTGTGCTGTTTTTATTTCTGGTAAAGTGATTTAAATAATCATGAAAAATTATTTAATCTTCAATCCAAAGTAGTATCTCATTACAGTGTTGGTTGGCTGACTCTTAACTGATTGATCTACAGTGTAAGAATGTAAGATAATATTGTGTTAAAACAGACTGACATAAGGAGTGGGAGCAATAGCACAGTGGGTAGTAGGTAGTATGTTTACTTTGCAAGCAGCTGACCCAAGTTTTGATTTGTGGCACCCCATATGGTCTCCTGAACTCACTAGAATTGATCCCTGAGGGCAGAGCTAAGAGTGATCCTTGAGCAACATTGGATGTAGTCCCAGAAAAGCAACAACAACAACAACAACAGCAACAACAACTGTTTTTGTTGAAAAACAGTGACATCTATCAAAAACCACTAAATAACTAGTGCTTGGAGGGGGGAACCTTACTTACTAGGGGAAAATCTTTTGGTTTATTATAGAAAACAGTATAGAAGCGTCTAAAAAAATTAAGAATAGAGCTTTTATATGAACCAGTATTTCTATTTATTGAGCATCTATCCTAAGCTCCTCCAAACATTAAATGATATTTTCACTCCTTTGTTCATTGCAGTGCTCAATTCAGTAACCAAAATATAGAAACAAAAAAGTCCAATAACAGATAAATGGGTAAGTTGTGGTACACATAAACAGTATAATACCTTGCAACTATACTAAAAGATGAAATATTGTAGTATGCTGCAACTTGTACAGAACTGGTGACTATCTTGTTACATGAAATAAAAAGAATAAAAAATAACAGATGGTGTGTGTGTGTGTGTGTGTGTGTGTGTGTTTGTGTGTGTGTGGTTTTTGGACCACACCTGGCAGTGTTTAAAGTTTATTCCTGGCTCTGCACTCAGAAATTACTCCTGGCAGGCTCAGGGAACCACATGAGATGCTTGGGAATCTAAGCTGGGTCAACCATGTGTAAGGCAAAACCAGGAATTGAACCATGGTTGACCACATGTAAGGCAAATACTGTGATTTCTTTCTGGCCCCTGATGATCTCTTTTATCTATGGTGTTACAAATCAACAAAACAAGAGAATAGATGGTATTGAAAGATGGCAAACACTTAGCCTTACAAATAAGATTGCCAGGCAGGTGGAAGTGTGAGAGGGAGAAAGAAGAGATAGTCTAGAAGTGACTTAAGAACTCTGGGGAGAGTCCTAAGCACTTTGGCAGTGGTGAAATGTAGTAACTTTGTACATCAAAATCATAATTATTGGAGCTGGACTAAGAGTACAGAATATATGTCTTTCACACGGCGGACATCAGTTTGATCCCCAAGCATTGTATATGTGCCCCTTAGCACAGAGCCAGGAGTAGCTCCTGAGTAACACTAGTGTGGCCCAAACATCACAAGAAAAAAAGGAAAAAGAAATTAACACTGTGGGCACATAAATGAAGTATTACCTAAACTACAATTTTAAAAATCAAAAATGTTCAATACATAAAGTAGTCTGAAAAAGTGTTCAAGATAGAAAGAACTTTTATTTTAAAAAACTTTTATTTTGGGCCCGGACAGATAGCATGGAGGTAAGGCGTTTGCCTTTCATGCAGAAGGTCATTGGTTCGAATCCCGATGTCCCAGATGGTCCCCCAAGCCTGCCAGGAGCGATTTCTGAGCGTGGAGCCAGGAGTAACCCCTGAGCACTGCCAGGTGTGACCCAAAAACCAAAAATAAAATAAAATAAAAACTTTTATTTTAAAAAAAGTAGTATAACAAAAACTAATTTTTGAGTGCTTAATAGATACCAGGTATTGTATCAGGTACTTAAAGAGGGTTACCATATTTAATACAATTTTAAAGTAATCAGAGATGCTGTTTATTAAACATGTTTAATCTAAATAATAAAAGGCTTGTGTTGTTATCTCTTCTGTTTTTCAAATATCAAGGACCTTATAATCATAAGTTCTAAAAGAATTCTAAAAAATTTATTTTACTATTTAAGAAAATTAGAAAGGAAGATAAATTAAGGAGGAAAATGCCAAAATTATTTCTTTTTTAAAGTCGCATTGGAAATATAAATCAAGTGTGCATCAAAAAGCAAATTTTTAAAATGTCACAATGAAGTATCATTTAGCTATAAAGTTGAATACATGTTATAGCATAAATGAGCTTTGAAAACATTATGCTAAGTGAAAGAAGCCAGATGCAAAAGCGAGACACAAAAAATATATATTGAAAATTTTGAAAAACATATTTTATCCTGGTTTGAGTCCCCATCACTACATATGGCCCCTGAAAACAACAGTAGGGTCAATCCTGAGCAAAGAACCAGGAATGAACATCACTGGATGACCACCTTCTTTCAAATAAGAACACAACTTGTGGAGCCAGAACGAATTCAAAGGGTTAAGCATAAGCTTTGTATGCAGGTGGCCAGGATCATGACATGGTTCCCTTAGAAACACCAAGAATGTTGTCCCCAAGCACAGAGCCAGCCTCTGAGAATTTCCAGGTATGTATCTCCATATCCCCTAGAAGAACAAATAATATGATTTTATCCATGGGAAATCTCAAGAACAGACAAATCAAAAAAACAAAAACGTGGATCAGATGTTACTTGTGGTTGAGGGGAATGGAGAATATGGGCTACTGCTTAATGAATAGAGTTTATTTTAAGATGATGAAAACATTTTGGAAATAGTAGTGATGTTTGCATAACATTATGAAAGTAATTGATGGCAGAAATGATGTAAGACTGTCCAGCAGTAGATGAGTGGATAAAGAAGCTGTAACACACATACACTTCTCACCTATGAGAAAAGATGAAATCTTGTATTTTATTACAACTTAGATTTAACTGAAGGTGTTGTGTTAAGTGATTTCACAAAAAAAGTAAAACAAAACCAGGTCATCTCACTCATACATGGAAGATAAAAAAAAAAAAAAAAAAAAAAAAAAACAAAGCATGGGAATAGACAATGGCCAATGGAAATAAACCATGATTCTACCCCCCCCAAATAGTTTTTGATTGGAAAATGGTGATAAAAACTAGCAGAAAGAATAGCAGATCTATGTCTCCTACTTGCATTTGAAGTAACTGTACTTTCACCCCTCTTAACAGATTGGAATTCCTAACAGGTGAAATTGCGGGTAGACTTAAGTTGGCAGAGAACTCACGTTGTGGACTGGAGGTTAGTGGAGAGAGCTTGCTTGGAGAGGGGCATGAGAAAATCTTTCTGGATTCAAAAAATGCTCTTTATTTTTATATGAGCAATCTTTCTAGGGTGTATTATATGTAAAAATTCATGGAGAGGTATATATATATGTATATATGTATGTATGTGTGTGTGTGTATATATATATATATATATATATATATATATAGTGCATATATTCAACCTTGAAATAGCTCATTTGAGAGAGCACAGGCCTGGCATGAGTGAGGCTTGAGTTCCATCCTAATAACATCTGGCCTCACTCAGTAGCCCCCGAGCACCACACATGTCATCAGGTTCAAAGCAAACTGGACTGAATGTTTCAGGAAACGGCCTCAATAAGCAAATAGTTCTTTGGTAGGAGTGGGGGTGGTGGTGGAAGGAGACCTCAGAATAATGATGGAGGGATCCAGACACCCTGGTGATGGGCAGAAAATAGCAGGATCACACTTATAAAAGAGTGGTATTGAACTTTTAAGGAAAAAAAAAGATTAAAAATTAAATTGTAAATTGAATTTATATTAAAATTAAATGTGTATTTAAAATGTAAAAAAAGTACTTAAAACAAATAACTGAACCTTTGAACCAGAGACCCCTAATATCTTATTTTATAAGACCAACATTATGCCTATAATGAGATAAACATGTAACCAAAACATTTAAAACATTACAAGGAAGTTCACTATTTGAAGAAGACTTTCAATTCCTTTTGTAAACACAAATAACAGGTTTGATTTGTTGCTGCTGCTGCTGCTGCTATTCTGGGGTCCAGGAGCACATCTGTGGAGCTCAGAACTCACCCTAGGATGGGCATGGAAGCCAGAGCCCCGCTTATGTGCAGCTCTTCCTCTTGAGCCTCTTCCCCAACCCATAGATTCAGGTTTTTCTACTTGTAATACCTGAATAAACCTATTTAGGTTTCCCAAGTTGAGGTTTTTCTACCTAGATTTTCTGGAAGGATCCACATCTGGGCATCAGCAGGGACAGCATGGTGGGGAGGCAAGGGTTGAACTATAGAAAGCAGGACAGATATAAAGAGAACTAAAGTTGTGCCTCTGCCCTGAAGAAACTCAGTCAGATTTTGAGACATCAGAATTAAGTTCTTTCCAAGAATAGTAGTTTGGAAGAGCAGTCCAGTCAATATTAAATATATTGAAGAACTTAGGATTCTTCCCAATCACCACTTCAAAACTCAAAAATTCAGACTGGAGAGGTAACTCAAGGTCTGGAGCACTGGCCTTGAATGCCAAGCACTATTGGTATAATTTTGGTGGCTCACAGAGTTGCTGAGCTCTAACAGCTCAGCCCAAACACTGAACTGTCAGGAGACCACACAGCATGGCCAAAATTATCGTCTGTGCTCCCTAAGCACTGCTTAAGTGGAAAGCTTCCTCTTTTTTAAAAATTAAAATATAACTTTAATATCTATTTTTTTTTGTCTAGTCATTTTTGTAGATTAGTTCATTTTCAGGTGGCAGTTAAACCAGCTTGCTTGTCCTGGCATCCACTTCCTGATCTTGCCAGCAGGTGGGTTTGACCCAATAGAGGAACCTGCCTCACTGCTTACCTTTGCCTCGTGACCACAGGAAAACCACCACCACCCCCTAACCACACACCCAGAGGACATGAGCAGAGTCAGCCCTGACTCAGGCTCCCCGAGGCTATTTCATTATGAGACATCGGGAATTGGAGAAGCAATTTATTCATCAAACTAATCCAGGTAGTTACTAATTCCCTCAACGTGTGCACCCTTTATGTTTCATAATCTGTTATTTTTCTGACAACAGGGAAAATACAAGTCACTGTCACAATCATAGAAAATACAGAAACACACACAAAAAAATGAGGCTATGTATAAGCTACCCAGAGAAAACTACTGTTAACCTTTTCTACCCCTTTAAAAGAGTGATTATGTGGCCCACCTTCCACGTTGATTTTCAAATCCCACCAAGCTCAGCTGAAAACTCCTTAGAGACTCAAATGATCAATAAGTGAAATATCACCAGGTTGGAAGATCTTCATTTTAATTTCATTCTATTAATGAAGAGAAGATGTACCCAGGATTTTTGCCCAAAAGTGGCATGGTTACAACTCTCTCTCTCTCTCTCTAATATATATTGATATAGATATATCTCTGTCTTTGTCTCTATTTCTCTCTGATATATATATATGTGTGTGTGTGTGTGTGTGTGTGTGTGTGTGTGTGTGTGTGTGTGTGTGTCACTGTTGGTCTGTCTCTCGCTCTGTCTCACTCTCGCTCTGCCTCTCTCTCCTCTCTCTGTCTCTGTCTCTCTCTCCTTCTCTGTCTCTCTCTCCTTCTCTCCACTGCTCAGGGTGCCTCAAAGTGTTCCTCAAGGTGCCTCCGGGTTCCAGGTGTGATGAATCAGCCCAGTAGGTAAACTCCAGACTCTGACACCATGGAGAGAATCCAACACACCCTGTTCCTCTTCTGGTAAGCTGCTAAACAAACAGAACTTACTGTTTTTCTATTTATAAGGAATAAATTGATGCTGGGCATTGCCCTTTGTACCAGTGTTTTATTTGTTTGGGGACCACTCCCAGCTCAGTTGTCAGGGAGCCATGTGATGTCAGGAATGGAACTCAGGGCTCCTCCAGGCAAAGCGTGTACTCCAGCCTTCTGAGCCACATCCCCAGCCCTGTGCCAGCATTTGGTAGGTGGGAAGAGGACAGTCCACACTATGACAAGCACTGGAGGAAGGACACGGGGATCTCAGATCTCATCTGAAATCATACCCTGAAGCTCTCCTGCCTCTGAGCACAAGCCTGAAACTGCTCATGAAGTTCCTGGGCAGGACTGAGAGCTCAGGGAGGTGAGGTGGAAGCAACTTCTTCAGAGGAAATGGCTTAATTCCTGACAAGGAAATTCACTTTGCCTTCATTTTGCTCCTTTATTTTTCTACTCATGAAAGCAATGAGTCTTCTGTACAAACAGGTTTTCAGTTTGGTTGGATTCTCTGTTAAGAAAATAAGTGGGGGCTTAGTGTGAAATATTTAGGGGTTCTTGGTTCCTGGATGGGATGTTGGGAGCTTGGGTATCAGATACAAATGTCCAAAAAAGTGTGGTCACTGGGTACAGGAGAGCAGCCTCTCAATGCAACCTGCCTGGTTTCTATCTCCCAAGTCTACACTTTCTAGGCAGTCAAGGCCAGGGCACCCCAACAATATCCAAGCATATACATTGGTCCCATTCAGACCTCCATGATTCTTATAGGCCTTGGTACTTCTTGGAATCTTAATTCTTCAGGTTGCATTTTTCTTAAACTTTCCACCTATTTTTTATTTTGGGGTTACTCTAAGTAGTGCTCAGGGTACTAGGTGGTGCCAAGGATCAACCCTTTGTTTCTACATGCAAATCTGCACTCTAGCCCTCTGAGATATTTCCTTGGCCCCAAACATTCCACTTTTGATAAGATAGTTAAAAGAGATGCTTTTTATCACATGGTAAAGAGAAAATCAGGGTTATCTATCATCATAAAAATTTGCGTGATGAATACAAATTGCTCTTAAATTTCAACTAGGATCTCACTGTTTCTGGATTGAAAGGAATGAGTAGCAATGTCACTGAATGATTCACAGTGAAAGAACTGTACTTGGTAATCCCAACCTGATCCTTAGTGTATGGCCTGCTGTGGTGACTGGGGAGCCATGGTCTCCTCTGCCTGTTCAGACAAACCACAGCTGTATTCTTCCTACAGCTTGTTTGGCTTATGTTCCTGAGGGCCAGCAACAAGACTAGCTTTCGATATGAGTCAAATACATAAACACAAGAAGAGACCAACACACATGTTGTTGCTGACAGCAGGAATATTGCCAAGGATCCCACCAGAAAAGAAGCTGAGAAACACAATAAACAAATTGGTGGAGATGCAACCTACAGAGATGACATGTTTAAGAGAAGAATCAAGCCCTAAGAAAAAGAAATCGTGGGCTGTGGGGTTGGAGAGATAGCATGGAGGTAGGGTATTTACCTTGCAAGCAGAAGGATGTGGTTCAAATCCCGGTATCCCATATGGTCCCCCGAGCCTGCCAGGAGCGATTTCTGAGCATAGAGCCAGGAATAACCCCTGAGTGCTGCCGGGTGTGACCCAAAAACAAAACAAAAAATTTTTTGTGGGCTGGAGAGATCGCACAGCAGAAAAGTACATGGCTGTTTGTACCTAGTTGACTTAGGTTCAATCCCCAGCACCACATATGGACCCTTGGGTACTAAGCCAAGAGTGAACAGCCTAAAAACAGCCTGGTGTGACCCAGAAACAAGGAAGGAAGAGTGTTAAATTTGTTTCCTGGCACTGCCAATGAAGCCCTTAGAGCACAAGTCTCCACACCCTGAACAAAAGAATTTTCTGAATCTCTGTGGTTGTCATTTTATGACCTTTGGGGATCAAAAAGATGCCTTCCAGGAGCACTCAGTGTAAGAAATGCCTAGAAAGCTCCCCCTCACCACTCAGCCATTAGTGCCTGCCAGTGCCTCATTAAACCATATCCGCCAGATTTGTGTCGTTTAATACAGTGTGTTTCAGCTTTATTCTGATTGTGGTCCCCTCTGACCTTATTTTTTTCCTGAGATACTCCTACTGGTTGGCCTTTAGTCTCATGCAATGGCCCTCTTGGAATATACTGGGGGCTCACAAGAGGCCATATGGCACCCAGTTGGGAAGCTTGATTAAACCCACAAGCTATATCATATCTTAAGGCAAAGAATAACTGTTTCTTATGGACATGTATTTATCTTTGGGATACAAAACTCTTCATCATTACAACCAATTATTACATAGTTTTCTTCATTTTGAAGAAATTTTGACTTCATTATGAAGTCACCAGTGAAATAAGTGCCCAAGATTTATTTTTGTTTTTGTTTATTTTTGTTTGTTTTGTTTTGTTTTGTTTTGGGGTCACACATGGTGGTGGTCAGGGATTACTTCTGGCTCTGCATTCAGAAATTGCTCCTGACAGACACGGGGGACCATATGAGAGGCCCAGATTCGAACCACCATCTGTATTGGCTGTGTGCAAGACAAACACCCTATAGTGGTGTGCTATCTCTCTGGCCTCCAGATTATTCTTTTTTAATCTTTCTTTTTGTTTCAAATAGGAGACCTTCCCAATAGTGCTCAGATCAAACCCAGGGTCTCACACATGCCAGTCCTGTGTTCAACCGCTTGAGCTAGGTGAGTGACCTAGCTCAGTGAGCCCCAGGTTGCTCACTGCAAGACCCTGCTCTCTATCAAATTCCCCTGCAACCCCAGACCTGGGTTTCCTCACCTTCCCTGTGTGCTGTACCTCTGGAGTGCCCCTGGGTGGGGGGGAATCCTGTTACTACAATTTAGGAAGGATCTAAGGAGCTCTGAGAGTAATACTAAAAGCTGGAGTCTAATGACCTCAGAAGACCTGTGGTGAATAAGGTGCCGGGGAACAATGAGGAGGCAACAATTTAGTAAGTCCAGCTAATGATACAAATGGAGTAATATAATAAAAGTCAGTTGGAGGTTTAGAAAATAGAGCATTTGAAGGATGTGGAATACTCACCCTGCAGAGGTAGATGGTTCTGCTTCCCCGCACTTTCATATGGGGAACCACCGTTCATAGCTAAGCACACAGAGCATACTGGACCATCTGTGTGTCCTGATTATGATAAACCAAGAATTTCAGCCATACACAAGGCTACTAGGAAAGAGTTTCAGGGACGAGGGAGCAGTATTGGTGGGTTATCAAAGCTACTGCTTCTGATGATGTGCAGGCTTGGAAATCGGAAATGATATCGGGTGGGCTAGGGAGATAGTGCAAGGATTAAGCTGCTTGCTTTGCATGCGCCAATCCTCATTTGAAGACGGGCACAGATATGAATGAGTTCCTGAGTGGAGTCAGGCATAGTCACTGCGTGTGACTCAAGTATCCCCAAGCAAACAATGAAGTTGAATTTGATTTAGTTCTGGGACCAATTAACAGTACCCAAGGTTCAGGTTCACTCTAAGTTCCCATCAGTTACTTTTTGGCTGAGCAGTGAAGGAGTTATTGGTTCCTACCAATGACCATGGCTTCTTTCTTCTCTGTAAAATTAGTAGAACTTTGTTCATGTCTCTAGTGCTTTGAGATAAGGATAACAAACAGTTCAGACACACTGGTTATTTTTTTTCTTTCTGTTCAGGAGCTCAAATCCAGAGCTCACTCATGAAGACAAATGCTCCACTGAAGAGCCACATCCCTAGCAGGACATAGCTTTTTTTTGTCTTTCTTAAATTTTGGTTTTGAATCCAAATTATTATACTGGCTCTATGTTCATCACTCCTAGCCATGCTCAAAGATGGACTATGTATGGTGTAGGGGTTTGAACATGGGTCGACCAAATGTAAGGCAAGTGTCTTATTCCCTGTAACATCTCTCCAACCTCAGAAATTGTTTCTGAAAGTTCTGTTTGTTGTGATTTTTCCTCTGGAGACTGAAATGAAAGATGATGACCATTGCTGAAGTTGAGATTTTTTTCTAGGGAATCCTGAATTTCCTTTCTTCATAGAATCTTCATGGGAGTAATATTGTTCTCTTATTAATAACTTAATATCACAGAAAACTTTCATTCAACTTTTCTATGGATTTTGTTTGTATGAATTGGCTTTTGGATAGGGGCTATTGAATTGTAAGTCTCTCTTTTTAATAAGAGAGACAAATAGTGCCATATTTATGATCAGATAATAAGTTTGGGTTGAAAATGTCACCTGGGGCCAGGAAGGTGGCGCTAGAGGTAAGGTGTCTGCCTTGCAAGCGCTAGCGTAGGACGGACCGGGGTTCGATCCCCCGGCGTCCCATATGGTCCCCCCCAAGCCAGGGGTGATTTCTGAGCGCACAGCCAGGAGTAACCCCTGAGCATCAAACGGGTGTGGCCCAAAAATCAAAAAAAAAAAAAAAAAAAAAAAAAAAAAAAGAAAGAAAATATCACCTAAGGGGTCAGAAGATAGTACAGTCAGGTAGCATTGTTTGTCCTTGCATTCAGTAGACCTAGGTTAGATTCCCTGCACTCCATGTGGTTCCCACAACCCTGCCAGAAATAATCCTTCAGCTCAGAGTCAGAAGTAAGTTCAGAGCACCACTAGGTATGACCCCAAACATTAAAAATAAATTAAAATAATAAACTGTCACCTAATTACAGAGCCCTGTGTTGGTCAAATGGTCAAGTGAGAGAAATGCTGTGATTGCTAAAGTTTAATATTGTCCCCTAGTTAGGAAGTGAAGGAGCTGAGCTATAGTAACTTTGTCTTCAGCTCTTCTGAGAGGCTGGAAAGAAGCAATGTCACTGAAACACACAACTTCTGCTATTCCCAGAACAGTCAGAAGGTGTCTGCTCCTAAGGGCACATCATGGGCTGGCACTGCAGGAAGACTGAGCTCTGTGTGGAGAGTCTTGGCTGGCTTTCTCACAAAGTCACCCAGTGATACCCCTGTGCAGTCACTTAACAGAGCCCAGCCAAGATATACACAATCATTCCTCGTGGGGAAGATAGCCTGACCTAGGACAAGGGTGGTAGAAAGGAGAAATGAGTCATTGGTACCATTAGCCTCTTGTACTAACTAATGTTTGTGCATTGACTTTGTTTGACCAATATTTGTTCATTACACAATTCAAAACTGATAAGCTTTAACATATCACATTGTTTCATTTTCAGTGTCAGTAGACTGGATATTTTGTAAGTTTTATTGGCTTTTTCTAAACCTTTACCCCCTATATTTCCCTGGTATTACTGGTTGGATGGGCGGGAGTATCCCAGTTGGGAGGATAATACTAGAAAAAGTTTCAGCCTGGAGACTTGAAACATCATCTCAGCTGGGGTATAAATTTTCCTGTTCTATATGGTACATGGTGAAGGTCAGTGGCTTCTATTTTAGAGTCAGTCTTTGGAGATCTGTGAGGTGAGATACAGAAAAGAGGTAGAAGGTACTTGTAAACTGTGTTGAAAGGTGAATCCTCAAAGTGACATTCTCTTAACATAGATATCTTACCATTGAGATAGGTGCATGAGTGGGAGGGATCAAGTCTCTACTCCAGGATCCCAAACTGGGCAAACTGGTCCCAGCTGACAACCCACTTGACAAAATGTAAGTCCTACAGGTCTAATGGCCTCGTTTCTCCCTTCTTTCTTGCTGAGAAAGAGAGAGAGTTCACCTCCAAGAGTCATTTCTCACCTAACTCCCCCACTAGTGAGCACCATATAACCAGGCTGTTAAGTGACAGCTCTCAGACACCCAGACATTTGTCAGACATTTCTGGGACTGAGTCTCTGATGGGATCCCTGGAGACTGAAATGAAAGGTGATGACCATTGCTGAAGTTAAGATCTTTTCAAGGAAATCCCTGAATTACTTTCTTCTTTGAATCTTCATGGGAGTAATAGTGCCTGCTCATGAGTAACTTAGTGAGTTACTCTCCACAGTGAGAAGAGGCCATTGCCTTCTACTAAGGAATCCTTGTTCTGAAGACACTCCAACCCTTTGCCTTCCTTTTCCAGGATGAATAATCTCAATTTCTTTCATTTAACTTCTCCCTCTTCTCTCAGCTCTTCCTCTCTGTTCACACTCTCCTAATTCCTGACCTGATTGCATGCTGTCCTTTCACCTAATTCCTTCTTTTTTCCACTTCACTGAGCTTATCCTGAAGGTCTAAAATGTGGAAGGCCCACTCTTCCAAAAGGATTTTTCTGTTGGGGAGGATGTCACACTGTGTTCCCATTTGCCTGTCAGTGTTCATCTTTCTCACCTGTCTGCTTTGTGGAATGGAGTATCTTGTTCATCAAGCACTGCTTGTCACTTCAGCATGACTTGTTGGATTCTAAAGAGATAGTATTGTGAGTGTGTTTGCCTTGCATGTAACTAACTTGAGTTCAATCCCAAGTACCACATATGGTCCAGGAGTAATCAGTGAGCACAGAGACAGGAGTAAGACCTTATGTTGTCAGGTTTGACTTAAAAACCACACAAAAAATTAAAAAACAAAAAAAGAACTAGACTGAAGTGAATGTTTCATTTGTTGCAGGATATAAGCACCTATAGTTCAGGATGGCATTAAAGTCCCTGATTTCAAATTCTGGCCCTTGACTCCCATTCTCCTGCGCTGCTGAACTGATGGTCACTAGGCTGAATAGAGCTGAGCCCTGGGTCTCTTCGCTGGGCTTTGTCAATATCTATGGATCCAACAGCCTTTATCTGGGTAAAGACTGATGCTCTCCAGAGACTTGGGCACATTTTGTTCACCCTGGGATCCCTTCCAAGGAGCCCACAGATAACTTTAAGCATTGTTTATGGGTCTCATATTTGAACAGACTCATATTTTCCCATCTTCATCTTCCAATCCATCCCTAACAGTTTATTCCCTATTCATTTGTTCACGTTTTATTAGCAGTGCTTTTCCATGGGCAACTTTCCCTGCTGAAAACTGGCTTCAGGGGCTATACTTAAAACAGATATTACCTTATGAATGCCAAGACCTAGTTGAAAGGGTAGATGGCATGTGTCCTTATACTCGCTGGTGATCAGTTCACATTTACTAAGACTTCTCTGATTCAGTGGATGTTGATTATGTTTTCAAGAGAATTTGAGATAAAGGTGTGTAGATTCATTGTAAATAAAGTAGTTGTTGCCTTAAAAAGAGGAGTTGGAAAAAATTTTTCAGGCAGGGGCTGTAATGAATAGTAACACAAACAGTCTAGAGCAGGGGTCTCAAACTCGAGGCCCTCCATACATTTTGTGGCTCTGCCCTAGAGGAATCTTTTTTGTTTTGTTTTGTTTTAATTGTTTGGGTAACACCCCCCCAATGTTCAAGGCTTACTACTGACTTTGCACTCAAGGATCAACCCGACTTTGCCTCCTGCGGCCCCCAGGTAAATTGAGTTTGAGATCCCTGGTTTAGAGCAATCAGAATCTAAGTGAAAATAGGACAAAGTAATTGTGCATGGGTTTTGTTTTATTTTTCTTAATGTCCTTTGGCTGAAAGTTCAAAATTAAGGTGTCAGCAAGGGGATTTCTTCTGAGAATTCTGTTTATGGGTGATTGTCTTCTTACTGTAACTGTACCTTGTTCTCTTTCTTTGCATCTTTGTTCTCATAATAAAAAAAATTACAAAGAAAAGATATATAACATTAAACCCAGGAAGTTGGATAAGAAAGTTTGAACACCCCCCAAAAAAAAAGGGGGGGGGCCGGAGAGATAGCATGAAGGTAAGGCGTTTGCCTTTCATGCAGAAGGTCATCGGTTCGAATCCCGGCGTCCCATATGGTCCCCTGTGCTTGCCAGGAGCAATTTCTGAGCATGGAGCCAGGAATAACCCCTGAGCACTGCCGGGTGAGACCCAAAAACAAAAACAAAAACAAAAAAACAAAAAAAAAAACAAAAAAAAAAAAAAGAAAGTTTGAACACCCAAGAGAGGATAAAAAGTATTTCTAGAACTAAGAAGGAAATTCTAAGGGCCAGAAAGCTAGCACAGCGGTGAGAGCATTTACTTGCACACTGACTACCCAGGTTTGATCCACGAGCCTACCAGTAGTGATTCCTGAGCACAGAGACAGAAATAACCCAGGATTACACCACATGTGGCCAAGAAACCAAAATAAGAAATTCTTGTCACTAACATTTTAAGATTCATTGAATATGTCATTTTTCTTCATATACTTACTAACTTAGAAACAAGGAGGTACATAATTTAAACATTCAACTATCTATGATATTCTTAAATCTACTATTAAATAAGAAACTAAAACAAAAGAAAAATATTTAAAACCACATAATCATTAAAATACTTAAATTTATGAGCAGATAAAATACAAAAACAAAATCAAACTTTGAAGATAGTATTCCTAGTGACATTATTTTAAGCTTGTTAATATTTTTGGTTTCTGGGTCACACCTCGAAGCACTCAGAGGTCGTTCCTGGTGGTGCTTAGGTGACCACATGGGATCGAACCATAAACATAAACCATAAACATATCGAACCAGGGTCAGCCATGTGCAAGGCAAGCACCATCCCTGTTGTGCGATCACCCCGGCCCCTTAAGCTACTAATATCTCTAAAATTTATTTCTAAAATGGAGATGATAGTATAAATACCTCCTAATATCTATTATATACTGAGAAGGATTTAAGTGACTTAATGTATATAAAGTATAATCTGCCTGGTACATCAAGAATCTTATTAACTTATGATGATAGAGCATTAAACAAACAAACAAAAAGAATCTAAGTTAAAATATAAGAGCAGTATGTTTTGGGCTGCACACACATGGATTTGGTGAGTTTCAGCCATGTATCTGCCAGCATGGCAGGGAGCAGATAACCAAGACATGGTCTGTGTTCTCATGGAACCAGTGACAACACAGAATAGTGGCTACTTCCTACAAGATACAGATAGCTCATTACTTGAAATATTCATATGATCTGGCAACAAAATGTAGAAATTGTGTGTTTTAAAAAAAAAACAAACTCAAATGCCTCAGGTCCAAAAACACAGATGGTGCTCTTGATGCTTCACTGTGACCCCCAAATTAATAATAATAATTGGAAATAATTTTTATGGGGATTTTGATAATCAGAAATCTGGGTGTCATTTAGCTGATGACTCAGTTATGGGTTTCTGAGATACCTTCTGAGTTAGAAGTTGGACTTTCTGGGTGATGGGTAGGGTTTCAGGGAGTCTGAGTAACTATTAGAATTTCAGTCATCTGTAACCAGCTCTTAGTAAAGATACCCATGATCCCTGCCACAAGCTATTTCTCTAAGCTTGTCACTTACCACATCAATAGACTAAGAGAAGGGATGACTCAGATGTTTCTATTAGGAGTAGGATGCCCTGGGAGCCTTCTTAGGGCCTGCCCACTACACACCTTCATCAAGGCCCATGCTCCTACCTCTCCTTACTTCTTCCCTTGTTCAGCCTATGGATTTGAAAGGACTAATTGTGTGCTCTCTTTCCCCACAACCACAATCAATGGAAGAACGACCTTCCATCATAAAGGAATGTTAGAATAGGTGGTCAACTTGTACCAGGAAAGGACCCAGAAGGATTTGCTGATGCTAACAGCATCTCCCTCTTCAGAAATCCAAGACAGGAGAGAAGGGAGGTTGAAATAATCCTTTCTTGTGGCTGGAAAGATAGTACAGTGGATAGCACCCAGCCTACTCAAAATGATGTCCAGAGTCTGGCAAGAGGGGTACCCTTGAGTGCAGTGCCAAAAGTAAAGTCCCAAGCACTGCTGAATGTATCCCAAAACTAAAGAAAAATAACAACAATAACAACAAAAGAGGCTCTTCCTACAAGTCTTTGGCATGCAGGGAGCCATTATTTTGCCTAATGTGAATTGGTAGCCTGGCCAAAACTTGATGTTTTGATGTTCACGCTCAGCTGTTATCTCCGAAGCATATGGTCTCCTTGAAGCTGTAGACTGAAGAACTGCCTTGCAACAGAGGGACACTTTCTAGGCCACCTCAGTGCTAAGTTTGTCCATAGAGTCAAAAGGACCAAAATGGTCCGGGTACCTCTCCCACCTCCCATTTTAGACCCTCAGCTCTTTTTGATCTGCCATAGTCACCTTGGCCCTGTCATCATTGTCTCTCTCATGAACTCATCACTCTTCTTTTTAGTTCAGGCCTCCCATCTCAGCTGCTAAGCACTTAAGGTTCAACTCCTTTTGAGAGGCTGCCAGAGACCCAGGTTTAAGTATATAATCCCCTAAATGATAAGGTGGCATGGAAAAGCAAAGGTTGCTATGACAGTGTTGAGTGATAATGAACTTTTCAGGAAAAGCACCTTATTCAAATATGTCCTTTCCATTAATCCAGAACTCCTACCTACCAGACACTTCCTTCTTTTCAGCTATTCTACAGCTAATGTTCCAAAACTGAAAAGATGCAGAAATAAGATGCAAATCAAATATATCTCATGGTAGACAGTAAAAATTATAGGTGCTCATTCTTGGGCAAATGTATTTACAAAAGCATATGGCAAAGTAGCATAAACAACAGAGGAGAGAGGAATGGATACAGGAAGGGCTTCATAAGAAAGTGATCTCAATATCAAAGGTGGGAGGGGGGCCATCAGGAAACTAGTGGAATGCTTGACTATTTCTCTAAAAATATTTCACTTTATCTTCCTGTCCTTGAATGTGCAATGAAGGAAGACATGCTGTGCTGTACATAATGTTATCAATGAATCCCAGGGGCAAAAACCAACAGACACATGCATTTTTTAGTTTTAGATTAGTGCAAGATCACACAATATTCATTTTTTTAATGAAATGTATTTTTATGGTTTCTAAATATGTAGATAACATTCCATTCAAGCACCTCTTTTCCTTCAATTTGTATACTCCAGTATTATATGGAAGGTTCCTAGGATCAACACTGTGAGGCTGAAGAAAAATCTAAGAAAGAAGGAATATTTTACACAGGAGAATCAGCTAACAGGATGTGGCATGGAACTTTTCCTTTTGTCTTGAGAGTTGGCTAAATCTTCAAAGCTGAAGTCAATGGAAGATAAGGAGCCCCACATTCTCAAGAGAGGTGCTAAAAAAAATCCCATAGGATTTGCTAACAAAAGGTTTAGAGGTTCCTGAAAGGATCTTCCTTTGAAGGGAATTTCTTATGGAAACAGGTGTTGCTTTGTCCTTCTCTTCCCATGGGGCAAGAAAGCCCCTTCCATACAATGCAAATGTAAAGAGGGCCCAAGAGAAACTTAATGTTCATGGAACTTGCAAAGAGGGGACAAACTGCTTCTCCCTTTGTAGACAGAAGTCAGTTGAGTGGCAAAAACTTCAGGCTGCATAGTGCTACCACCTGCATGGAAATAGCAGAATTCCTTGCTCCGGGTGTCGTGGTGTTTGGAAAGTATGGTTCTTGGAAAAATCTGCAATAGGGGTCTTCAGGGCCACGCCTGGTTAATCGGGCCTTGGGGGGAGGGGGTGAGAAATTCCTCCCTAGGCATCCAAAAACTGCAGAGGCTTGGCTGGGCCCAGAACACTCCGAATGCCAGGATTTCTTGGTGTGTTTGCCTGGTATGTTGGGGGCTCTGGGCAGGACAGCTAGCCATAGGACCCCTGGGCTGACCACTTAGTCCAGGGGAACAAGATTCCCCCACACCAGGCGGGTCTTCAGGGCCACGCCTGGTTAATCGGGCCTTGGGGGGAGGGGGTGAGAAATTCCTCCCTAGGCTTCCAAAAACTACAGAACCGCGCGGGGGCTTACGCCCCCGCGCGTACTTCATGTATTTCATGTATTTAGAATATCCCTTATTCTTATGTTATGTTTTCCGTATACAGAATGTTTATTTTGTATTCTCCCCTTTCCCACACCCCTACAAAGCTCTTTTTTACTCCTTAACTCTCTAACCCCTTCTCAAACATCACTAATCTAGTTTTCTCTTTTTAACTTAAGTAGTGTAGAATCGTAATCACAGTCCAAAGCTGTGCATTGTGTATGACAAACCCAAACTGTTTCAAGATACATAAAATGGACACGTATTTCTTTAGAATATTTTGTGTTTTTTCTCTGACAGCTATAATTCTTACTAAATGTTGTCTTATACAGTGATGATTCTAACCACTTTTTATCTTCTCTTTTTGAGCTGTTTAACAAGGAATTTTGGTGGAAGAGTCCCCCAGTTTAATGCTTATGATTGAATCATGTCAATGGAATCATTGCAATTGTTCTTATGGTCCCCATATGCGCCAATAACACCATGTGGCATTGCTTCTTATTTGCATAGGCACATTAAAATGGGAAAATAGTATAAATACAAATAAGATCCTATCTAATAGAGATTAGAACACACAAACCTTGTAGTGCAAAGGGACCTTACACCCTGAACATTGACATAACGACCTGGCACAGACCTCAGAAGAAAGGGCATATTCCATTCTCCCCTGAACCAGGAAAGCCATCCACGAAACATCCAGGCTGGTCTATAACATCACCTGGAAGCAATCCTCTAACATGGAAGACCTACACTGCTCAGACTTCGACCTGCTCAAAAGAGACTTCCCTTAACACTGAGAAGACTTAACAACAACAACGACCGGCTTACAGGACAGGGCTCCCTGCATTGCCCTTTGATTGTGAGGTGAAAGTAGAGGATGCTCCACGTCCTGACTTCAATGTAAGATATGCAGATTCCAGGATCTTTAATACAGAAACATGATACCAACAACAGAGACTGTGTGAAAAATAAAAGTGTGTTGGCACTACAGACAATGTATTGGATTGGACGATCTAGCTTGCTTGGAGCCTAGACTTGGTCTTGTGCCAGGAAACTTCAGGGGTCTGGTCTCTTTGTACTTAGGCCAAGGTTATTTCTTTCCATGTTCCTCATATTTTGGTGGGCCTATGCAAACAACAATTGCCACTCTAACACCATTCTTACTGTGCTCCTTTGACTCTAATCCTTAAAAAGAACTCACTTAAAATTTGAGGTTAACTTAAGCTAATATGCATGTATATGGAAATGTAAGAAAATACTATGCCTGTAATGTTTAAGGAGTTACGTAAGTTTTATGGCTTTAGATTGCCTTGTGTACTGTTAAGAAATATTATAATGTGTTACAATCTGGGGACTTGAGGGACAAAGTAATTGTACATGGATTCTGTCTTATTTATCTTAATGTTCTTTGGCTGAAATTTCAAAGTTAATATATCAGCAAGGGGACTTCTGAGAATTATGTTATGGGTGATTGTCCTTCCACTGTAACTTTACCTTGTCCTCTTACTTTGCACCCTTGTTCTCATAATTAAAAATAAAAATTAAAAAAAAAAAAAAGAAAAATCTGCAATAGGAGATTAACTAGAAAAGGGTGTCAGGATAAGAGAAGAGAGAGCCATGGGATAGCTATAACCATTTTTCTGTCATTTATAAAACTAAGTGAATGGGTTCCAATGGCCAAGTGATAGAGCTCTGCTTTCTGTGAAGAAGCACATGGGGGAGACATTAATCAGAATGATAAATAAGTCAAGTCACATATGTTGCCCACAGAAGGTATTTTTATTTCCCTCTATATGAAGGATATCTTTATTTTCCCCTTCCTTTCTCTCTGTTTATGTTGATCTGATCACTATGTCACATGAATGCATAGTTATATGGCTACACCTTCGACTGTGTGACTCACTAGGGTTACACTCCTTTCATCACAGGACCACACACCCTTGACTTTGAGCAATCACTCCAATATGATGAATTAGCTTTTATTTTGTTGTTGTTGTTGTTGTTAGTATTATAATTATTTCCAGTGAGACTGGAAACTCCTTGTGATGCTGGGGATCACAAACACAGAGTTGCTGAGATCTCACTTGGCTCCTGTGGGTGACGCTGCAGATTGAATTCTGAACTTGACACTTACAAAGTAGACATTAGTACTGACCCCCCCCCTTGAAATTTCTCTACTCTTATAACAGACCTAAGCTAAATAGAGTATAAGACTTTTGACTGAATGTAAGATTTGAGTTTAGGTTAGATCGCTGTTTACTCCCAAATGAGTCTAAAAGATGTTGGGATCTGCATGGAAAATGCACCAAAGAGTAAAAAAGTATAACCATACAGAGTCGTCTAAAAAAATGGAAGAAAATAAAAGTCTCAGTGTACAACTTGCTTTTTCATTAATGACATATGTTTGAGAACAAAATTTATTGAGATTTGAAACAAGGTATTTTTTCATTTTATAATTGTTCTTGCTCTTGGATTTTCATATTCATGACATGGCTTCTCTCCTGGAAGAACTTGATGTCTACAGGGAAAAATGTCAAGAAATAACGAGTTTTACAATACAAGGCTGTGCTGGGAAAGTTCAGGGTACCATACAAAAACAGAGGAGAGACACCCACTCAGGCTTAGAAGCCCCTTCTAAGGAGGTGAAGGATTGGGAGAATATTGATGAATTGAACTGTTTTGGGATGTTATATTTGATTGGGAGCCACAGCAGTACACTCCAGTCTTCTGAGCAATCGCTCCAATATGATGAATTAGCTTTTATTTTGTTGTTGTTGTTGTTGTTAGTATCATAATTATTTCTTTGGGCTTTTATGGATCACAATCAGTAGTGCTCAGGACTTACTCCTGAGACTGCACTCAGCCCATTTCTGGCAGTGCAAAGGAACCAGGGATTAACCCTAGGCCAGCCACATGCAGAACAGCTTTCATTGCCTGTACTATCTCTCTAGTCTCTAGTCTAGAACTTTTAGATGTATTGATCATGAAAACAGATACTTTCTTAAAGTCTGGAGCTCTGTATGCCTGCCATAATTTGGCACTATCACCAACACACAGTATTTGGAGTGTAAAGGAGATCTCTCAAAACTGATGCATATATAAGTGAAAGAGGGTATAGAGACAAATTACTCAGATCAGGATGCATGGAAAAAGCCTAAACCCAAGCCTGAACTCCTAAATCCTTTTCTAAGATGCTGGGAAGATGAGTTCATGCCAAAAGCAGCAAGACAGAAGAAACTGCCAAAGAAAAAAATGTTTGAAGGTTTTATTCCCTTACCTCAGCCAGGAACCCTGTTTATAAAGTGCTAGGTTGAACTAGTAGAGTCAACACTCTCTGATATAAAATGGAAAGATCTTAGACTCAGATCCAAGTCTCAAATGCAAAGATACAAGGCTTAGCTTAGTCTTATCCCTTTTATAGAGAAGCAAAGTGAACCCTAGAAAAGGCATGGCAAAAAAAAAAAAAAAAAAAAAAGACTGAAGGTATTTGTTCTTGTGCCTGGAGCATTGCTAATAGAAATTGTACCTTTGGGGTATGTGTTTTCCCAGAAGCAGACAGCCACAGGCTGACTCACTGCACTAGACATCTGTGAAGATAAGAACCTCAAAGAATCCCAGGGTCCAAGAAGAAAAAAGGCGCCAACTCCAAATCCTTTGGCCCAAGAAAAAAATCTGACTGTAAACCAACTGTGTCAACATTTTCTTCTTTAGAGCTAAAGAACCAGTCATCAGTGCCTGTAGAATTCAATAGGGTTTTCCAATATTTGAGGAATAAGTGAAGGGAATAAATCATATAGAACATTCAAAAAATGGGAAGAGCTAGAGCCTCTTTCCATGAAACCTGGTAGAGGGAATGGGCTAGAAAACAGACTAATAGAATAAAAAAAATTCCCATTGGATTCCCACTTAATGTTGTGGGTGGTCACAGGTCACTTTTCAAACCAATCCAATATAGGATCCAATATATAGCTGGATATAGGTATGAGGCTGGTGGTTTAGGTATGAATGGAAATGTGTTGAGACCAGAAGGCTGACAATGGACAACAGAGCATCTACAGGAAAATAAAGGCAAAGGGAATAGAATTTTTTTCTCTCATTTAATTTATTGGAACATATTTGAATGATGGTAGGTATAAGAGAATAGAGAATAGGTATAAGAGTATAGGCCCCTGATCAGCCAAAGTGGGGTGTGTGTGTGGCCCCCTGCTGGATTGTTGCTGTGCAATTGCTAGCGAAACTGTTTACCAGACTCCCTTCTCCCTTTTGCTACCTCTCTTACTGTTCCCTTTCTCTGGTCCTTTCCCTGGCTGACTCCTTGTCCTGATCCCAACCTTGACCCTTTCTCTCCCTCTCTTGACCTAGGAGTTTGGCTGTAAGGCCCCTGGCTTCCCTGCTTTGCCTCTCCCTTGATGAAAACTTGTTCCTAACTATCTCTTGTTGGGGTTTTGTTTGGCCCTGACAGTAGGGAAGAGGAAGAGAGTTGTTGAAAAGGTGAATAAATGAAGCATAACGGGCAGAGCAGTAATTCTGGGAGCTAGGAGAGATGAATCTAGAAGCACACAGGTGTTTTACAGGTGCAGGAAGTAGCCTCAGAAAAAAAACAGGAATATCTTTTACTGTGCCAGAGAAGAGCAATAAGTAAAAAAAAGAGGATAGCTACATGATAGCAGCAGGGAGGATTAGAAAGTTTAAGGTTTGTTTGCTTTCCTGGTGGGTAATGGACGGTCATGAATAATGTATCAATAAAACATTTTATAGTTTGAAAGAATTTGCATAAATATCTAATCCTCACAGCAAGTCAACAGGTCCTCTGGTAGTTTCCAAATCTGGGTTCATACTCCAGGTTCTTTATTGTGTTTTGCTATCTGAGGCATTTTTTTTCTTCTTGGAAGTATAGCATGCAACAAGTATTTTCTCAGATAATTTTTCCCCATACATTGGGGAAATCCAAGACTTAAAAAAGCTCTTATAGCTTTTACTCTTGAGGAAAGTCAAACAATAATCGGTTCTTTTATATCTTGTTCCTGTATATCAAATGTTCCTGCCATCCAGTGAAAACCTGTTCCAGTAGAACTGATGGGTGGTTGTGTCTATAAAAGTGCCATTGTCTAGATCCATCTCTATGTTAGATTCTTTGACAGCCTATCCTGACAAAAGAATACTATAGTGTGGGTATCCTCTCCCCCAACTTCTTGTTTATCCCACCTGAATGATCAGAACTGCACACACCTGGAATGGGGGGATAGTGGGGGGATAGGGGAGAGTGGCGATAAGAAAGGGAGTAAGAGAGAGATAAGAGTAGGCAGCAAGAAAGCCTAGAAAGCAGCTAAAAGAGAGAGCAGAGGCAGGAGGGATCATAGAGCAGCAGGAAAGAGGCTGCTTAACTTAGAAGCCATGTGGCACATGGTGGTTAGGGCCTTGTAATAAATACCTTGTAATAAAGCTAGATTTCTCCTGAAACTTCATCTGACTGTGAATTTTTCCACCATCACCCTGCAACTTTCAGACCCAGCAAGCCGTAGGGGCTGCAGGAACCGGGCCTAGCCAAAAAAGGCTTCACCATCCCTCTACCAACTCTAGGACTCATGAATTTATATTTAAACAACAAATGATAAAAATTTCTTGACTAATGTGGAGTCAACTGGAGATCTGAGTTAAGTACTCTGGGCTACTTATCTACTTACATTTCTTATACTCGGTATACAACAGAGTGGAAACTCAGCGTGTTCCATTCATTTCTCTCATTTCTATATATGATAGCTCCTTTTAAAAGTTCTTTTAAGACAATTCTCTGGACCAGAAATATAGTACATGGGGTGAAGCACTTGCCTTGCATAGAGTCAATCCTAGTTAAATCCCTGGCACCATGGTCCCCAAAGCAACACCAAGGGCCACTCCTTAGCATAGGGCCAAGAATGGCTTCTGGGCCCAGCCAGGTGTGGTTTTCCAAGAGCCCAAGTAAAAATGGTAAAAATAGGGCCCGGAGAGATAGCATAGCATCGTTTGCCTTGCAAGCAGCCGATCCAGGACCAAAGGTGGTTGGTTCGAATCCTGGTGTCCCATATGGTCCCCCGTGCCTGCCAGGAGCTATTTCTGAGTAGACAGCCAGGAGAACCCCTGAGCACCACCGGGTGTGACCCAAAAACCAAAAAAATAAAAATAAATAAAAAATGCTTTTAGCGATATGGCCTCCTTTGAATAAATAGTTGCTCTTAAGACCAAGATTTATTTAGGTTTTCTATGTTCCAGGATCTTTCTTTGCACTAAGTGTCTTTAAAAGTTCCAGACCAGAAAATTAAGACTTTTTGACATAGTGAATCAAGAGTGGCTGAAGGTCACAAGTTTAGAAATTCCATCCCATGGACCTTTTATTTGGGCATTCAGAGATGTATCTTTCTGGAACACAAGTGTGAAGCTGTGATTCTGAGAGGCAGTTCCAGGAAATGAAATCAATTAGTTTTGAAAGCAGTGCTGTGCCTAGGTTTTCCTAGGTGCTGTGCTTTAATTTCAACCAACCAAACTTGCAACTAACATACAAGCCTAGACACTATAGTCTATTTCTACTCAGGAAACAGTGTTGATTAGCCAGAACAGTTCATTTAGGAGACTATCCTACCCTCACCTACAGGATTCAAGCTCCATGTTAAAGAAATGCCATAGGTATAGATCTGTGCTTTCAGCTTTTATGAAGGTGTACCCAAGCATGGAGGATACATGCCTCCCACCTACTTACTCTTAGCTGTTTCAAAACCTCAGCAGTGGATAAAGACTGGCCTCTCTGGAGAACCAACAGAAACTGTAGTAATCAGTTGTACCAATGTTGACCACAGGCCCATGGAATTATGGGCAAAGAACAGAACACAGTGCTCTAATAACTTTGGAAACCTAAGTTGTTCTTTGGTTTAAAAGGTATCTCCCCAAAGAAATCCTTCAAAAACTGCACTGCTACTGCTGTGTTTTTGTGCTTTGAGTTTTGCAGAAAACCCTGCATGGGCTTATTTCACATTTACTAAGCTGTCAGTTTGGATACTATCTACTGTCTTTAGAAGACATCCCAACTCAGGTATGAACGGATTATAAGCAATAGGAGGTAGTGAGTAGAGATCACTCTTTCCAAAAAGCGACTGTGGAGAAAGAACAATGGAGAGAGGGGGAGGGCACCAATTCATCCATTCATATCTGTCTCGGTCCCTACCTTCACAGTGTCAGCAGCTCATTTGTCTCTCTCAGGAAAACCAGAAATATTGTACATCACCATAGGTTTGGACAGCAGGATCAGAGATTGAAAGAGGGGGTAATATTAATTTGGGGGGAACAGAGAATCAAGACATAACTGTTGTCTGAGTGATTATTTGGTTTCTGGATAACTCATGGTCTTGTGGGAGGCAGGAAGGAGAGGCCTTGGTCAAAATTAGCTCATGTTTTCCTTTCTGTAAGCAGAACCTGAAAAATGTAAACCAGCTGCGTGGTCTTTGCCTGCATCAGTAGAGGCGTCTATGGCATCAAAGAAAGTTGCCTCCACCACATTTCTATTTGGATTTCCTGTGATTGGTTTAGGGAGAGTAACTAGGTAAGTCCCAGATGAAACTAGATTTTCTTCCTTTCCAGGCTTCACTAGAAACCAGTGCTCTGTATGGAAAATAGGAGTTTTGATATGAAAATTAGGTCTTGGGATGAAAGGTGATAAAAGAAACTTCATCCCAAATGACAGCCGATGTGACCTGGTTTGAACTACAGTTTCTTTGTCCTAAGTCTCATTATATTTAAACTGGCATTTTTTTTTCAGAAGTTTATAGGCCATAAAGTTTTTCTTTTCCAAAATTAAGATACTGGAAGATAGCCCTCCTTTTATAGCATTCAGCTAGCAGAACACTGTTCTTATTTATATTGTTATGAATCAAAGGTCTTCTGTTATTATATATTATAGGGTGATTTTCTCTGTAGACTAGATTGAGCAATGCCTCAATTGTCTCATTCTTGAGCTATAGTTAAAAATATGCTTGAAAGGGGCCGGAGAGATAGCATGGAGGTAAGGCGTTTGCCTTTCATGCAGGAGGTCATCGGTTCGAATCCCGGTGCCCCATATGGTTCCCTGTGCCTGCCAGGAGCAATTTCTGAGCCTGGAGCCAGGAATAACCCCTGAGCACAGCCAGGTGTGACCCAAAAACCAAAAAAAAAAAAAAAATATGCTTGAAAGACAAAAATTCAGTAGGTCATTTGGACTAAAAGATTAGCTATACTCTTTTCATGACTGAAACCCAACTACAATCATGTTTGTGATCAAGGTGTTTAAATAAATATATTATTTTAAAAAGATTAGCTATATATTACATATATGTATATGTACATGTATATGATATATATGCATATGTATTGTACATTAGTCATTTATTTATGTTTCTCCATAAAATTAGTCAACACCCATTCATCAGGCACCTTCAAGAAGAGGTGGGTATTTTAAGGGAACCTTATATGTGTCCTTGCCTTCAAACATCACTGAATAAATACAAAACTATGTGAAATATCCTGTAAAAATTCAAGGTAGGGCACACAAATTTTCAAATGAAAATGAATGCAAAGATCTGGAGAAATTTAGAGAAAATAAAGGGCATGTGATGAACCAGATATCCTATTTCATAAGAATATTGAATCAGTCCCCAAATGAAAAGCTAAAGGAAAGGTATTTTAGTCTCTCTACAAAAGTAATTTATTTTGTATTTGGGGTTGTGGAGGTAGATCACACCTGGTCATTCTCAGTGCTTACTCCTAGAGCTATGCTCAAGGGCTACTCCTAGCTTTACTCAGGGAACCATATGTGGTGCCAGAGATCAAATCAGGGTTAGTTACATGAAAGTAAAGTGCCCAGCCCTTGTACTATGTCTCTGACCTCAAAAGAGAATTTCTAAGGTGAGGAAACCAAGCTAGTGAAATTATCGAGTTATGCCAACAGAGACTTAGTAATTCTTAGAATTTCCAAAAGAGGGTTTTTAACATTGGCTAGACTAAATTAGCATTTTTTTCAACTGGGAATTATATGAAACATATTGACCCCTTATGGGAACCCCAAGATATTCCAAGGGAGCCCTAAATAAAAAAAAATCTCATATAGTATTAATACCAAGGGACTAAGGACCCAACAAGTAAGATGGGACAGGGTACCACAGAAAGGAAACAAAGTCAGAAAACCATGATTGGAGAAAGGTTGAGAAACACTTGACTAAATAACTGCTAAGACTGGTGTGGGCCTATGAAATGGTGGCTAGAGCATTATAAAACACATTAAGGACCTCTCAGAGAAGCATAAGCTGGTGGGAGAAGACAAGTGGTCCCTTCCCATTCTACCCGATCCACCCCCATTCAATGGGCAGCCCACCCACATAATAATGCATCTATGACAATAGATGACAGAAAACAGCACTAAAGATCCATAATGGGTACTTTTGTGACAGACATCCCCATATATAGTAATGCACTTCTGCTGAGTTTTCACTACTTACAAAGTCTTTATAAATCCTTTTTTATTTACTGTCACAGCACGGAAAGATCTTCATCCTCTGTTTGTAACTGAAACAACGGACGCATTAAGACATAAAAGGTTTGTCCAGCCTTGCACAGCTAGCCAATGCCAGGTTCAAAACTTGAACTCAGCTTGGATTGACTCCTGAACCATGGCCAGAACTAAGGCAAATACACTTGGGAGGCAGATGTGGATACCTGGCATTGTGCCTGTGCGTTGGATAGAAGCATTGGATTTTTAGGGGAAGGTGGGAGGAATTCCTGCATACAGGCCCATCCCCTGTAATGAATCACAGACGGCTTTAGTTCTTTCATTACCCTTTCCTTGTTGATGGATACCCAGGTCACCACTGAGAACTTAATTCTGGCTTCGTATTTTCTTTCATTAAATTTTAAACTAAAGCTTATTTAAAACAACAAAATAGTACAACAGGTAAGACTCTTGCCTTGCATGCACCTGACCCAGGTTCAAACCCTGACATCCTATTAGTTCTGAGCCCCTCCAGATCCTTGAGCACAAAGCCTGGAGTAAACCCTGAGAACAGCCAACTGTGCACCCAAAATCACAATAAAATAAATAGAAACACAACAACAACAACAACAATAGGCTTGACTTTAGGGGAAAACCATCAATAATTAATTCCTTTTAGAATAATCTATCCCTAGGGGCCAGAGAGATAGCACAACGATAGGGTTATTTGCCCTGCACAAAGCTGACCTAGGACAGACCCAGGTTCAATCCCTGGCATCCCATATAGTTCCCTGAGGCTGCCAAGACCGATATCAGAGCACCACTGGTTGTGGCCTAAAAACAACCCAAAAAAAGTATATGCATAGAATTATGTTTCCCTAAATACAAGTTGTCTATATCTGACAGGTACATAAATGTGATCAAATTGTCTATAGTTTTACAATAATAAATGAAAAACACAAATTCTACAATTAAATGATATGTGAGAATTTGAGGGGAGGGAGATAACAGCTGTATTTATAGGGAACTTTGTTAAAAAGCAGGTTAATTACAGAATATAAAAAATAAGTGCTAAATAATCAAATTGCTAGGGTTGAAGTGATGGCGCTAGAGGTAAGGCGTCTGCCTTGCAAGCACTAGTCTAGGACGAACCTCGATTCAATCCCGCAGTGTCCCATATGGTCCCCCAAGCCAAGAGTGATTTCTGAGTGCATAGCCAGGAGTAACTCCTGAGTGTCAATGAGTGTGGCCCCAACAACAAAACAAACAAAAAACAAACAACAACAAAAAACAAAAAACAAAAAAAATCAATGACCTTTTTATACACTAATAAAGATAGGGAAGAAATGGACATTAAGAAAAAACCCTATTCACATTAGTGACACACAAACTCAAATATCTTGGAGTCAACTTGACCAAAGACATAAAGGATCTATACAAAGAAAACTATAAAACCCTGCTCCAAAAAATAAGAGAGGACATGAGGAAGTGGAAACGCATACTCTGTTCATGGATTGGAAGGTTTAACATCATTAAAATGGCAATACTTCCCAAAGCATTGTACAGATTTAATTTGATACCTCTAAAGATACCCATGACATTCTTCAAAGAAGTGGATCAAACACTCATGAAATTCATTTGGAACAATAAACACCCTCAAATAGCTAAAGCAATCCTTGGAAAGAGAAATATGGGAGACATTACTTTCCCCAACTTTAAACTGTATTACAAAGCAATAGTTATCAAAACAGCATGGTATTGGAATAAAGACAGACCCTCAGATCAGTGGGATAGGCTTGAGTACTCAGAGAATATTCCCCAGACATACAATTTTTGATAAAGGAGCAAGAAATCCTAAATGGATCAAGGAAAGCCTCTTCAACAAGTGGTGTTGGCATAACTGGTTAGCCACTTGCAAAAAAGTGAACTCAGATCCCCAGCTAATACCATGTATAAAAGGTTAAATCCAAATGGATTAAAGACCTTGATACCATTAGGTATATAGAACAATATGTAGGTAAAATACTCCATAACATTGAGACCAAAGTCATCTTTAAGGAGGAAACAACACTCTTCAAATAAGTGGAAGCAAATGGGAATATATTAAGCTGAGAAGCTTCTGCACTTCAAAGGAAATAGTGCCCAGGATACAAGAGCCACCCACTGAGTGGGAGAAATTATTCACCCAATACCCATCAGATAAGGGGCTAATATCTAAAATATACAAGGCACTGACTAAATTTTACAAGAAAAAATCCCATCAAAAAATGGGGAGAAGAAATGAATAGACACTTTGTCAATGAAGAAATACAAATGGCCAAAAGGCACATGAAAAAGTGCTTCACATCACTAATCATCAGGGAGTTGCAAATTAAAACAACTATAAGGTACCATCTCACACCACAGAGATTGGTACATATCACAAAGAATGAGAACAAGCAGTGCTGGCAGGGATATGGAGAGAAAGGAACTCATTTACTGCTGGTGGGAATGCTGTCTAGTCCAACCTTTATGGGAAGCGATATGGAGATTTCTCCAAAGACTGGAAATTGAACTCCCAAATGATCCAGCTATACCACTCCTAGGGATATACCCTAGAAACACAAAAATACAATACAAAAATCCCTTCCTCACACCTATATTCATTGCAGCATTTACAATAGACAGACTCTGGAAACAACCAAGATGCCCTTCAACAGATGAATGGCTAAAGAAACTGATACATATACACAGGGGAATATTATGCAGCCATCAGGAAAGATGAAGTCATGAAATTTTCCTATACATGGATGTACATGAAATTTATTATGCTGAGTGAAATAAGCCAGAGGGAGAGAGATAGAAGCAGAATAGTCTCACTCATCTATGGGTTTTAATAAAAATAAAAGACATTTTTGCAGTAATTCTCAGAGACAAAAGAGAGGAGGACTGAAAGGCCCAGCTCACGACATGAAGCTCACCACACAGAGTGATGAATACAGTTAGAGATATAACTACTTGAGAACTATCATAACTAAATGAATGAATGAGGGAAGTAGAAAGCCTGTCTAGAGTACAGGCAGAGAGGTGGAGTGGGCAGGGGAGATTTGGGACATTGGTAAAAGGAACACTGCACTAATGAAGGGGTATGTTCTTTACATGACTGAAACCCAACTACAATCCTATTTGTAATCAAGGTGTTTAAATAAAGATATTAATAACAAAAAAATCAAATTGCTAATGATGAAGGTTTTTTTTTCCCACAGATCCAGTAAATTTTCATCCCATCTTCACTCCAGTCTTTAGTCTCTAGGTCTTAAGCATTTTTTTTTCTTTTTGACATCCCAAAAAGGTGTTGAGGAGGCCTACAGGTTACCTACTCCAGCAATTCTCACCCACTCAGCTGTTAGTTCAATGCAAGGACCTAAGGTTGTGATGGCACTCAGGCTCTAAGGGGCTAGGCATATTCAGGCCACTTTAAGGCTTCTGGGAGCTTCCAGAGGAGTACCTGATTATACTTGGAGGCATTGTAGTGCTGGAGATTGAACAAAAATTAGGCACATGCCTAGAATGCCATCTCTGAATCTGGGCTCCATAGTTTGTTCAGTGCAATATATTAGTACACAGATACTTAGGTACAATAAAAGAATGGAGAAGGCAGTGAAGGACTAAAGGGAACTGTACTATAGAATCAGCAGGCTATGGGAACAAACTGAAACTTTCTGAAGGACAATGTCCTCCTGCACTGCAGGGATAATTTCACTGGAAAAGCTCAGGGCTGCTTTCTGTGGGAAAAGGGGAGCAGATCCTGAGTACCTTCAGTCTCAGGAAGCACTCATATATGTGTCAGAGCCCCTGGCTGCCATCAACTTGGAATCTAACCCTCCTCTTGGATAAATACTTTTGTTCTCATTATCCCCCAAATTAGCTCATATGTTAAGACCTTGTTCAATATCCTCTGTAGGGAGGGCCAGAGTGATAGTATAGTAGGTAGGACTCTTCTTTTGCATGTGTTCAACCCAAGCTCAATCTCTGGCATCCCATACAGTCCCCTGAGTATCACTAGGATTGATTCCTGAGTGTAGAGCAAGGAGTAAACCCTGAGTATTACCAAGTATGGCCAAAAAAGAAAAGAAAGGAAAAGAAAAGATAATGAAGAGAAAAGAAGAAAAGAAAAAAAAAGAAAAGGCCTAGCCTTTGTGGCATTTTATATCTTGTTGACTGAACCCCAGCCAGGATGTTTTTCTTATTGATGTTATAACAAAATGACATAAAAGTGCAACATTATTTGAGAAAGTTCTGCATATATCTCTCTCTTCCCTTTGTTACCATGACCAGAGATTTAACACACATGGTTATGGAGCTTGTTGGGGAGGAGTCACACACTTTAGTTCCAGTGCTTTCACACAGCTGGCTGTGCAGTCCAGGTTGCATGCTCTGTTACAGCATTGGGAATCCCACTCAGCACTCTCCAGGGCTAAGTTAAGCATATGTGAATGTCACTGGGGATTGAACTCATAGCCTCATGCTTGCTAAACAGGTGCTTATAGTCACAGACAGAGCCCTCCTCTATATCCTGGATTCACTTCTGGATCTTAAAACTCCCCCACTTCAGTTTGCATCCTTCTGCTCCTTAGTCTTATCTTGCTATTTCTTGAGCATTGTGTTGGCTGTAGCAAACACCAGCATCTCAAGAGTTGCTACTTATGGGGCTAGAGCTGTAGTTCATTGGGTAGGGCACTTGCTTTGCACACTGCCAACCTGGGTTCAATCCCTAGAATCCCTTGTGATTCCCCAAACTCTGAACATAGAGGGATTCCTGAGCACAGAGTTAGAAGTAAGTCAAGAGCACTACCAGGTGAAATCCAAAAATAAAATAAATAAAATTACGAGTTGCAACTTGCAGAGATTTCGGATTTGCTCCCATGGAGTTGCTCCCAATCATTTCTTGATGGCATGACTATGTTCTTGAAGGAGTCTTCAACTCTTGTGCCTCAACAGTTATGAAAAGAAAAACACAACACTCAATGAAGTCTCATAATCTAAGCATCCCTGTTTCATTTCAAAGCTTCTCTTATTTGATAGAAGTGTGGAGCCTTGTGGAGTGGTCCTGGGTCATTAGAGTTGGGGTTTCTTTCTTAGGGTGGTGGCTGGGGAGTCTCAGCACATCTAGGAGGAGATGCCTGAGGTTTTTATCACTAAGGTAGGGACAAAGCACTCATCTGAATGCCCTTTGAGGCCATAGTCAACCATCTCATCAGGGTCAGCTCTCTTGGGGGTTGTTGTTGTTGTTCCTTTTCCCTTCCCACTTGTTAAAGGTATAGGGATGGCTGCTTCTTTATAGCACTGAAGAAATTGGAATGGACCCCCTGAAACAGATCAGTTTTAGTCCCCAGAGCCTACCACTGCCCTAAAATAGATCAATGGGGAAAAAAAGTCAGTTTGAAACTCAGAGCTAGCAATGGGCTGGAGTGAATGCTTTGCAAACAGAAGACCCCTATTCAAGTCCCAGCTGCGTCCAATCTCCCAAACACTGCCAGGAAAAACCTCTGGGTACTGATCTGGAAATGGACGCTAAACACTGTCAGCTGTGACCCCAAAACCATCATGGCACCACCACCAACAAGGAAACAAAAGCAGGACTGGGAGAGAGTCCAGAGATCTGGAGCATATGTCTTGCATGTGGGACCAGGAGTCCCATGCTCAGCACCACATGTCTCGCAGGGGTCTCAAACTCAATTTACCTGGGGGCCGCAGGAGGCAAAGTCGGGGTGATCCTTGAGTACAAAGTCAGTAGTAAGCCTTGAACATTGGGGGTGTATGTGTGACCCAAACAACTAAAACAAAACAAAACAAAAAAAGATTCCTTTAGGGCAGGGCCACAGAATGTTGTACGGAGGACCGTTTGTGGCCCGCGGGCCGCGAGTTGAGACCCCTGCGAGAGACCCCAATCAAAACAAAGCATAAAGAAATAAAAAACCAGAACCAGGGAATAGAAAAGGGATTTCTTGTCTTTGAGTTGGCCCACAGGAAGGAAGCATTTGCTTATTTTAAAGGCCCGCAGGAATTCTGACCCTGGGGCTCTGACCAAGACCACTGTTCTCATTTTGCCTGATATGTTTTCTGTTTCATTTGTAGGAGACCACACAAGCCCAGGACAGTGGAGGGGGGCAGCGTAGGAATGTATGCCCCCGAGGCTGAATACCCAACTTCCCTAGGCTCTGAGTCAGCATCTTTCTACCACTTTCTCTGCACCTCAAAATCAGAGCCAGACAGGATAAGAGGGCAAAGAATTTTGAAACAAGGGAAGGAAATTTTGAAACACTGGCAGAAATATGAGTGATGGGAGACTCATAACAGTAGTGGGAATTGTCCTCAAAGGTTTGAAGATAGTATGCAGTAGACCCCATTCTCTTGTTTTCCAAGGGCAGGCCCAGTATAGAAGGTTGCATGTGTCAGGAAGGTCATTTAACTAGGAAATATGGAAGAACTTTTGCTGCCTTAGTCAACTAAAGTGGCAGTTTACTGGAGGTGTAGTGTGGGATTTGGGCAATTTCTAGGCTGGTATGAGGTGGAAGGTGTTTATCACTGAAAAAAAATGTCCCTTCTAGGTCTGAGAGGCCTCAGGAAGGCACAAGATCATGATCCGAATTCAAGACCCACCTTTCTGACCTCACACTTCTCACTTGTAGTCTTGAAACCAAGAAAGAGGTCTGAAAGCATTTTAGTACAGAAATGCCTCCGTTTTTTAAATGTGTTTATTTGGGGGTTTGTTAGTTTTTTGTTTGTTTGTTTGTTTTGCTTTAGAGAGCCACACCCAAAAGTGCTCTGGGGTTACTCCTAAATGCACTCAGGCCATCACTCGTGGAGGGCCTAGGAGACCATATGGAGTGTCAGGGACTAACTTGGGCTAACCACTTGCAAAGAAAGTGCTCTAAACCTCTGTATCATTCAGACTCTGGTACCCATCATTTCACTTACTGTAGACAGTACATGCAAAGAAAAGTTGGATTCTGCACTCTTCAAGGTATTTCTCATGACCTATCATGAAATCATGTTGTCAGTTATTGATTACCCAGTAGCTTATAATGTTTTTAAATTTTTATTTATTTTTGTTGGAGGGGTAACACACAGCATTATTTACTGGCTATTGTGCTTAAAGATTACTTATAGCAGTGCTCAGGAAATCATATATGGTGCCAGGGTCAGCCTTGTGCGAGATAAATACCTCAACCCCTGTACCATCACTCTGGTCCTCAGAAACTTTAGAAAATAAAATAAATCAGGGGCCAGAGAGATAGCATGGAGGTAGGGCGTTTGCCTTGCATCCAAGCCTGCCAGGAGCGATTTATGAGCATATAGCCAGGAATAACCCCTGAGCGCTGCTGGGTGTGACCCAAAACCAAAAATAAATAAATAAATAAATAAATCAAAATAAATCAAAATAAAATACACTCACATAGCGAGAATAAACAAGGTGTTTTTCTTTTTGGTTGTTTGTTTGAGTTTGGAAGCCACATTCCACAATGTGCAGGCTTACTTCTGGCTCTGTGCTCAGAGATCATTACTGGGGTGGAGGGCATATGAGTTGCCAGGAATCAAACCTGGGTTGACTGCATGCAAGGCAAAGCCCCTGTACTAACACTCTAGCTCAACACTACATGTTTTCAAGAAATATTTTTGTCAAAAAAAAAAAAAAGGGCCTGGAGAGATAGCACAGTGGCATTTGCCTTGCAAGCAGCCGATCCAGGACCAAAGGTGGTTGGTGAGTCCCAGTGTCCCATATGGTCCCCCGTGCCTTGCCAGGAGCTATTTCTGAGCAGACAGCCAGGAGTAACCCCTGAGCACTGCTGGGTGTAGCCCAAAAACAAAAACAAAAAAAATTTTTTTTTGTCTCTTTGAATGTGCTTGTGTGTGTATACAATGCCAATTCATTTTCCTATGGGTTTTACTTCAAGTTAAAAATTGACAAGTCACTCTTTCGTGCAAAGCATGACAAATAAGTGTCTGGAATTTTAGAGAGGGGTCCCAAGTTAATAGGTCATGAGATAGAATGAGGAGGGAACAGTCCCCAGCAGTCTGGGCAGTTCTGAAGCTATGGATTGTGGGGGTCTAGGCAGAACCAAATACATGAAGTTGGCTGCAAGCTGTCAAATATTTACCACAGCTAAGAAGCAGGCAGAGGGTGCAGAATTTGGTTAGTCTCCCATCACACTGAGGGACTGTGGTGAAAACAAATGTTCATCTTCAGAGAGAAGCAGACATAGTCTCAAGAGAGAGAAAATAAGGGTACAATTAACCCTGTCCTTGGACATTTCTACAAGGAGCACATAGAATCCACCTGTGTACAATTATTTCACTCCCTCACTTTTGAAATCAAGAGCTTTGGTCTCCCCGGGCAGAATTGGGCAATAACACTGGCCAGAATCTCCTGAGGGCTGTAATTGAAAGGAAGTTGCTAAAAGAGGTTAGAAATGTTTAGAATATACAAGTCAGTGGGGGAGCGCAATTTTTTTGGATTCCCAAGAGGATGTGTCTGGAGTAAGACATAATTATAGAAATTAAAATATGTATTAATATTGTGTAAAAATAATTCAAGATATTCTATAAATAATACAATAGAATTATGATATAAAATATGCATACACAATTTTTTTAAAAACTAATGGATGCTGCAGTGTTTTTTACAGCTTCCATTACAATTCTGTGAAGCAGAGTATGTACAGAGAACATATTTATGTTCCAGCATCCCTTCTTCATTGACAACTTCCTCCACTTCCAATAGACACTAGTTCTCAGTCCTCCCAATCATAATGCTCCATCTCCTTGACATCAGTGGTTGGTCTAGGGTGAAGGCAACAGATCCAATATAGGCCAATACAAGTCACTTGTTAGAATACACTATATTAAAGCACTAGACAACAGTTTTTTCCTATAGCATTGCTAACCTTTAAATTGGAAACCTACAAATTGAAACTGTCTCTGATCTATATTCCTCCAGGCACTTGGAAGAAGATTATGGGTATAATGAGAAAATAAGATGTGGCAAGAGCCTGCTACTTTGGACAATTATACTTTGTCCTCTTCTACCTCTGAAAAATAATCTAAATGGATTTATGGGGAGGGATTGTATGGTGGTAGTGATGAGGGAACTGCTTAAGCTTACTGCTTAAGCTAGTATAACATTTTTTCTTCATTGCTTATACCTCAGAGAGTTAGTTACTTTAGCATGTATATTAAAGATTAGAGTAAAAAACTATGATCAGGGGCCGAAGTAATAGCACAGTGGTAGGGCATTTGCCTTGCAACCAGGTGACCCAGGATGGACCTGGGTTTGATCCCCGGCATCCCATATGGTCCCCCAAACCAGGAGCAATTCTGAGGGCATAGCCAGAAATAACCCATGAGCATCACTGGGTGTGGCCCAAAAATCAAAAACAAGCAAACACAACAACAACAAAAAACTATGATCATACCATAAAATTAATTATTAGCTGTATTCAGGTTGTCTAACTTGTCCAAATCTCAGTATTTTCATTTTACCAGATACAGAGTATTTGTGAGTCTATGCCATCATATTGTAGAAAGTGCTTTGCATAACAATAAAATGTTTTCTACACGATAAAATGTGAACCAGGGGAAAGTACAGAGGTCTGGAGTTCATGCTTTGTATATTAGAGTATCATGGTTTATCCAACCCTGCCTGCTTTCCTATGCACCACCAGAAAAAATCCCCCACTGGCATGCTTGGAGCTCCAAAGTCAAGCCAAGTGTAGCACAATAAACTAAATAAGTATCAAAGATAGTGGCTAGTTGAAATAACGTTCTCCTAAAACATAAGGAGGGGTTCTCTCTCATGCACTCCCAACAGATCCCACCAAGGGAATTTCTTTTATCTGATTTCTGCTATTATGTGTTGTCAAGAAATCTGGTTTAAATCCCAGCACTGCTAATTATTGACTTTGACTTTATACAAATTACCCAGCCTTTCTAAGCTGTAGTTTTATCATTAATCAAATGGAGTTATATTTTTTTTTAAAAAAAAATCTTGCCTTGAAGGGTTGTTACAAAGCATGCTAGAGTAGCATAATCTTTTAAATCAAGATGCCTAGGTTGTGACGAGCTAAGGAACAAATGGTTTATTTCTGTCTGAAAGTCATCCAGGACAGTTGCCCTGGATTGATGAATGAATACGGCATTCAATCTTAGATTTTATATATTCAGCTCTTAGATTTTACATTTCAACAGAAAGAAAACATGGAAGAGCATGCAAGAAGCAGCTTTTTCAACAGAAAGAAAGCATGAAAGAATATGAAAGAGGCAGCTTTTTCTCTAAATGTCCCTTTCCAATGGAGACTTTCATTGTGGTTCTTAAAGTTTGGGTAACATGGTTACAATCATGTTAAGACTTACAATTTTGATGTACAAAGTTATTGGAACTTAATCACCACAGAAATGCCCAAGTCTCTCCACCACTGTTCTTATGTCACTTGTACTTCTCTGCTTTTATTCCCTAGCCTTCCCTCATGCTTGTTAACTTAATTTTGTAGATTAAAGTCCATTAAAATGATTCCCAACAGTTTCATCCACATTGCTGAAAAACTACAATATTTCAACTTTTCTTATAACTGAATGTGCTCTATTGTGCAGGTCTACAACAGCTGCTTTATTCATTCAACTATCACTGGATGTTTAGGTTGTTTCCATGTCCTAGCTAATGTAATAGTGCTGCAATGAACATAGATGCACTTAAATGTTTTTAAACTTATTTTGTTTTCTAGAGGGTAGATATCAAAAGATGGAATCACTGGATCACATGAAAGCTCATTTTTACTTTTTTTTTTTTGAAAAATTTTTATACTGTTATCTATAAAACTAAACCAGAGAACAGTGAATGAAGATTCCTTTTCACCACATTCTCACCAACACTGTCTGTTTCCAGTCCTTTAGTTATATGCCATTCTCAGTAGTGTGAGATTTTTATCTCATTATCTTTTGATTTGCATTTCCCTAATAATAGGTGATTATTTTTCAATGCTAATGAGCCATCTATATGTCATCTTTGGGGAACTGTCTGTTTATCTGTCCCCATTTTTTGATGGGCTTATTGTTGTTCAACTTTGCCAGTATTATATATTTTAGATATTAGCCCTTTCTCTGATGCATGGAACATAAACATTTTATCTCATTCAATTTTGAGTCTTTATTTTAGCCTGAATTTTTTTTAGCCATGTAAACCCTTTTTTCATCTGTTGTGGTCCCATTGCTTATTTTTTTTTTCTTTTCCAATGAGGTCAAATCACCGAAGACACCTTGTCAGCAAAGTTGATTGTTTTATTTTTGTCTCAAATATATAAAATATTTTGAGAAAAAAAGACAGAATTTGGGCTTGAAGCGATAGCACAGCAGTAGAGAGTTTGCCTTGCAGGCAACTGACCCAGGATGAACCTGGGTTCAATCCCCGGCGTCCCATATAGTTCCCCATGCCAGGAGCTATTTCTGAGCACATAGCCAGGAATAACCCCTGAGCATCGCTAGGTGTGCCCCCCTCCAAAAAAAAAAAAAAAAAAAGACAGAATTTACCAAGGTATGAATCTTAAAGGTCAGTGAAGATGTAGACAAGGTTGTCTCACCTCTTGAGAGATATGGAAAATGTAGGCTCAAACTGAACAGCCATGTTTTAGCTACAACTAGTTGAAGAAAAGGGGAAGAACAGCAGTCAACTTCTTATTCATTAAGAATTAAATTAGATAATGCATATAGAATGCCTTGGAATATTCTTTGATATAAGGTAGTACTCAAATATAAGTTGTATTAGTATTATACATTCTCTCATGCAAGAGGAATTAGGAAAGAAAGCTATTCCTCAAACTAGGCCACAAAATGATTCTTTCTAGGAAAAAATGTAGTGATCTCATGATCCTATTGTGCCAGTTTCCATTGGTAGGTCTGAGTATATCTCTCAATCCCTTTTCTCTAAGGGTCTTCATTCCTCTGCCCCAAAGAACTTCCAAAATACTCCTTAGTGATAATCATAAAAGACAACTGATAGAGAAAGTTCATCTCTAGTGGCTGGAATGCCTGCCTTTCCTTATGGGATGATCTCAGAATAGACAATAATTAAAAGATGATAAATGAGTATTAGACTCACTACACTTCCCAGCCAAGTTTTGGCCACACTAAAAATTCATGCAGACCAGGGTGGAGACCCTGTGAGTTTTGTTCTTATGAACTCTGGCATTCATTGCTCCTATTCTGCTAATAAACTCCTGAGGGGAGTGAGGGCTGGGCTAGACACTGGGGTGTAAAAGGATAGCTAAGATTGATGGTAGACTTCCAGGGTCATAAATAATGCAGGCCTAAGTCCCATTAGCCATAGAAATTTGCAATAGGAAACTAATGAAGTCTTTAATTATAAAGTTGAGCTACTTAATCTTTCAAGGAGTAGAGGTTCCTAATAAATACTCTGGAGGAAGCCATAAGAAAGGGGTGAACTGTATTTCATAGTTGGTTGAGAGGAAGTAGAGGAGACCACCCACATGGCTGAGATGTTGGGGTTAGGAGAAGAACTGGGCCAGGGAGAAGCTGGGTTGGTTTTTTTATTACCTCGGCCAATGGGCTACCAAGGAGACATAATTCCCTCCCACCCTTTCCCCACTCTGTAGACCATCACAATATGTAGGCAGAATTGGAATACAGTTCAGGATAGCCTACTTGCATTTAGCTCCCCCACTCACTGTCTCCTAAATAACTTAATTTGAACATCTCCAAAAGTAATAAGTTTTCATGGTACATGTATTAGCAATGAATGTGCTGCAAAACAATTAATGTGCTATTTCTTTCAATAAACCTTACTTGTTGCTGTTTCTAGCTGCGATCAAATATAAGCATTGCTTGAAAAAGTGAAGGAAATAAGATAAGTAAGATGATTTTGTCTTTTATGTGGGATAGAAAAAAATGGAAACAAGAAGCTCTTCTGCAATTAACTCATTCTTTAAAACGTATGCAGAGCAAAAATGTCTAATTGGAGACAGGAACTGGAAAAAGGGTTGGATTGCCTTAAGGCACAAAAAGAAGTGAAAGCTTTGATCCTCCTGAGTTTTAGCACTCAAATTCTTTTACTGAAATATCTAGACACTTGGAAGTTGAGTTGCTTTACTTGTTTCTAGACTGACACAGACAATTACCTGTTTAACACCTTTCTTCACCAGCCCAGTCAACTTGCAGGGACTTCTCTCTATTACCTTATACTTGACAGGGTTCACATCCTGAGTTCAAAAGGAGACTGTGATGCTTGGGTCAATATCATTTATCAATGGCTGAAGGGAAACAGTGGCACACTGGAGCAGATAATAAAGAGAATGTCACATTTTCTGAAAATTAAGAGCCAGATGAAGGCACCATCGATTTCTAAAAGAAATTTCAAGTGTCAGAGCAAGGCTTATGAGAATCTCTCAAAAGTCTACCCTTCCAACACAGGTACACCTACCCCATCACACACACAAATGGTAGCCATGGAAACTGGAGCACACCAAAGAAATAACACAGCCTTGTAGGGTTCTGGAAATGGCTCCGAGTGAGTGAGTCATTTACGAAAAGTAAATGTCTGTCCCCACACAAACTATGGAGAGGTTTGCAAGACTTGGAGCGTTTTCACTTTGGCCTGAAGCCTCCAGAATTCATTCAGCTGATGATGAATTACAGGAAGGATCCTGGGAAAAAGATCAGGAACAGAATGTGGTTTATATCAGTGGGAGCATTACAATCTGATCAAAAGCTGGACTTGGCTTGATAAATGTTTTTGGCATTTCTGAAGCAAATTCTGTAAAGTCTGCTCCACAATGAATGCTCCTTGCATTTCCAAACAAGGTCTTCCGATAACGCTGCCTAATGTGTCAGACTGAAGCACAGTGCAGATGATTTTAGGTGGGAATGTGGAAAGCAATGTGGAAGTGGGTTCAGACATTCCACCATTTGTGAGACTCAGAAGTTTAAGCACAAAGAATATAACTGGCTTTTCTCTTTGTCTTGGGAAGAAATAGCAAATAAGTAGTCTTAAATTGGCATGCCAAACAGTTTCCTAAGTCTAACGTTCAGGTTTATAACATTTGCCCAGTTTCAAATGTTTGAAATGCCCAGTATGACAAATCTCAGTTTCTTCAAAAGCCTGCCTCCACACACCCAGCCTGCACATTCTTTCTTTGAGTGCATTTGGCACCTGAATCCATCCAGTTTAGCCATACATCTTGACATGATGCCTTTTTATGGCTGCATTCTCTATTAGATGATTGGTTTGTTCTGACAGCATTCTCATTGTTGAGTTCTCAGTGTTTCATTAATTTCTTGAATGAATGAAAAATTTAAAAGGTAAGTTTCCAAATTTTATTTCTATGTTTCATGGAAATCTATGTATTTCCATTTCAACAGGAGAAATGTTTTGTTTGTTTTTGTTTTGGGGGCACACATGGTGATGCTCAGGGCTGACGCTGGCTCTGAGCTCAGGAATCACTCTTGGCGGGTTTGGGGGACCAAATGGAATGCTGGGAATCAAATCCCAGTCACATGCAAGGTAAGCACTTTACTCACTATACTATGGCTTTGGTCCATTAAAAATAGTTCTAATAGATAGTATTTATTGTTATCTTCTCCATCCCTCACACAGGAGTGTGACTATTTCACATAATTCCTTAGGTTACCATTGGTTTTGTTTAACCAATGAACACATTTTGAATTCATCCTAACCAGAAATCAGGACACCGAACTGTGATCAGCCTAATACAGTGCCCTTTAAAAAAAGACCACTGTGTTCTGCCTAGCCACCCAATCTGACTCTGAGAGAAGGTTTTTTTCTTTCTCTTGACCCTGGTCCCTGTACTTATTGTGTAGAAGGTGCTTATAGGAGTCACAGTAAAATGAATATCATCTAGTCCCTCTCAAAAGAACATGCTTGCATGCTGGGGAACATTCCTGAAACAATGGATGTGTTTCCTAGGAGCTGCCTCTTCTCCTTCTATTTATTTCTTTTCATTCCTTTATTTCATTCTTTGCTCCTTATTGAGGCACTGGAAAGAAAGATTTAAAGAATTGGAATTTTTCATTTTTCTCCTGTGACAAAATCCTCAAGAATGCTCAACTCTCAATCCATTCTCATTCTATTCATTTTTATTTAAGCAAAATGAAAACAGCTATTCCCAGCTGCTTTAAGATCATCAACTTCTTTTTATTTTTTTATCCTGATTTCCTTAGTGCATTCCTTAGCTTTTCTATTGCCATATTGCAATATGCAAATATATTTTTTTTCCATCTTGACTTGCCATAAACTCAGGGAAGCTTTGCCCTTGCAGATGTGGGATTGTTCAGATGTGAAGGTTTTAAAGAGTTCAATCTGGTTCTTCCAGGGCAGAAAGTCAAAGGCAATGTCCAAAATTAAAAACAAAGTAATATTCCCATATTTTAATATAAAACATTTCCATTCATTTCATGCTGCCAAAATATTTTCTAATTTCCTTTGGATATCCTCTTTGACCCAGTGCTTTTTTAGAGGCATCTTAATTTCCATATATATAGGTTTTCCTAATATATTTTTCTTACTTATTTTTTTTTCAAAGCAAAGTAGTCACAGATCATATGTATGGTTCCAAGTCCTTGGAAATTTGTTAAGACATTCTTTAGGACATAGTATAAGATCAATTTTTCTATACATATTTTTAACCATTTTTATTGAAGCACTGTGATTTACAACATTATTGATTATACTTTCCATGCATTGTTCAGACACGATACCCATTTCCAAGTGCCCTCTTCCCTCCACCAGGATCCCAAGGGCCCTTTCCTACATCCCCACCCCATGTAAGCTCAGTTCTGTAGACAAAAATCTTCAGTTCTTATCTTTTGACCATTTGTTGTCCCCTTACTATGTTTCTTTATATCCTATGTATGAGAGAAATCTCTTTTTGATTGTGGAACTAGTCACCCTTTATATGCATATATATAAATAAAGCTTTAAATGCCACAATTTGTAAATCAATAAGTTGATTTTTTATTTCAAGTGTGTATTTTTTGCAAATACAAGATCTTAAAAAATAATTGTATGACTAATTCTATGATAATGCATTTAAGGTTTTTTTTGGTTGTTTTTAAACATACTATCTTTGTTTTACCTTTTATTTTGTCCAGACCCAGAAGTGCTTATCAACTACTCTTGGTGGGCTCCAGGGACCATTTGGAGCATTGGGGATAGAACTCACATCATACATGTGCAAGGCAAGCACCTTATCTTGATGCTTAGAGATGTATTGTCTCTCTATCCTTCAATGGTAGTACATTTAAAATTTTACTGAAACAGATAAATCTTACAAATATATTATTTAGGAAAAGGGAGAAGAGACTTTTTAAAAATTTAAGGAAAATATGAATAGACCCTTAGAATATAGCTTGGGGATAATATAAGATGCCAGGGATTGAAACTGGAGGTGGCTGCATGGAAGGCAAATGCCCTACCACCTGTGCTATCACTCTGGCCCCAAGAGGCACTTTTTAAAAGTAGGGTCAATCCCACCACCAGTGTCAGCCTCCCTTTAGCACTATTCCCGTACCACTATCCCATGCCACTATCCCTGCCCCCAGCCTGCCAGCATAAGAGGCCCGTTTTAAGTTTTGATTGTTAAAGTTTGGTACTCATGACTTCATTGTTGTTGCTATAACTTGGATATTTAGTTATGTCTACCTGAACAGGTATTGTCTATTTTCCATTACCATCATGGATGGTAAAATCAGACCTCTGTATCTAGAGATCTTGGTGACGGTGCAGCTCAAGGAATGGAGCTTATGATGAAGACTTTCTTTGTGTTTCTAGCAGTTCTGCTTCTTCAGTGTCATTTTAATTCATCTTCTGTAGTTGGTGTTCTTGGTCATTATGTTGCTCCTAGGATGGAGCCTGGGATAGAGTCTTTCGTTATGTTTCTGGAAGAGCCGTTCACTTGCGGTTGTCTCAGTCAGACCTCTGGAATTGGATATCTTGTTTGTTGAACAGATTGTAGACCAAAAGCTAGGTTAGAGCTTTTTGTTGTTGTTGTTGGTGGTGGTGGTGGTGGTGGTGATGGCGGTGGTGATGGTGGTCCCGGGATGCGTATTGTCTAGTCCTGGTTGTAACAACCAGTCATCTGTATATTGCAAACTTGGTTTTTGCACAGATCAAAGGGTGACATGTCTTCTGATTTTGTCTTATCGTTGGCTGGTGAGGAAGGATAACTTGCTCTTAAATCTAGTTGTTTCTATTTCCTCGTTGTCAGGTTATCAATTTAGAACTGGCGTATGTTGGCGTCAGAGCAGCATTATGAATGCCCTGGAGGGGATTTGGTTCCTGGAGCTGTTGCGGAGAACTCTGTCATTTCTCTATCTGGGATCCAGGAGTCAAGGCTAGATGGTCGGTGCCTATTTCCCTGGAGTCTAGGTTGGTTCCACATGACATACATTCAGGGTGGGAGATGTCCCTGTGTTGTAAAAAATATAAGTTCCTATCCCTAGTAGATAAGAGCTTGTTTTTTACACGTAAAATTTCCCCTATTTTTGGTCACCAACAAGTGCCAGCTCTAAGATGACATCCTGACAATGAAGAAAATGGGAACAACCTGACCTAAGTGCAGGTTATCCTACCTTACCAGCTAACGACAAGACAAAATCAGAAGACTTGTCACCCTTTGGTAGGCCCAAAAGCCAAGATTGCGAGTTACAGATGACTGGCTGCTAGAACCATGACCAGACTGTATACAGCCTGGGACGAATAAAAAAGCCCTAGCCTAGGGTTTTAACTATGACCTGCACAATAAACATGATCCCCAGTTCCAAAGGTCTGGCAGAGACCATTGTAACGGAATGGGGCTTCTGGAAGCACAAAGAAAGACACTATCCTAGGTGCCATCCTAGGTTCAGTGCAAAGACCAAGATCACCAACCACAGAAGATGGATTAAAATGACACTGATGGAACAGAACTTCTAGAACCACAAAGACTGACTTCATCATAAATCCCACCCCTGGATCTGTGCAGATACTGAGATCCCTAGACACAGAGGCCTGATTGTATCACCCAGGACAGAGCAGAGGTCTTCCAAACACCACAAAAGCACCACCGGCAGAGTAAATGATCCTGAACAGAGTCTATAGTTGATCCCATGACAATACACTCCAAGGGCGAAGAAACCCCATATCTCTTAGGCCAAGTGAATTCCTTTTCGAATGACCCCAATATTTACTGTGCCAGGGCAGGAGGGAAAAATCAAAAACACAAAACATTGGGGTTTTTTAATATTATTTTATTTTCATTTATTATTTTTTTTATTTACCTATCTATTTTTGGTCAATTTCTCTGTTTGGGTGTGATTATTGAAGTTGTCCCCAGTTATACTTATTCTTTCTCTTCCTTTCTGTTCTTTCTTTATATGCTATGCCATGTTTCTTATATCAAGACCATGGCGGGTTTTTGTTTGTTTGTTTGTTTGTTTTGTTTTGTTTTGTGTTTTTTGTTTCTGTTTTTGTGGATTTTTTGTTTTGTTTTTGGTTTTGTTTTTGTTTTTTTTATTTTGGTGCTTATCGTTATTGTTGGAGTCCCCACTGGATATTTGACACTTCTTTTTGTACTGGTGGAATGTTTCACCTTTTTTCTCTCCTTTGTTTCTCAAACCGATGATGAGAGCCTCTAGAAGAATTCCGCTTATTTTCGGCGTATTAGACTTTTATCCCAGTTTATTACTTTTCTCTCCTTCAAACAAAACCACGTAACTTGAACTAGCTAGTCCTGCCCCCCAGTTAGAGGGGGAAATAAGGGAGGCACCAGGACCAAACAGATGCAAGACTACTAAGTAGTAGGCTAGATACAGAGGAGACCACATATTCTAGCAACCCTGGGGGTGAGGGAAGAGGATATGGGAGGTAGGACAAAAACGAAGGTGTAGGGAGGACAATTTGGTGATGGGAATCCCCCCTGATTTTATGTAAATATGTACCTAAAATATTATTGTCAACAATATGTAAGCCACTATGATCAAAATAAAAATTATATTAAAAAATTTCACCTATTTTTAATATGCTTTTGCAGGAAGAAGTAGTGCTACATTACATTGCTGGTGGATTTGGGGGTGGAGAGAGAAGAAAACAGATCCATGACAAAAACTAAAAATATATATGCTCAGACATATCTAAAGAAAAAAAGAGTTTCTTAAAAGAAAAAAAAAAGATTAAATAAAAGACATAATTAAAGAAATAAAGTGGGGCCGGGAGGGCTAGCATGGAGGCAAGGCATCTGTCCTTCCTGCAAAAGGACAGTGGCTCACATCCCGGCATCCCACACGGTCCCCAACGCCCACCAGGGGCAACCTCTGAGCACAGAGCCAGGAGCACCCTTGGAGCGCCACCAGCTGTGACCCAAAAGAAGCAAAAAACAAATCAAATTAAAAAAAAAACTAGAACAAAACAAATAAAAAAAAACTAACAAGGGGAAAAAAGAAAAAAAAAAGAAAAAGGGAGAAAGTGATACAGGAGATTACTTTACATTTGGGGAGAAACAGTATAAGAGGTAGTGTTATATAGGTCTATAGTTATGATGATAGTATAGGCTTCCCCATTGTCTTTTGAGATTTCCTCGTTAGGTGTGGGCTCCAGGCAGGGAAGTCTTGAAGGGAAGTCTTGAGTAGAGTTCTTGCAATAGGAGTCCTTTTGGAGCTAATCCAGTATTAAGCCACAGTCCACAACAGGGAGAGGTGATTAGGAGGGCCACACTGGATGAGTCAGTTGGGGTGTTAGTTGTATTTTCTTGCCAGGAATGAGATGTGAGTTTGAGTGAATGTCTCTTCATTTGGGTACTGGATACTGGTTCGTTGGTGTAGGAGGTTGGTCTTGATGTCTAATGGGTTAAGAACTGAGGGTGAAGAGTTATAACATGGTGGGGATATCAGGTATTGGATTAAGGGGTGAAGGGATAGTCAGGTTTCTGAGGAGGGGAGAGGGGATAGTACATGGGAGGGGTTATATAGGGTATAGGTATGGACTGTTTGTGGTTTAGGTTTGTCTCTTAAGGAGGATTCCTATCTCTGTGTGCTCCTGCCCCCATATAAAAATATAGAAGTTAGCTTAGGTATATATTAATGTAGAGAGGTAGGGAGGGCAAGAGATATGCTGTGTGCAGAAAGATGGGTAGGTATAGTACTTGTAGGGAAAGGAAACTAATAGATCAACTTTTGGATATGTATAGATTTCATGTCTCGAGTACTAACCATTGTGTTAATGAGGTCTATCTATATAGGTGTTTACCCTTTGCAGTATTGTCTGAAGCACCCTATATATCAGCTTTCTTTTCTTTCCTATAGAGGAGGTAACCATGTGGTTTTTATTTGACATGGATTGAATTGATGGTAATGAGGAGAAGTAGGTGGAAGAAGAGGGAGACAATAAGAGAGAAAAGAGAAAACAGAACAGAACAAAACAAACCAACAATTAAACAACAACAACAAAAATATGAAATAATGAGAAGAGAGGGTAAAAGAGCAAGGGCATGTTAGTTTGATTGAACGTGTTCGATGCTTAGGCCCTGTAGTAAAAATCTGTAGGTGACGGTTGTTGCTTCGGTGGTCTGGCTGGTCATGCACTTCAGGTCCTAAAAGAAGGCATAATCTAGAGATAAAGGGTATGTTAAAGAGTTTTATTCAGACATTTTCATGATGCCAGCTGAGTATGGTGCCTCGTGTAACTCAGCACCGGGGTACCACCGTAGGATGTTCACACTTTGTATCCAGGAACCGCTATGGGCAGAAAAACTGAGAGGTTATTTTAAATGTGGTAAGGTTAAGGTATTCAACCATAATGTTTTGAAATGTTTCCATTGGAGTCAATAATTTCCCATCATAATCTTTACCTGTATTCCTGTATAAGATCCCTAGTAAATTAGTATGGGCCTTTGTAGTAAAACGATAATTATATACCTGTTCTCTCTACACTGCTGTTTCTGCTGTTGCTGGTTTCTTTAAGATATAATGTGTAGTCGGGCTTTGTGTTGTTTCTCTTCCCTTTGTTTTGGGCTCTACTTCACAGTATTTGGTGATTATTACAGTGTTTGAGGTTTCTATTCTGTTACACCCTGTTATTTAATCGTGGGGTTTTGGTTATATATCTGGTGCCTATTCTAGGTACTTCAGAATAGTGCTATCATTCTGTGTTTATCTTTTGTCTTCTGGCTTGCTTTGTTTAACAAAATATGTTCTAGGTCCATCCACGTTGCTGCAAAGTCTGTGATTGTATCATTTCTGACTGCCATGTAGTATTCCATTGTGTATAGATACCACGTCTTAATGATCCACTCATCTGTTGTTGGACATCGAGGTTGGTTCCAAGACTTGGCTATTATTCTGAGTGCTGCAATAAATAGTGGAGTACACATACTTTGGAATAAATGTTCTTCTGACATTGGGGTAGATACCTAGAAGAGCAATTGCTGGATTGAATGGCAGCTCAATTCGGAGTTCCTTGAGCACTCTCCAGACTGTTCTCCATAGGTTTTGGACTAGGGGGCATTCCCACTAGCAGTAGATGAGAGTGCCTTTCATACCACAAACCCACCAACAGAGATTGTTCCCATTATTTTTTATGTGAGCCATCCTCACTGGTGTAAGGTGGTACGTCATTGTTGTCTTGATTTGGATTTCCCTAATGATGAGTGAAGGTGAACATGTTTTCATGTGTTTGTTGGCCATCCTTCAGTCTTCCTCAGAGAAGTTTTTATTCATTTTAAATCCCCATTTTTATGGCTTTATTTGGTTTTGGGGGGCTTTCCTGAGTGCTTTATATATTCTAAATATCAGCCCTTTATCTGACATGTTGAGGGCAAAGATTTTTTCCCATTCAGTTAACTGTCTTCTTGTGTTAAGTAGGGTTTCTTTCGCCATGCAGAAGCTTTTTGGTTTGATGTAGTCCCATTTGTTTATGGGTTTTTTTGTTTGTTTTTGGGCCATACCCATTTGACGCTCAGGGGTTACTCCTGGCTATGGGCTCAGAAATCGCCCCTGGCTTGGGGGGACCATATGGGATGCCGGGGGATCGAACCGCAGTCCGTCCTATGCTAGCGCTAGCGCTTACCTCTAGTGCCACCTTCCCGGTCCCATTTGTTTATGTTTGATGCTAAATTTCTTGCCATTGGTGCTCCATCCTCGAAGACATTTTTGATATATAGGTCTTCGAGTGTTCTGCCTATTTTATTCTCAATAAACTTTATAGATTTGGGTCTGATTTCAAGGTCTTTGATTCATTTTGAGTTGACTTTTGTATAAGGAGTGAGGTATGTGTCAATTTTCAATTTCTTACATGTGGTTTTCCAGTTGTACCAACACCATTTGTTGGAGAGACTTTCTTTGTTCCATTTCAAGTTCTTGGCTCTTTTGTCAAATATTAGTTGGCTGTATATCTGGGGGTTTATGTCTGGGAATTCTGTTCTGACCCATTGGTCTGAGGTCCTGTCTTTGTTCCAGTGCCATGCTGTTTTGATCACTATGGCTTTATAGTATAGTTTCAGGTTAGGTAAAGATATGCCACCCAGCTTCTTGTTTTTCAATATGTGTTTGGATACCTTGGGTCTTTCGTAGTTCCAGATAAATTTTGTGATGGATTACTCTAATTCTTTAAAGAATGATGTCTGAATTTGGATAGGGATTGCATTAAATCTATATAGTAGTTTGGGTAATGTAGTCATTTTGACTATGTTGATTTTACCTACCCATGAGCATGGGATGTTCTTCCATTTCCTTAGATCCTCTTCAATTTCTTTCTGAAGTGTTTTGAAGTTTCCCTGGTATAGGTCCTTCACTTTATAAGTCCTTTATAGGTCCTTCTCTTATAAGGTTGATTCCTAGGTACCTAATATTTTTTGATACTATTTTAAATGGAATTATATTTTTAATCTCTCTCTCTCTCTTCAACTTTGCTATTTGTATAGAGAAACGCTACTGTCTTTTGTGTATTGACTTTATCGCCAGCCACTTTGCTGTAGTTTTACTGTGGACTCTTTAGGATTTTCGGTATATATCATCATATCGTCTGCAAAAAGAGATAGTTTGAGTTCCTCTTTCCCAATTAGGATCTCTTTGATTCCCTTCTCTTGCTGGATGCTATTGCTAAGTCTTCTAAGATTATATTATAAGAGTGGAGAGAGTGGACAGTCTTGCTTAGTTCCTGACCTTAATGGAAATGCTTCTAGTTTTTTGCCATTAAGGATAATATTGGCTATGGGCTTTTCATAGATAGCTGTAACTATCTTGAGGAAGGTTCCTTCTAACCCTATTTTACTGAGTGTCTTCAACATGAAAAGGTGTTGGATTTTGTCAAATGTCTTCTCTGCATCGATTGTTATGATCATGTGGTTTTTGTCTTTCTTGTTGTTGATGTGATGTATGATATTGATTGATTTGCGTATGTTGAACCAACCTTGCATTCCTGGGATAAACCCCACTTGGTCATGGTGTGTTGGCTACCGTGACTGACTCAGTGGTTACTTTTGCAAAACTCCCTGCCATTTTTTCAGTGCTAAGTGCTGTTTGCTATAAGCCCATATACCAACAGGAAAAAGGCAACCTTCAAGTAATAAGTAACTTCTCAGCCTAGGGGAGGAAGACACTGCCTGATACCATGGAGCCAAGTCTCCCCTTAACTTACATTCCTGAGTTAATAGCTAAACCTCATCGCCCTATGTAACAGAGCTTGCCCCACCATAAAACCTGCTGAGAGTTCCAGAAAGTGGTCTGCAAACCCTACTTTAGGGTCATAGGGCAATTCCTTGAAAGCTGCTAATTTAGGAGTGCTTGCAAGATTGTCACTGCTTCTCCCTCCCTTCTGGAAAATGATTTACTGCCTTTGTTTCATGGCTTTCGCGCCAAAATGTATGATTGACACCACCTTTTGCCTGCCCCCTTCTCCTTCTCTATATAAGAGATGCAGGACCCCAATAAAGTCACCTTTGAACGGTCTGATCGCCAAAGGTCATTATTACTAACCTCTCTTAGATTTTTTACAGGTGTGGTTGTGCTTCTAGCCCTGCTAAATAAAGGTGCGGTCGTCCGTGAGCCTCTCGACTGATTCCTGCTGGCCGGGCCCCTCCGGGGGGCTTGCAGGACCCCGCAATGGTGTATGATCTTTTCGATGAAGTGCTGGATTCAGTTTGCTAAGATTTTGTTGAGTATCTTTGCATCTATGTTCATTAGTGAGATTGGTCTGTAGTTTTCTTTCTTGGTGGTATCTTTGCCATCTTTGGGAATGAGTGTGATATTAGCCTCATAAAAGGAGTTGAGAAGGATTCCTGTTTTTTTGATGGTTTGGAAGAGCCTGTGGAAAAGTGGTAGTAAGTCTTCTCAGAATGTGTTATAGAATTCACCTGTAAATCCATCTGGGCTTGGACTTTTATTCTTAGGGAGTTTCTTAATTATATCTTAAATTTCTTCTGAAGTGATTGGTCTGTTTAGGCTTTCTAGGTCTTCCTTTTCCAGTCTCGTAAGATGGCATTTTTCCAGGAATCTGTTGATTTCTACTGGGTTCTCCAGCCTAACTGAGTATAGTTGTGTTGTTCATAATATGATCTCATGATATGTTGTATTTCTTGGGGTTCTGTTATAATCTCTCCCCTTTTATTTGTGATCCTACTGATTTGGATGTTTTCCCTCTTTTTCTTGGTGAGTTTTGCCAGTGGTTTGTCTATCTTGTTTATTTTTTCGAAGAACCAACTCCTGGTCTCATTGATTTTTTTTTGTATTGTTTTCTTAGTTTCTATGTTGTTTATTTCTGCTCTGGTTTTTACTATTTCTTGCCTTCTGATTGTGGTTGGATTTCTTTGCTGCTGTTGTTTCAATTCCTTGAGATGATCCTTTAAACAGTTGATTTTGTCATTTTCCTCTTTCTTGACAGAGGCCTGTATTGCTGTAAGTTTCCCCTAATTACTGCTTTTGCTGTGTCCCATAAATTTTTGACAAGCCGTCTCTTTGTTATCGTTTGTCTCAAGAAATCTTTTTATATCTTCCTTGAGTTGCTCTTTGATCCAGCTGTTATTGAGCAGCAAGTTGTTTAATCTCCAGATACAAGTTTTTCTCCATTGCTTCTTCTTGCAGTCAATTTTGACCTCTGTTGCATAGTGATCTGATAGGGTGCTTCTAATGATCCTTACACTTGTGGTCTTATATAGATTAGATTTGTATCCTAAGACATGGTCTATTCTGGAGAAGGTTCCATGAGGGCTTGAGAAGAATGTGTATTCTGTTTTCTGGGGGTGGAGGGCCCTATATAAGTCTATTAACCCTAGATCTTCTAATTTTTTATTTAGGGCTCTTATTTCTTTGCTATTTTTCTGTTTGGTGGATCTGTCCAGTGGTGACAGTAGAGTATTGAGATCTCCTACTATTGTCACATTTCCCTTCATGTGTTTCTCCAGGTTAGTGAGCAACTGCCTCAAATATTTTGCTGACTCTATATTAGGTGCATAAATATTGATCAGAGTTAGTGCCTCTTGATCTAGTGTACCCCTGATTAGTATGTAATGACCCTCTTTGTCTCTGATCACTTTCTTGAGGTTAAATGGAATTTGGTCTGATATAAGAATGGCTGTCCCTGCTCTTTTTTGTTTTCCATTGGCCTGAAAGATTGATTTTCATCCTTTTATTCTAAGCCTATGCCTGTCCTGTACTTGTAGGTGTGTTTCTTGCAGGCAGCAGAAATCCAGTTTATGTTTTCTAATCCAGTTCTCTACTATGTGTCTTTTAATGGGAGAGTTTAGTCTGTTAACATTTAGGGATATTATCAACAGAGAGGGCTATTGTGAAGTTGTGTTGTGTAGGGTAGTTGTTGTTACAATCGGGGGTTTGGATTTTGTAGTTCGTCTCTGAGTAGGTCATTTAGAATCGGTTTTGTTTGCACAAATAATGCAAGGTCGTTTTTGTTTGAGAATGTTTTTAGGCTACCATCTCATATGAATGATAGTTTTGCTGGGCATTGTACCCTAGGCTGGAAATTTCATTCATTCAGTCGTTTAAATATTTCTTTCCACTGTCTTCTTGCTTGAATTGTTTCAAATGGAAGATTTGGTTTGATTCTTATGTCCCTTCCTTTGTACTTGAGGGTTTTTTTTCCCTTATTGCTTTAAGGAGTTCATCTTTCTCTCTCTCTCTCTCTCTCTCTCTCTCTTCTCCTTCTCTCTCTCTCTCTCTCTCTCTTGCCATTTGGATTACTATATGTCTTGCTGTTGGTTTTTTAGGGTCTATTTTATTGGGAACTCTTTTCACCTCCTGGATTTGCATGGAGTCCTTTTTCCAAAGGGTGGGGAAGTTTTCTGCTATTATTTCCCTAACTACTTGTTCTTCCCCTTTCCCTGTTTCCTCCCCTTCTGGTATACCTACAATTCTTAGATTATTTTTTTTTTGTTTTTGTTCATTAAATACTGGACTTTTCCTTCCAGTACCTTGCCTCTTATTTCCTTGTAGGTTTCCTGGTCGTTTTTAATTTGCAGTTTTCCTTCGAGTACTTCTATGTGCTTCTCCAACCCTGTGATTCTGCTCATATAGCTTTTAACTGTGACTTTTAATTTCTTTATTTCCTTTTGTATGGAGTCTCTCATGTTTTGTATCAGATCTTCTTTATTTGTTATTATTTATTTGTTATTATTGGCTTATTTGTTCCTCGATGGATTTATTTGTTATTATTGGCTTATTTGTTCCTCCATGGATTTCTTGTACTCGGTGGCTAGTGATTCTCTCATTTTGTTTACCATGGCTTGCATTTCCTTTCTCATGGCTGCTTTTAAATCTTCATCTCTTGGATCTGTGCATTTTGGTGGACTTGGGAATTTAGTAGGAGTTCTCTCTGTATCTCCAGCTATTAGGGTCCTCCTCAGTCTACCCATGTTTTTTTGTTTGTTTGTTTGTTTTGTTTTGTTTTGCATTTATTAGTGTGGCTTGGAGAGCAGTGCCTTCTGATTTCGGCCTGCTTTTGCTCCCTGTGGTGTGGGGCTGGGTCCCTTCTCTGGATTGCAGCTCTGAGGGACTGTTGGGTGAGCTGGCTGAGGTTTGGCCTCTGGAGTGCCCTCTAGCGGAACCTGATTAGTTGCTGCCCCCTCTTGTTGCCAGCCAGTGCAGTACTGCTCCTGGTCACAATGGTGGAGGCCTCTGTTGAGCCTGGCTCCCTTGTCCTCCTCCCCTATGTGGAAGTCATAGGAGCTCCGCCCCCTGCAGGCCTCTGCCAGAAGCCCCTCCCGCCTGTAGTTCCTATCCCATCCCAGGGGCGCAGAGATGGGTGGGGCAGGGGCGGAGACAGAGGAAGGTCCCCTACTGTCTGCCAGCCCTGGAAGCCTCAGGGGCATGGTTGGGGAGGGACGGAGTCAGGGGAAGTCATTTTCAGCTTTTAATGATAACTTTTTACTTATTTTGGATAGCTTATAATATAGTAAGAATACATTATGTTGAATTGCATAAATTGCTAATGGCCTTTTAATGTCTATCAGATCAAGTTATCCTTGAGCAGAGCTGAAATAGTTAGGTCCTTAGAGGCAGCTCTTTTTTCCTGGGGACTAGGCCAACACACACTTTTGTCCTAAGTATGAAAATGAGGTGGGATCCCAGGAAGGCATCTCGAGTATCTGATGAGCAAACTGAAATCAAAAGACGTGTATAAATTGCTGGTAAAAGGATGGGAAGGACTATAAATGGTTGGAGAAAGTGTATAGTATTAAGATGTATGCCTCCTATTGGTGACCTCTCTTCAAGCCCCAATTCCACATCTGGTCCCCAAGCACCACTGATCACAGAGGCAGGAGTGACCCCTGAGCACTGCCAGGTGTGACCAAATCTTTCAGCCCCCCAAAAGCTGGGCATCAAAAAGCTACCCTTCCACCAGAGGTCATGGAAAGACATTTTGTTGTTTGCAACTTACCTCCATTCTCAGGGTAAGTGTAGAGCATAGCATTGGCAATTGGTCTAATTCCCTTAGTTTCTTACCCCCAGGTGTTCCTGCTAAGGCTCAAAAGGGACTCATTCCTATCAGGCAGGTTGCCAGGATTCTACTAGCTGTCTAGACCCAAAAGCAAGACCTGGGGTTTGGTCCCATTTGTCACTTGGTGAACTTAAAAAATTTCCTTTCACTTCAAAGGACAGCTTTTTTGTCTGCCAAGTAAAGTGAATTGAGCCAGATGGTCTCTAGGGCAATAGTTCAAAGTATTTGCTCTAAGAAACTTGAAGAACTTTCTCTCATCTGCAATTTTACATTACTTTACAATGCTTCTTCAATCAAAGACTTAATTTTCACATATGATAAGCATGGACTTTTTTTTTTGTTTTGTTTTTGGGTTACACCTGGCAGTGCTCAGGGGTTACTCCTGGCTCTCCACTCAGAAATCGCTCCTAGCAGGCTCAGAGGACCATATGGGCCACCAGGATTCGAACCTCTGACCTTCTGTATGAGAGGCAAACGCCTTACCTTCATACTATATCTCTGGCCTCAAGCATGGACATTTTTAAAACCTTGTTACATCATTCTTTAATATATACCCAAATATCATGGTGATTTTACATCTATCAATTTAAATAGATAGGAGTATATATTCTTTAGTATATAAGACTTTTATTTGTTCCTTTTTAAACAAGTAAATGTACTTGGAGCACATTTCCTATTTCTCCCTCCAAGAACTTTTTCACTAATATGTGTGTGTGCTTCAAAGTTATTTTTATTATAAGCTCACTGTCATCTTCATGCAACAAAAGTAGTTGAAATTTGAAGTTAAGGGACCAGAGACATAGCACAGTGGTTATGGTACTTCCCATGCATATGGCTCACTCTGGACCAATCCCCCAAAACACATATGTTCCCATGCACTGCCGGGAATGATCTCTGTGCAGAGAGCCAGGAGTAAGCCCTGAGAACTACTAGGGGTGCCCCCCAAATTAAAAAAAAATAGGCATACAAATAACTGAAGTTTAAAATTTTCTGGTGACTGTAAAACTCTAAGAATTTTAAAAAAAACTCTAGATGAAGATATCACTATGATTATTTAGAACAACTGTAATCATTAAACATAAAAGTAAAAATTTATTGGAAATGTGTCTCTTAGTAAGATGGATTGAGCTCTTTTACTTTAAGCAAGTTCTATTATTTGTGACTGAGTATAATTTATTGCATCAATTTTATTCCTCTTTTGTTTTGAAAAATGCCATTGCTGAAGAATGTTATTTATATAAATTAGCAGATGGCAACAGAAAGAGTTTTCTTCTAACAATATCACTCCTTTGAAGTCTTGAGTTACGTGGAAAATGGCCCTGTAATCCATTATCAAAAATGGTTTTAATGTTCTATCAGTTGATGACTCAGAGGGGCCCCTTTTAAGAATTTTAAAAGCAAATCCCTGAAACTACCTTTGGTGAAAATTACACTTTAAAAAGGATTTATATCCTAACCTCTAGAATTGCTCCTTTTTCAATGCCAATATTTTGAATTGCTCCTTTGTTTGGTGTCCCAGGGGTCTTACAGCTCAGAAACAAGAGAATAAAATGTGGGACAGGTGAGATCTGGGCCTGTTTTTTGTCAAGAGAGAGAAAGAAAACTGGGAGCAATAATCCAGAAAGGAGAACTACTATGGCAAGATGCTTCCCCAGACAAAGGAATCCTAGGCAAAGAGCACTTGTACTCTTGTACTCTTGAAACTGAGGCCTGGTTCTACCAACTTGAAGACAGACACACTAAAAGAAAATCTTTTTGACCCTCCAGATTACAGACCTCAGTTCGAAGATCTAATTCCAATATTCCAAGTCTGGACAGTGTTCAGGTAAAGCAAAAACTGATTAGAATATGATCAAATTGGGGCCCAGAGAGATAGCACAGCGGCGTTTGCCTCGCAAGCAGCCGATCCAGGACCAAAGGTGATTGGTTCGAATCCCGGTGTCCCATATGGTCCCCCGTGCCTGCCAGGAGCTATTTCTGAGCAGACAGCCAGGAGTAACCCCTGAGCACCGCCGGGTGTGGCCCAAAATCCAAAAGAAAAAAATATATATATATGATAAAATTTTTTCACTTAGTTTTTGGAAGGGGGAGGGGTTTCCCAAGCAACACTCACACATCACACTTGTGTCTCTGCACGTCCATACACTCTCATAAGACTGAACTGGACTTTATTTCAAAATATGGTCCCACTTATAAATATAGCAGTTAGGATTTGAGCATATCTTTTTGGAACCATAGTTCAACTTAATAGAAGGACCTCAGATTTTCAGTTGGTTTGTTTTGAATTCACGTTCTACTTAAACTTTTGTCTGTGTATGCATGTGTATGTGTGCTGTGATGCCAAAAATTAAACCCAAGAACTCACACAATGTAAAACATGTTCTCTACCACTGAGCCACACTACTGGCCCCAGTTAGTCATTTTTTTAATTGATATATAAGCTCTATACAATTTTTTTTCTTTCCTTCCCTTTGTTACTAATTGTCAGCATTGGTGCATGTCAGTGGTTATTCACTTATCTGCAGGCTTTCAAACTTAGTGGTGCTTCCTGGGGTTGCACCTTTTGTTATGGCACTCACATACACTCACATACATTTGGTTACAAATTCACAATGTGATTGGGATCTCCCAAGGTTACTACATCTGGCTCTGAACACCAGAGATGGCTTACTGTGTCATGAGGGGTCATAGGCCAGTGTTGAGCTCACATAAGACCATTGAAGATACATTCAGGGATTCTACTATCTGCCTCTGATTTACAAGGCAGTCTCCCTACCACTAAACTTCTTCCACGGTCTCCCATCTGTGTATAATTTTACATAAGGTTAAGGTGCATAAACATGTTTATTTGAAACATTTATCTATTGCCATGTGATTACCACCATGGCTTGAGCAAGCCCTTCATTCACATAATTATCATTCCTTTCTTGTGGTGAAAACTTTTGAGCTCTAGACGCTTGGCAGTTCTAAAATCTATGATTCAGTATTGTTGACTAGTAAAACAGGGTTTTTGTGGATACAATTAAGGTTCTTGAGATATCAGTCAGCATGGACTGTGGGTACCATACCCAAGGCCAATGTCCTGAGTAGAGAAAGGAGTGACTTGACAACCAACAGCAAATACCACAAAGATAAAGACCAAGCTTCAAATGGTTTTAACTGGGAAACCACTTGGACTGTGAACAGAAATGAGTGGATTCATTAGGATGTTAAAACATATATATATACATATATGTATATATGTTTGGTGTTAATATGCAAGACAATGAGATGAGGGCCAAGAGGACAAGTCCATAGTAAAAAGCTTGCCACAAAATAATGGGTGAGTTAGGGCTATGAAATGATAGTTGAAAATTATTATTCTGGACAACTGGGTGCTGAAAAAAGAAGTGTAACAATATTGCAAACCACAGTGTCTAAAAAGAGAAGAAAGAAAGAGAGAAGAAAAATGCCACAGAGGTAGGTGTGTGTGTGTGGTGTGGGGGAAACTGGAGACATTGGTGGCAATAAATGTGTACTGATGAAGGTGTTGGATATTGTTCAACCAAAATTCAATCATGAACAACTTTGTAACTGTGTATCTCATAGTGATTCAATTAAACTGTTTAATTAAAAAAATAAAAAGAAGTGACTAGATTCTCTCTCAGAGCCTCTAAGATAACCTACCTGCCAATATCTTGGGTTTTGCCTTTTAGCCCCGGGAAGTGTGGGAGCACCTTGTTTGAAATAGCTGGATCTTGGCCCACAATGGACAGCTGCTAGAAATGAAGACAGACCCGTTACCTGGTAAGTGACACTGAGCAAAAAAGCGGTTATTCTCAGTGTCCAACCAAGTTCTGAAACAGAACACATATTTCTTGAGGCAGGTTCCTCAGTTTCCTCGTTCTCAATTTACAAACATCCCCCACTCCCGCCAATGCAGACCATTCTGCTGCACCTCCTTGCCATGTCTCTTTCAGGATCGACTCTGCTCCAGTTCCTAGCAGTGTCCTCCTTCCTGCCTCCTATTCTCCAGGGCCAGGAGCTCCACACAGGACCAGCCTATCACAACCTCTGAACTTGTTTTTAGAGGGCAAGCATGAATTGTGCGGGGGTGTGGACCCTCTCAGGAATATTTTTATTTTTAATAATGGTTACAAAGGGCTTTACCACAAAGGAATTCTCACTGCTGGTGGAATCTCTGGAATTGGCATGTGGGTGGGGTGAATGGTTTTTCAGGGGTTCTTCTCCCACCCTTAAACCTCCCTAGCTTCTCTCTTCACTTCCCTGGGGACGCTGGTTTCTGTGTCTCTTCTAGAACAAAGAATTGGCACCTACCATCTCCAGCCCCCAAATCCTCCCAGATTCATGTCCAGCTGTAGGTGGGGCTGGACAACTCTGACAGCAGCTTATCTTGTGGAGGGACAGTCTCAGAGCTTGAGAAAGTGTCTGTGAAGCCCCTTATTCAAACTGGTGATGTTCAACAAGCAGTTGGTTACCACCCAAGTTCCATCTCTGACAACACATGGTTCCATAAGCATTGCTGGGTCCAGTCCTGAAGGTCCCTGAGTACCACTAGGATTTCCCAGGTGTCCTGAGCACTACAAGGCCTGACTGGTAACATAGCATCTCCAGGTCCTTGCTTTGAATTTCTCACTCTGTTGAAAAAAAAAATCTCAATGGAAAGTCATAATCTTCTAGTTTTTTAGCTTGGAAAAAACATAAAGGAAGAAGGAATGCTTGATTGTCAGTCCAATAGATACATCCAGTTTTAGGGAGAGGGGAGAGTGCTAGAATGGAACGGGCCAGGGTAGGCATCTGGGAAGAGAAATGATGCTCAGGTCCTTCTAAGTCCAATAGATAAGGCCGGCAGGATCCCAAAACTAAAGCCAGACTATGTATATTTCTCCTGTCAGGCTTGATTTAGTTGCTTTGGATTTTCTCCTATTCAGATTCAAAAGTATTGTTTGATCACATTCTCTTGGCCTCCTGGATATTTTGCTGGTAGGAAGAATGTAATACTTTTTAAAAAGTCAATAAATACTAATTATTTACATTTTAATTTAGAAAATGTTTTCTGTATATATTTATCTATGACTAGATTCTATAGATTCACACACTTACACACTTATACAGTTCTAGGTCTCTAAAGAAATATAGTTCATGGGCTGTGAGTAGGTTTGGTTGAACTCATCTAAAGTCAGTGCATGTTATACTAACTCCCGGTTCCAGAAAGGATCAATGCACCTCTCTCCTCTTTCAGTCACACACAGAAGTTTTTATTTGCCCCAGTAAATATTCAACAGGTTTCCATCAAATCAATTAGATTCTATCGATGAAATGCCTCCATGTATGTGCCCTCTGTGCCTGTCCCTGAGCCCACTAACATGGGTTAATTTTCATGAGCTCCCAGTGACTGACTGTAAGTGGTTGTGGGGGTTAGGAGAGGTTTGGCTGATGTTTGGCATTCTTTTTTTTTTTTTTTTTTTTGGTTTTTGGGCCACACCCGGTCACGCTCAGGGGTTACTCCTGGCTATGTGCTCAGAAGTTGCTCCTGGCTTGGGGGACCATATGGGACACTGGAGGATCGAACCTCGGTCCGTCCAAGGCTAGCGCAGGCAAGGCAGGCACCTTACCTTTAGCGCCACTGCCCGGCCCCACATGTTTGGCATTCTTAAGTAGGATAGGGAGATACATTCCAGTCACCTGGCTCACCTCTGAGGCAACTCTGAAAAATACCACCAAACCTCAACCTTGTTTCTAACTAGAACCTTGACTGACCCTCTCCCACTGCATGATCCACTTGCACAGATTAAAGTCTAAATCAGACCTTTTCTCCAGTTTTCCAGCATAGAATGAACTCAGGAATATACTTCTCCTAAAGAGTTCACTTCATCTCTGTATGCCTCGGTGCCACTATGGAATTCTTATTTGTATTTGTTTCAGTAAGCCATAGAATATTAATATTATAAAACCTTGAGATGTGTTTTGTTAGAGAAGACTTTTGTTTTGTTTTGTTTTGTTTTGGGGGCACACCTGATGGCACTCAGGAGTTATTGCTGTATCTGAAATCCTCTTGGCAGACTAGCAGCACCATATGGGATCCCAGGATCCAACCCAGGGCAACTATGTGCATGTCAAAAGCCCTACGCACTGTGCTATCACTCTAGCCCCTAGACAAGGATTTTAAAGGTAATTTTTCATCAGGCCAGAGAGATAATAGAGGTGGTAAGACACTTGCCTTGCATGCAGTCAATGGGATTCAATCCCCCAGCATCTCACATGTTTCACCTTTAAACACTAGTAGGGTGGCTAGAATTGTAGCTCAATGGTAAAGCAATATGTCTTGTTTAAATAAAACCAGGAGTTAGATACCCAGTACACTGTGCCACTACTATACATGGTCACTGGTACCAGTACAGGGGTGACCCCTGACATAGTACATCATCATGTTTGTGTGAGCACCACAACCAAGTGCTTGGACACTGGAACCCAGTATTACTAAAACAACAATAAAGGGAAAGAAAAATGAAGTATTTTTTCTTTATGTCATAAAACTATTATATAAAACAATTCTTAGTTTTTCTAGTATGAGTTCAAATTTTATGTGAGATTTGGTCCCTGAAAAGGGTGTTTGTGACTTTAATTCTCTGCCTTTTTCATTTTTTGTTATCGCTCAGTTCCAGCCCACCACTGTTCCTGCACCCCCCACCAAGTAAAGGCCTGCAGGAGGCCAGTGGTCTCATTCCATTGTTTCAGGGACTGAGTGAAATCATCCACTTGGGGATTCCATCCATCAAATCAAATGTTTGGGCTTGTTTTGTTTGGTAGATGAAAAAGCCCAAATTGGCTGTTTCCCAGTCCATTCTACATACCACCGTGTGAAAGCCAAGACCAAGTGTCTTCCCAAGAAACAGCAAAAAATGGATCATTGTGTGAGCTAAAAAGCCAGCAGCGCTCATTCCTTCTTACTGAAGACTGTTCAAATCTCCATGTGTCTTTTTGTCCATGATTTAGGAAGTGAGTGAAAGGAGCCATTCCAGCAGTAAGATTTCATTTTTTCACTCATTCATGTGTTCATCCCCACACACATTAACTGAGCCCCTACTATATGCCAGATGCTGGATGTATGGCAGAAAGATCAAAGACACCCATAAATCATACTCTCTTGGTATCACATCAACCAAGGAGGAAAAATGGGTCTCAGAATCTGTGGCTTTAGGATAAGTACAAGTGATGGTCTTCCAGTCTCCCTCCCATAACCACTCTGACCCAGACGATTGCTCTGGGCAAAGAACTCCTTGCTCTGGAAGACTCTTCTACATCCCATGAGTCCAAGATTTGTCCTCCAGAGCTGCACAGAACCGTGTTGTTGGAATCACCTTAGAACATTTGAAGAGTTTCATGTTTCTTTTGGGGTTTTGTTTTTAAGGTTTTAACTACTTAGTGGGAGGCTCCAAACCAATTCCAAGATGTCTAGTGGTCAGCCAGAAATATGTGACCAACCTTAAAAGTTCAGAGTTAGTCCCTGGTGATGCAATGCTACTCTGGTCCAGTGGTGCTAGAACCACTAGGGTCACCCCAACAATGTTTGGGGCCCATGCAATGCTGGGAATTGAACTCATGTTCTGATCAATAAACCCTTAATTCTGGAGCTATCTCCTTAGCCCTATTTCTCTCATTTTTTAATATTAACTGTACAAAAATGGTGCAAACAAAGGGCCTGGGCTATATCTAAACCAAGATGCATGCATGCCTGAGACTTTTGAAAAGTGCAAAAATAGATCTATCAGAAGTTTGAATGACTGTGAAGTTCCTACTAGGAACCAATTTATCTGGGGAGGAGAATGAGACAGGGGTGATCATCTGTACACATCCTGAAACCTTGATCACTAGAAAGGAATAAATAGGGCAGAGAACTGAGTCAGAAAGCAGATTTGAAAATTCATGATATTTATATGTATACAGAGGAACTGAGCATTTTTACCCATGAGAAATGAGAAATTTTAGAGTCTTGGTTTAATCTTTTTTATATTTTAATATTTTCTACAATGAATGGATAAATATATTAATGGAGTAACATTTTATTTTAAAAACCATTTAGAGGGGCCAGAGCGATAGCAAAGCAGTGGGGCATTCACCCTGTACGTGCCAAACCAAGACAGACCTTGGTTCTATCCCCAGTGTCCCATATGGTCCCCAAGCCAGGAGCAATTTCTGAATGCATAGCCAGGAGTAACCCCTAAACGTCACAGGGTGTGGGCCACCCTCCTAAAAAAATTTAGAAACTGACTTTTTTAAAATATTTTTTTATTTAAACACCTTGGTTACAAGCATGATTGTAGTTAGGTTTCAGTCATATAAGATGATACCCCCCATCACCAGTGCAACATTCCCACCACCAATGTCCCAAATATCCCTGCTCCCCTCCCCGCCCTCACCTGTACTCTAGACAGGCTTTCTGTTTCCCTCAAACATTCTCATTGTTAGGATAGTTCTCAATGTAGTTATTTCTCTAACTAAACTCATCACTCTTTGTGGTGAGGTTCATGAGGTGGGCTGTAACATCCAGCCCTCCTCTCTTTTGTCTCTGAATATTGTTGAGAAATATCTTTCATTTTTCTTAAAACCCATAGATGAGTGAGACCATTCTTCGTCTTTCTCTCTCTCTCTGACTTATTTCACTCAGCATAATAAATTCCATGTACATCCATGTATAGAAAAACTTCATGACTTCATCTCTCCTGACGGCTGCATAATATTCCATTGTGTATATGTACCACAGAAAAACTAACTATTGATTAACCTTTTTTTTTTTTTTTTTTTTTTTTTTTTTAGTTTTTGGGTCACAACCTGGCTCTGCACTCAGAAATCATTCCTGGCAGGCACAGGGGACCATATGGGATGCCAGGATTTCAACCACCGTCAGTCCTGGATCTGATGCATGCAAGGAAAATGCCCTACCCACTGTGCAATCTCTCTGGCCCCTTTGATTAACTTTTAACTCCTTTTTGCTGTAGTCCCAGGTCCCTTTCATTTGCATGATAAAAAAATTCAGAAAATGTTGTTGATATTAGCAAACTAACATTCAAATAACTCCTGTGCTATTTTTTGGTATTAGCCTCTAAGTATAAGGAGAAAACATATCTGTCACGAGCCACAAAGATCTTTCAAAGTGGTTTTTTTTTAATTTAATTTAATTTTCTTTTTTTGGGGGGGGGGCCACACCCGGCAGTGCTCAGGGGTTACTCCTGGCTATCTACTCAGAAATAGCTCCTGGCAGGCACGGGGGACCATATGGGAAGCCAGGATTCTATCCAACCACCTTGGGTCCCTGATCAGCTGCTTGCAAGGCAAACACCGCTGTTCTATCTCTCTGGCCCCACTTTTTTAAATTTTTTAATCTTTATTTATTTTTTTTTGTTTTTTATTCATTGGTTTTTTGGGTCACACAGAGCTGTGCTCGGGGGTTATTCCTGGCTCTGCACTCAGAAATTGCCCCTGTCAAGGGCCAGAGAGATTGCATGGAGGTAAGGTGTTTGCCTTGCATGCAGAAGCGATTTCTGAGCATAGAGCCAGGAGTAACCCTGAGCACTGCCGGGTGTGACCCAAAAACCAAAAAAAAAAGAAAGAAAGAAAGAAGGAAGGAAGGAAGGAAGGAAGGAAGGAAGGAAGGAAGGAAGGAAGGAAGGAAGGAAGGAAGGAAGGAAGGAAGGAAGGAAGGAAGGAAGGAGGAAGGAAGGAAGGAAGGAAGGAAGGAAGGAAGGAAGGAAGGAAGAAGGAAGAAGAAGAAGGAAGGAAGGAAGAAGGAAAGAAAGATAAGAAAGGAAGAAACCGAAAGAAAGAAGAAAGAAAGAAAGAAAGAAAGAAAGAAAGAAAGAGAAGAAAAGAAAGAAGAAAGAAAGATAGAAGAAGAAAGAAAGAAGAAAGAAAGAAAGAAAGAGTGAGAGATGAGAAAGAGAGGAAAGAAAGAGTGAGAGAGAGAAAAGAGAGAAAGAAAGAGTGAGAGAGAGAAAGAGAGAAAGAAAGAGTGAGAGAGAGAAAGAAGAGAAAGAAGAGAAGAAAGAAAGAAATCACCCCTGGCAGGCTGCAGGATCAATAGGATGCCTGGAATTGAACAGTGTCCCTCCCAGGTCGACCGCATACAGGCAAAAACCTAACTGCTGCGCTATCTCTCTGGCCCCAGATCCTTTCAAAATGTTTTAATGATATTCTTCAAACAAACAAATTTTCATTAGTGTTTATATAGTCTAAATAATAGAAGTAGCCACCAATGGCAATCCATTTTCCCCTGAAGGATCTCAAGGATCCCTTAAAGAAAGTCAAGGACAAGTTATCATGGCAAAATTTCTAGAGCAGCTAAGTATTGCTTCTTAGCAAAAAAAAACAAAACAAAAAAAACAAAAAAAACTCATGTTCAACTAAAACTGCTTTTCAATTTTAGAGTTTGAGAGGTTAACAAATGATCAAGACATTCACATACATCAAAATTACCATCCAGGGCATAACTATAGTTATAGGACTTAGGAAAAATAGCAGTTCTGACCTAGTAATTATTGGGATATGATGATATATGATTTCTAGTTAAGCATCTTAATGTTTTCAAAACTATACATTTTGTTTTCCTTAACTCTTGGCTGGGGTTGGTCATAGATTTAGAGGACAAGCATAGCATGCTGTTTTCTCATTGCTGATCTTAAGGCTGCAAGGTGGATAATGTGCAACTAAGCTGTTTTTAAGTTGGGCACCTGTACATATTGCTGCTGAGGTTTTCTTGGAAATAGTTATGGAACAGTTGGAAAGAACAGGGTTAAACAGGCATAAATTCAACTAATTTGCAATTCACTGACCTATCTTTTTTCTGGAAAATGATCAGTCCATCTGACTGAGATAAATCAATCAAAGTCCAAGTGAAGAGTGGAGGATTGAAAGACTGGATTTTATTACGTTTTATTTTCCCATAAAATTATGACTCCTTCACAGGTGTCAGAGTAATAGTACATCTTTAATGAAGATCTGACTTGTTTTTATCAGGAAGTTTGGGCCTGGAATCTCTTCACAGAAGGGAGAAGTTCAGGTATCTATGAAAAGTATAATTTGCAATATTGTAAATCCTGTTACCTCAATGAAAATGGTTTTAAAAAATCTCTAAGAAACTGATGGTGCAGAAGTTAGGTGCTTGCTTTTCACCGAAAACCCCCTGCTCTCCAGTCAAATAAGAGAAAAGAAATCTCCACTTAAGATGTTGCCTCTTTTTCCTCTGCATTCCTATGTTCATTGCAGCACTATTTACAATAGCCAGAAACTGGAAACACCTCAAGTGTTCAAAAACAGATGAATGACTAAAGAAATTATGATATATCTACACAATGGGATATTATGTAGCTATTAGAAAAAAATGAAGTCAAAAGATATCTTCAAGGAGGAAACAGCACTCTCCAAACAAATGGAAGCACAGATAAAGAGTTGGGAATATATTAAGCTGAGAAGCTTCTGCACCTCAAAGGAAATAGTGCCTAGGATTCAAGAGCCACCCACTGAATGGGAGAAATTATTCACCCAATACCCATCAGATAAGGGTATAATATCAAAATATACAAGGCACTGACAGAACTTTATAAGAAAAAAATATTTAATCCCATCAAAAAAAGGGGAAAAGAAATGAACAGACATCTTGTTAAAGAATAAATACAAATGGCCAAGAGACACATGAAAAATGGTCTACATCAGAGATGCAAATCAAAACAACCATGAGGTACCATCTCACACCACAGAGACTGGCACACATCACAAAGAATGAGAACAAGCAGTGTTGGCAGGGATGTGGAGAGAAAGAAACTCTTATTCGCTGCTTGTGTGAATGCCATCTAGTCCAGCCTTTATGGAAAACAATATGGAGATTCTTCAAAAAAACTGGAAATTGAGCTCCCATATGATCCAGCTATACCACTTCCTAGGGATATACCCTAGGAACACAAAAATACAATACAAAAATCCCTTCCTCACCATCTATATTCATTGCCAGTGCTATTTACAATAGCCAGATTCTGGAAACAACCAAGATGCCCTTCAACAGAGGAATGGCTAAAGAAATTGTGGTACATATAGACAATGGAATATTATGCAGCTATTAGAAGAGATGAAGTCATGAAATTTTTCTATACATGGATGTACATGGAATCTATTATGCTGAATGAAATAATTCAGTGGAGGGGGAGAGATAGACACAAATAGTCTCACTCATCTATGGGTTTTAAAAACAAGTAAAGACATTATTGTAATAATCTCAGAGACAATAGAGTTAAGGGGTCAGAAGGACAGCTCACAATATGAAGCTCACCATAAAGAGTGGAGAATGCTATTAGTGAAATTAATTAATTAATTAATAATTAAATTTAAATTAATTAAATTAACAACAAGCATGATAATGTTAATGAATGAGAGAAGCAGAATGTTTGTCTCAAATACAGGGAGGGGTTGGGGAGGAGGGAGAAGGGCATTGGTGGTAGGAATGTTGCACTGGTGAAAGGGAGTATTCTGTTTATGATTGAAAACCAACTACAATCAGGCTTGTAATTAAGGTGATTAAATAAAGATTTTATTAAAAGAAAAAAATCAAGTCATAAAATTTGCTTTATACCTAAATGGATTATAGAGGTGTTATGCTGAACAAAATGATTCAGAAGGAAAGGTATAAATATAGAATAATCTCACTAGTGTGTGGGATAAAATAAAAAAGATAGTATGATAATAATAATATCCAGAAACAATAGAGATGAGGGCCAGAGGAAACCAATCCATTGGTAGGAAGCTTACCACAAATAGTAGAGCAGTGCATTTAGGGTAGACAATGATAGTTGGATCTGAACAAAAAACAGGGTGCTAAAAGGAGACCAGTGACGTTCTTTTTTTTTTTTTTTTTTTTTTGGTTTTTGGTTTTTGGGTCACACTGGCTGTGCTCAGGGGTAACTCCTGGCTCTATGCTCAGAAATTGCTCCTGGCAGGCACAGGGGACCATATGGGATGCTGGGATTCGAACCACCGTCCCATGCAAACACCTCACCTCCATGGTATTTCTCCGGCCCCAATACATACTTTCTTTATTAACAACAGTGCAAACCAAAGTGTCAAAAGGGGGGGGGAGGGAGTGAAGAGAGAAAGGTAGAGAGAGAGTGGGGAGGAGGGAGAAAAAAAGTAAAATGTCTGCCGAGAGACAGGGCAAAGGAGAGGGGAGGGAACCTGGGGACACTGGTGAAGGGTAGTGTACATTTTATGATTGAAACTCAGTCATGAACAATTTTGAAATCATGGTACTTAAATAAAGTAATTATTTTAAAAAATGTTGCCTCTTTTGCCCTGGTAAAGCATCTCTCAATAAACTCTTGTTCATGCCCCCACCCCACCCCCAAAAAAAGAAATAAAGGGAAGTTCAGGGAATATAAAAACTTGAAGAAGTTGACTCGAAAAAAATATTGGAGATTTTCTAAATTAGTTTAAAAAGAAACTCATATACAGCCAGAGTCAACAATAATCTAATCATAAGACCAAAACTTTAACAATCAAACCTTAAAATGGGCTGTTTTAAAAAGGGGGGGGGCTGTTATGCTACCAGGCTGGGGGCAGGGGTTGTAGAGAGGGATAATACTAGGAATATTGGTGGAAAGTCAACACTGGTAGTGGAATTAGCCCTGAAACATTGTATGTCTGAAACTCAACTATGAAAAACTTTGTAGTAAATCACAATGGTTCAATAAAAACTTAAAACATAAAAAGGAATCCTTTGTAAACACACTTATAATCTAAACATTTTACCAAAGATTTATTTATTTATTGGTTGGTGGCACACCTTAGATGTGCTTATTTCTGGCTTTGTGGTCACGAGTGACTCCTGCTGGTACTTGGGGACATATATGGTGATGGGTCAGCTACATGTAAAGCCAGCACTTTATAGCTTGTTCTATTTCTTGTGCCCTTTAGAAGCTATTTGGGGGGGGGGGGCAAAAACATTCAGTGCATTCAGTACTCCTGTCTTTGTGCTCAGGCATGATCCTGTAAGCAGTTGAGAGACTATATGTGGTGCTCAAGATTAAAACAGGGTTGGTCATATGCAATGCAAATACCTTTACAAATTAGTTCTTTATCTCTTCAATCTCCAAGCATCCATTTAATTTCCATTTTGAATCTATTAGATCCAAATTCTTGTGTGTTTTGGATATTTTCTTGCTAACATCATAGGTTAATGGCCAAAAATGCAGATTCTGGTATCAGACACCTGAGTTTGAATCCCCTATTTCACTACACACTAGTTAAATAAACTCCAACAGCCTTCATTTGTCTGTTTTATTTTTCACATCTGTAAAGGGGAAATAATGTGCCACTTGATACTAGTGATATTAAAGAGTGAAGAGAGGTAGAGCATAGAGAATAGTATTTCACATACAGAAATAGCATTATAACAATTCCTCTCTATGTTTTTCTTTGAAACCTAACTTCTGTATCTTTCAAACATGTGTGAAAAAATAAAGGTTACTCCTGTTTATTATTGTGGCTGTTATTTCTTTAGTTTTCTTCTTTATATTATTCCTTCTTTTTATTTCAAAGAAAGATGTTCTACCTTACAGTTTCAATGTATTCATAGTGTGAACATATGATTTTGAAGAGAATGAAACTTCATACTTTCAAAACATAAAGATATTCGGTTTAATGAACAGATATTCCCTCCCCCTTTTAATAGTACATTGTCAAATGTGACCCATATTCATTTTACGGGGATTGTCTGTGTTCTGCCTCTGAGACATGCTGAAAGAGGGTGCCTACTTGTTTCAAGCCAGCAAATCCCTGAACCTAAAACAGAAATTTTGTCCTGACCTTTTTAGGAATACCAGAACTTCCTATCATAGTCTATCATCTCCCCGTGCATTCCAGCATCCCTGTTTACATTTCCCTGCAAGCTGTTTTTTGGGGGGGTGATACTGGGAAATCACCCTACTCACAATACCCATTTTGGCCTTCTGTTTTTGCCTGAATCTCAGGCTCCTGATAAGATATTAACTTATTTTTCTTTAATTTGTTGCATTTTGCTTTTGTTCCCATCTTTCCAACTTTTTATTTCCTTCATCTTCTCCCTAAATTTCTCAGAGATATTCTTTTTTTTTTTTTTCATTCCTTTTGAGAATGACTTGGCATTTCCCAGACTTCTAGATTCCTTCTTTAACTCTTCCTGTCCATGTTCTCTGTGCACATCATACAAATAGGAGGGTGAGGGTTGCTGGATGGTGGGCTCCATGACACCCCCCCCCCGCCCCCCGTGCACATTCCTTTTTCTGCTTCTGTGTCTTTTCCTGTAAAACTTGTGAAGGGACATGCCTTCTTGGAGAAGGTGTCTCCTGGGACCGAAGATTTTCTACCCCAGCGTGAGGCTGAGCCCCAGCTGAACACTAAATGGCATAGAACTCCCCAGCTTTGCTAAAGAGCCCTAAGGGAGTCCAAAGAAATCAGTCAGGAATTTTTGGTTTGGTTTGATTTGGTTTGGGTGCTACACCAGCGATGTTCAGGAATTTAACTTCTGACTCTGTACTTAGTGATTACTCCTAGAGGACTCAGGGAAATATATGGAATACCAGGGATCAAACCCAAGTCAGCCACATACAAGTCAACTACCTTATTCACTGTACTATCTTTCTAACCACAAGGGATTTGTAAGCCAGTTTCTGCTTAGAATCCACATTGCTGCTGGACACTGTAAGATGACACTGAATCAAAGCTCAGAGGAGATTTGTTGTCAGTCATGGGTAGATCCACTCCCATATCAGGGTCCCTGCTGTGCAATCATGAACCCCAAGCTGTTTCAGAGAAAAAGACACTCACCTCTCTTACCACCATCATCTAATAAGTCCCCAGGCTGAGTAAACAAAAACTGAAACTTGGCTTCCAGGTCAGGGAGAGAATGCTTTGCCTGCATAAGTCCCAAGTTCTAGCCCTGGCTCTACATGGCCTCCCTGAACATCACGGGGTTGTAGCTCAAGAAGCTCCTAGCACTCTGAGGGTCTAGCTGCATCACAAGGCCAGGCCTAAGCATGATCTGTCTGGCCTGGTTAAGCAATATTTTTGGAAAGTAGCTCTGGAGAACTCTGAACACAGGGATACACAAACAACACACCCTCCAAAGAATTAAGTTCTAGAATCAGAGATAGAATTAGAGTTAAGCACAATAATTTTGCACACAGCCTACCTAGTTTTAATCCCCAGGGCCACATATGGTCCCCTGAGCAGTGATCAAAGCACAAAGCTCAGAAGGCTCTGAGCATCTCTGTTGGGCCCACCCCAATCCTCCCCTTCTTCTTATAAATAAGTATATATTATATATATATATTCATAAGTAAGTTAAAATGAAAAAGAACCTGCTTCCCTATGTTCATGACTACTAAACAAATTTAACTTTTTATCCTTACAAATAGCATTACAGAAAATATGGTCTTCTCCAGTCCCTTGAGGGGTCCTAATTTTTCACCTCAATTCTTCTGGGTCTCAGGAGTTTGCTCAGAGTTTCTAAGTCTCAGCCTGGACCAAATGCTCCCTTTTTGGAATAAAGTGTTACTCAGCATGCTGGAAACTTGTATTTCCAGGCAAGAGTTTTTCCAATCTCAGACTGTACTACTGATGCCAAATCATCCTTGTCATTTCAAGAGGTTGTGAATCTCAACAGATTTGACAGATCCAGCAACCTCCCTCCTCAAGACCTCAAGACTTTCCCTAAATGTTGAGTTCTAAGTTGAGAGAATCAGATGAGAAATTTACACCACATATAGCCAACATAGCAAAAATTTTAGGAGTGAATTTCCTTTTTTTTTTTTTCAATCAGGAAGACCTAAAGGAATCTATGGAATCATGGCTAGACTTCGGAGGGGGTGTCACCTAGGTCTGGAGAAGTCTTTGGTGTAGATTCAAAATGTCCCCCAAAATTCAGCCTCAAGCTATGCTCTTTCCCCTCCAATTAGGCCAGGTCTAATGTTCTGAGAGACAGCCCTTAGTGCTTTTGTGCTTATTTTTTAAGATCAATTACAAAGTTTAGATCAGTTATGTTTTACATGCCTGTGAACCAGACAGTAAACAGATAGTGTAACATATGAGCATCCTTCACAGACTTTTGTCCGTCTATTAATGTCAACTATTGGCTGATTGAAATAGGAAGCAATAATATTCATTTGGTCATCTCCCTCATTGCCTTTCTAAAATAATGATGGGACTCAACTATATCTTTTACTTTGGTCATCCTAACAAATAACAAATTTGAAGCAATAGGGGCCAGAGCGATAGCATAGTGGTAGGGCGTTTGCCTTGCGCATGGCCAACCTGGGACTGACCTAGGTTTGATACCTAGCATCTCATATGGTTCTCTAAGCCTGCCAGGAGTTATTTCTGAGTAGAGCTAGGAGTAACCTCTGAGTGCCACTAGGTGTGGCTCAAAAAATTTTTTTGAAGCAATAAAAATATCTGAAATATATAATTTAAGAAAATCAGATTCCTTACGGTAATACATTTTTAGTTTTATTTTTTTCTTATTCTTTAAGTGTCTCACTCAGGACATCAGAATCACTTATCTTTTACAACAATCCTACTGATAAGTAACCACAAACTCTCAGTGACGTGGCATAGACTTTTTATTTTGGCTTGTTGTCTGGTATGGTGGTGGCCCAGATAGCTCTGCTTGGTCTGCTGATCACTTCTAGAAGTTGACTGTTAGTTGTGTATGTGACTTATGCAGGCTAACTCAAGCATGTCCTCATAGAATGCTAAGGGACACAGGAGAGGAATGGGATCATTAAATGTATCAATATTCTGTTTATTTATGTTCTATTATTATATAATGTCCTCTTATTAATCAAAATACGTTACTAGCCCACACCAGATTCAAGGAGTATGCAACAGAGTCTCTTTAGAGAAAGAAACTATAGAGTGAGGTGGAAAGATTATTAGATTAAGGGAGTAAGGAAACACCACCACCATCCTGGTCCCAACTGGTATTAAGCCCCACTAAAGAAACCATTTATTAAAACAACATCAACATAGTGATGGGTTGCAACAAGACTAAATTTTTGTCCCTATGAAAGTTTTTCCCAAAGTGGGCAATCCAAAGAGGTCACTGAAACAATTCAAATCCAGGGAGCAGAAGTTAGCCATGGATGCAATTGAAAAGGTTGGGGGAGTAGAGCTTTATATTGATACTTTTTATTATTTTTTCTGGTTTTTGAAGGGCACACCCAGCAATTCTCAGGGTTTACTCCTATCTTCACACTCTGGAATTATTCCTAACAGGCTTGAAGGACCTAGGATGCTGGAGATCGAACCCCAGTAGGATATGTGCAGGGTAAATGCCCTACTTGCTGTACTATCACTCTGGCCCCTCTATTGGTACTCCTTTTTTGGGGGGGAGGGGGCACAACTGGCGTGCTCAGGATTACTCCTAACTCTATGCTCAAAAGTCGCTCCTGGCCAAAAAAAAAAATCACTCCTGCAGGCTTGGGGGACACATATGGGGTGACGGGAAATCAAACTGGAGTCCGTCCAAGATCAACCATGTGCAAGGCAATGCTTACCACTGTACTACCCGCTTCAGCACCTCTATTGGTACTCTTAAAGAAGGTAGATTTCCAAAGGTAAGGGTGGTGAATGATTTTTTTTTTCTGATATGGGGATGGTAGACCAAATAAATTCAGGAACTCTGATAGAGAAATATTTCTTTGTTGGAAGGCTTCTAACAAAAAAAAAAATTGTACCACAAAGTTGTGGAGGGTTCCCCCTCCTTTTTTTTTTTTTTTTTTTTTTTTGCCCTTGGACAAGGACTTTGTCTTCAGACTTTGGGAGCAGAAATACTAATTGCCATTTGTTCTTAATTATATTTTCAAATATAATTGGAAGTAGAGCAAGTAGCCTTGGGAGATAGTAATTCCCCATGGATTAACAGACAGCAGCTTTCCTCCACTGCAAAAGTCAGATATTGACCATGAGCAATAAATAATATCCAGGTCCCACTGCTCAGAGTTTCTCAACTTTGACTCAAAGACAGCAATATGCTCCTTTTCTTGGGCCTCTCAGCAAAGTCCCTTGTGGATCGTGGAAGGCAGGGGCTTCATGAAGATATGAAGCCCGCATAGCTTACTCTTCAAAAACAACATTTCACTTCTAACTTAAGAGTCTCACATCTTGTGCCAGCATCAATGAAATGGGGACAGGTTTCATTTGCTACCAGTTTGCTATCAGCAAATCTCAGATTTTTATATCAGCAAGTCTTCATGATTTATGCAAATCAAATTACATCTAGCAGGTTGTTGTTGTACTTATTTGCTCCAAAGAATACCATGATATATTTGCCTTCTCTGAAGCACCCTCCCTGGTTGGTCAGAGTCCCCTACTGCTTCCCTGGCTTTGCTGTTTGTTGAGGTCATTCTGCTCTCCCTCCTCCCTTAGTTCGCTGCCACCATCTAATCTCTATTATTCCCACTGGTACAGGGAGTATATCTCCATCATAAAATCTGCTGCTTTTCTTTGATATCAGCAGTCTTGTTTGCCCTAGCAAATAAAACCATTGCATCTGACTTTCTGAGGAAAATGTGTTGGTGGCTCTTTCCCGCCCTGCACATTAAAGCTATTAGATGTTCCTACATACCCAAGATTTCAGCCTTTCTCAATAGTAACAAGAAGGCAATTCAACACTGACACCTCATTTTTTCCAGCCAATTATCTTCTGTTTTTAATTTGAAGCCTGGTGACTTATTATTCTGTTAATGCAGGGGTTTTATACATTTTTGAGTGTTTTACTTTACTTTCTATTGAGGTGGCATGAGTTTACTTAGAGTTGTAACCTCCTAAAGAATTGTTTTAGAAGTGCATAGTTGCTCCAACACACCCAATGTCCCTCACATCAAAGTGCCAGTATCCTTCTACCGCAGCCCCATTGGTCCACTTCTCTCCCTGTCCCCTGCCTCTTAAGTGACTTGAGTTCAGTGCTCACCAGTCTAAAGTTTGTTTTTCATTAGACATAATCTCTTTCTATTTTGTCTCTTTAGATATACCAATCACTCTCTATTTTTGTAATGATTTATAAGAACTTCCTCCATTAAAATATGTTGCTCTATTGCTTATAAGTTGATAAACAGTCTCCCCCTCCTCATTTGTCTTTTTTCTTCGCTGTGCAGAGAAGTTACCACACAGAATTTTTCTCCTTTTATTATAGTTAGATTTGCTTATCTTCTGACTTCAATACCTTGAGCCATATTTTTGGCCTTCTACACCCCTAAATAAAAAATAACCCCATTTATATATATGTCTGTATGTATAATTCTTTTTTTTTTGCTTTTTTGGGAGGCCACACCTATTGTATTGATGCTCAGGGATTACTCCTGGCTATGCGCTCAGGAAATCTCTCTGGCTTGGGGGATCATATGGGACCGCCGGAGCATCGAACCAGGGTCACTCCTAGGTTAGGCGCATTGCAAGGCAAATGCTCTACCAGTTGTGTCATTGCTTTGGCCCCTGTATGTATAAATTTTTATGGCTTTTAAATGTTTTAATTATTTAAAATTTACTTTTCTTTGAATTTTAAATGGACTACCTAGTTTTTCCAGCTAAGACTTAAAAAAAATTATCTAATAGGTGATCATTTAAAAAATGACTCTTATCAATATTAGAGTACAGGGTGTGTGGCACTTTCTTTACATGTAGCCAACGTTGTATCAATTTCTGGTACTACATATGGTAGCATGGACCCCCAAGTATCTCCATGAGTCACTTCTGAGAACAAAGACAGGAATAAACCCTGAGAACTACTGGGTGTGACCCCAAAATAAGAAGGGAGAACCCCACTAAAATTTTTATATCTATTTATGATCCTTCAGGTCTGCTTTGTTGAAGCTTATGGCTATTAAAATGTCAGTTCCAGGGGCCGGGCGGTGGCGCTGGAGGTAAGGTGCCTGCCTTGCCTGCGCTAGCCTAGGACGGACCGCGGTTCGATCCCCCGGCGTCCCATATGGTCCCCCAAGAAGCCAGGAGCAACTTCTGAGCACATAGCCAGGAGTAACCCCTGAGCGTCACAGGGTGTGGCCCAAAAACCAAAAAAAAAAAAAAAAAAAATGTCAGTTCCATACCATTTTACTAATTTTAATTTGCCAGTTTATTTTGTCTTCAGATAAAACTTGTGCCCTCATCACTTCCAAGATGGTGAACATATATGTTGAAAGTTTATCTGTGATCTTGGACCCATTGTTGATCATGAGACCCAGTTCACCAACCTTGCTCCAATCTTCATAGCTCTAGTCCTGAGATAGGCTTCACAGGGCTTTGTTCTTTGCATGCACTTGGGTGAGCAGAGATGGGAACTCCCTTCCCCCATTCCTCTTTGGCAGGAACCTCCCTAATAGCCTCTACTACTTCACATCCAAGTCCTAAAGGGATTCACCCTTTCCTGGGCCAAACGCCGACTCCAAGAACTGCTCCGGTTCACATTCTCAGAATAAGTTCTGAGGTTTGACGTTTTTTCTCTAACTAATGTCAAATAGAAGGCCTGTAATTTCCCCAAATTTAAGAGTATTTTCCCCCTGGCTTCCTGGCTGCTCAGACTTGTGAAAACTATTCTCAATTTCAACCTCACTTCCCCTAACATTGTGCAAGACAGTATGTGGCATTAGCCTTAGAATAAAAAAACATTTCTGACATTTTCACTCTGTGACTTGCCAGGTTTTCATTTGATTCTTTTTCCATCCTTTATAAAGACAAATTAGAAAGCTATTACTCCATAACCTTTGGCTTTGTTATTTCTTTATCCTTTGTGCTACCCAGTCCTATTTCCTTGTCTATCACTCTTCTCTATTGATTTTGGATGGTTTGGTGTTTGCCTGTGTGCTTTTCAAAGAAAGTCATTGATTTTGAATATATCTAAAAATGTTGGGTGCTTTTGGTGATATAACCATTCTAGTGTTACTGTTAAAAGCCTATACATTGCCTTGCGAGTGTGTTTATTTTTCAGTTATAACTATGAAAATAAACACGGCTGACAGCTGTTGGCAAAGATCTTCAGAAGTATCATCTGTCAATTCATGATAATACAAAGTTGAGTGACCTCCTGAATGTCCTATTAAACCACAAAAAATAGATGAGTCTTCAATTTCCTGCTTCCCACAATAAAGGAGGGATTGGGAAGATATTAAGGCACTTGTCTTACACATAGCTGCCGCTACGACCCTCGTTCAAAACTTACCACCACATACAATCTCCCAAACACCAGCAGACATGGCACTTGAGCACAGGTCTGAATATGGCCCCTGAAAACTGCCAGATATGACAAAAAAGATAATAAGAATAAATAAATAAATAAATAAATAAATAAATAGTAGTACAGCAGGTAGGACACTTGCACATGACTGACCCAGATTTGATTCCTAACATCCTATCTGGTACCCCAGTTCCCATCAAGACTGATCCCTGAGCACAGAGCCAGTAGTAAGCCTTAAGCACAGCCAGTTGTGGCCCTAGAACAAACAAACAGATAAATAAAATAATAAGTAGAATGGAAAGAAATGCTAGATAAAAATAATCAGGAAACTGAATATTATCTTGATGTACCCTGGCTAGGAAGAATGCTCAATCAGAGAAAGGCTGCTGGATGGTGTGCCACCAGGAGTCTTTTTATACAGACTACACTAAATTGTCCTTAAATGCCAAAGATTATGTAGATAGAAAAGGTATTCTTAGGGCCAGAATGATAGTACAGTGGGTAGGTGTTTGTCTTGCATGGTGCCAACCAGAATTTGATCCCCGTCACATATCATCCCCAGAGCAACACCAGAACTAATTCCTCAGTACAGAGCTAAGTGTAAATCCTGAACATTGCCAGGTGAGGCACCACCACCACCAAAAACAAAGAAAAAGTAACCTTAACTTGCTCTGCAAGTCTGTGTTCTATCTTGAAAACATAATGCCTCTCTTTCTCTTTCCTCACATATTTCTAAGTTTTATCCAATAAAAACTATCTTGCTTTAAAAAAAATAAAGAAAGGTAGTCACCTTATCCATTTCATTCTTTTTCTCAGACATTATCACTTATATATTTACCCTGTTTCTAGAATTCAGTATATGAGAAATTAGCTGATCAAAGAATGAAGAGTGAAGGAAAAAAATTTTACATTCTCCTTGAGCTGGAAGACTACATAATAAACAGTTGAAACTTGCTTATAAATATTGATGTAGAATGATGGTGGCAGAACCTCAACCAGTCCTCCAACTGCAGAGATGGCATGTGGAGATGACCAGATGGAAGGTTATTCTCAATCCAAGGTGCTTGCAGATGTCTTGCCAGGCCACCTCCCAAGACAAGGATATCCTGGTCTAAGTTTGGTCTCTAATGAGGTAAGATATTATGCTTCTGAGTAAAATGCTCATAGGTTAAAATAGTGTGATACTGCAAGGTTAAGGGATATAAAAAAACTAGGAAAGGTTCCTGCATTTCTTAGTCCTATGAAACTGCCTGTTAGCAATAATTTGGAAAATACATTTTTTTTATTTCCTTGGGCTGTGAAATAAAATAGACCTGCATTCCAGGCTTTCTGAAGTCATCCATACCTTTGCCAATCGTCATGAAAAAGATCACTCTGGTGGCAACTGAGGAATGGGCTCCCATACACAGTGTGTGTGTGTGTGTGTGTGTGTGTGTGTGTGTGTGTGTGTGTGTGTGTGTGTGTTTAGAAATTTGTGGCTGACTATCAAGAGTTTGTGGATAACTCAGGTTTGTGAGCTGATTCACCTGCCAGCCATGTACAATTCTGTTCAGGGCAAATCTGCAGAAGTGAAGGGGAAAAATCCATTAATCCCCATGTATTTTATCTGGCTGAGTCATCATGGAGTCATTCTAATTCCTTCATGCTTTTTCTCTGCCTATTCAAGAGTAGCAGGGGAACTTTTGTTCAACTAGAGGTCAGAGATGCTTCCCAGGTCATCTTATTTTTCATCACCATTCAATGTGCATGCTCTCTTTGGTGAGTGATTGTGATTCTGAAGTTTCTTCTAGCCCCATCTGTCTCTTTCTCTGCTAGGGCTGCCATGACCTTTACTAGTCACAGCAGTTATATGGCATCATTGGGACCAGGACAACACTGAGAAATGTTCCCCAGGAGAGACCCTGCCCAAGCAACACTTCAGTCTCTGTATCCCAACTCTCCTTCAGTTGACTGAGATGACTCATTCACATTGACTTTTGTGCAGTTTCTGATATCTTGTCTTCTAGAGCATTCTTTTCACAATATTATCTACCATCAATTTGACTCACTCCGTATTTTAAGAGAGAATAGGAAATGTGACATCCAAGATAAAACTCAATTCAGGAGTGGGGGGGAAAACTGTTTCTTTGCACAGGAAAATGCCAAACACCATATATAGCTCCCTACCCCCAAGCACAGATAGCAGTGGTCCTCTTTCACAGAGTCAGAATTAATCCCTAAACATACATCTGGGTGTGGTCTCAAATATAAACAACAAGCAAACAGAAACAGCAGTGTTCTTTAGTCTGATAAGGAAAAAAATTACTGAATTTTTACTGAGACTAGACAATGTATAAAGAATACTATTCTTCTGCTAGCCGGCATGGGGTTTTGAAGACACCCCATGTTGAAGGCCTTCTCTATAACTTGGGTGTGCTGGGAGCCTTGATAGGCCCCCAGCCGTTCCCTCTTCTGCCCACGGCCTCCAGGTCCTCCCTGGGTGCTAGCCCAGGCAGCCAGACAAGGTGGGTGTCAGGTGGTCTCTCCTGGATGGGGTCCCAAGCTTTCTCCGCCCTTCCCCCAGCACTAGGGTGGGAAGGTCACAGGGTGGAGGATGGGCAGAACCTGGATTCCGGCTCTCTACTGAATCCTTTCTTGATCTGGAGGCTAGCTCTAGCCGGCATGGGGTTTGGAGACACCCCATGTCGAAGGCCTTCTCTCTAACTTGGGTGTGCTGGGAGCCTTGATATGCCCCCAGCCGTCCCCTCTTGTGCCCCCAGCCTCCAGGTCCACCCTAGGTGCTAGCCCAGGCGGCCAGACAAGGTGAGTGTCAGGTGGTCCCTCCTGGATGGGGTCCCAAGCTTTCCCCGCCCTTCCTTTAGCACTAGGCTGGGAAGGGCATACGGTGGAGGGCAGACAGACACTGGCTTCCGGCTCTCTACTGAAACCCTACAGAGGCAGGGGCTGCACCCAGAAGACTCCACATGCCAGTTCTTCTGTTTCTCTTCAGCTTGAGGGCTCTGGGCAGGATAGGTAGCCATAGTCCCCCTGGGCTGACCACTTAGTCCAGGGGACTGAGATCCCCCCACGCCAGACTGGTCTTCAGGGCCACGCCTGGTAATCAGGCCCTGGCGGGAGAGTGGGGGAGAGAAATTCCTCCCCTATGCATACACAAACTTCAGAGGCAGGGGCTAAACCCAGAAGACTCCACATGACAGCTTTTCTGTTTTTCTTTAGGTGTTATGTTGGGTGCTCTGGGCAGGACAGCTAACTATAGGCCCCCTGGGCTGACCACTTAGTCCATGAGACTGAGATGCCCCCCCACCTGACTGGTCTTCAGGGCCACGCCTGGTAAATCCGGCCCTGGGAGGAGGGTGGGGGAGAGAAATTCCTCCCCTATGCATACACAAACTTCAGAGGCAGGGACTGCACCCAGAAGACTCTACATGCCAGTTCTTCTGTTTCTCTTCAGCTGGTATGTTGGGGGCTCTGGGCAGGACAGCTAGCCATAGTCCCCCTAGGCTGACCACTTAGTCCAGGGGACTGAGATCCCCCACGCCAGACTGGCCTTCAGGGCCAGTCGATGTCAGGGCCGTGGTCAAAAAGAGACTTCCTTTAACACTAAGAAGACTTAACAACAACGACCTGCTTACAGGACAGGGTTCTCTGCATTGCCCTTTAATTGTGAGGTGAAACGAGAGGACACTCTGTACCATCCTGACTGCAATGTAGGATATGCAGATTTCAGGATCTTTAATGCAGAAACATGATACCAACAACAGAGACTGTGTGAAAAATAAAAGTGTATTGGCACTACAGACAATGACCTGGATGGGACAAACTAGTTTGCCTGGAGCCTAGAGTTGGTCTTATGCCAGAAAACTTTAGGGGTAGGGTCTCCTTGTATTTAGGCCAAGACTTTTCTTTTCCATGCCCCTCATATTTTGGTGGGCCTATGCAAACAATAATTTCCACTCTAACACCATTTTTACTGTGCTCCTTTGACTCCAATCCTTAAGAAAAACAACCCACTTAAACTTTTGAGGTTAACTTAAACTAATATGCATATGCATAGAAATGTAAAATAGTACTTTGCCTTCAATGTTTAAGGAGTTACATAAGTTTTATGTCTTTAGATTGCTTTGTGTGCTGCTAAGAAATCTGGGGACTTGTGGGACAAAGTAATTGTACATGGGTTCTGTTTTATTTTTCTTAATGTTCTTTGGCTGAAAGTTCAAAGTTAAGATATCAGCAATGGGACTACTGAGAATTCTGTTTATGGGTGATTGTCCTTCCACTGTAACTTTACCTTGTCCTCTTTCTTTGCATCCTTGTTCTCATAATTAAAAATAAAAAATTAATTAAAAAAGAACACTATTGTTCTATGAAAACAAATAAGTTTCACAATAAAATGGATGCCTTAAAAAAAACAAGACTGGCTGAAAATAAAAATTTTAGAATTTCCCTAGCAAATAATACAGCAGTTTTATGAAGATAAAATAGAGCTGCCTGACATGTATAGAAATTTGAGTACAAAACCCAACTTGTGTGTATTAGGATCCTCTGGGTGCTGTAACAAACTACTGCAAACTTTCTGGCTTAAAATAATGCATTATTGTTCTCTCATATTTCTAGGGTCAGACGTCTAAGTGAGTTTCACTGAATTAAATGAAGGCTTTGGCAGGACTGTGCTTTTTCTGGAGGCCCCAGAAAAGAATTTCTCTCTTGTTGCTTCTAGCTTCTGTGATTGCCAATATTCCTTGGCAACTTCACTCCCCTCTCTGTCTCTGTGGTTTCATTGCTTTTTCCTCTTCAACAATCAGATCTGCATCCATCTCTAAAAGGACACTATGACAACTGAATGGCCTACATTGATAACCCAGGATCATTCTTCCACCCCATCCCCATCTCATTATCTTTCACTCAATCACATCTGAAAAGAATCTGCAGTCTTTGTTCTGTAAAGCCACTCAGGCACTATGGACCAGGGTTCCACTGTTCAGCACCATTCAATATGTTTTCCCTAGGATGATACATGCTAAGTTCAGGCTCAGTGGTTCAGGAACAGGCTTGTACCATCTTGCAAGAGTTGTTATTCATGCCTCTTCCTGGGTCCTCAATCAGTTACTTCATGCTGGTTTCTCCCCTCAACAGTATGTAGAAGGGGCCTAAGGAGAATCCTTATCCAGTGCAGGACTCACCCAGAACCCAGGGTTCCCAGAGCACAGGCAGGGCCACCCAGATCCAAATTCTGATGAGATTGAGTGCTCAGTTAAGAGACTTAGTATGGGGAGTGAGACTTGCAGGGAGGAGTTTCTGCAGACCCTGTAGATCTGGACCCAACACTGCTTCAAGGCATTGGGGAAATGACAAGTGAGGCTTCACTTACATGTTCAGGCTAGCACTAGCAAGAGGTACCTTCCTCACGTGGATACCACATGATGACATTGTGGTTGTCCTGCCCAGGCATGGTCATGCATGTCAAGGAAGTTGCCTTTTACAACTGACTATTTGCTATCCCACCATCTCCACACTTGCCACCAACACACCATCACTGGGTTGTAGCCATTCTATGTCATCACCACTGTCTACAGTCTGGAGTTCAGAGAAACAGAACAGTGCATTCCACCATTAGACACCCCATTATGCATCTGTCTGAGAGTAGGAGGGGTCCAATACAGCAGCCTGAGGGCCTGGACTCTGCAGATCCATCAGTGACATCAGTCACATCCCATAAATAGAATTCATTCAAGAAAGAACTTATTCAAAAACTGCATACGCACCCCTCCAAAGCTGGTTTATAAATGAAGAGGAGGATGCTTGGTCATACCTGATGTCATTCAGGCTTACTCCAGGTTCTGTACTCAGGGGTCTGCTGGAGTTTAACAAATGCAAAAGCAAGTGCCATAACCTCTACACTGTCCTCCACCCATTTGCTTTTTTGTTTTTATTTTTACAAAAGAAAGTACTCTTACTTTCTTGGTGGGATTCTGGAGAATTATGGAACTGGATTTGGTAATGCTCTTGAATGGTGTAGTGTATTAATGGATGATTGTCTTTTTTCATATGGTACACCATCACCTACATAGAATGTTGAATTATTTTTGAAGAAAATAGGTGAGTGTGGGAAAAGAGGAGGAAAATATTGGAAGTTTCAACCCTTTTAAAAAGCTATCCAACAAGACGAAAGGCTGTCATGACTATGAAGATGTGAGAGCTTTCAGTTGTTGCTGCTGATATTATACAATGGGGTAGTCATTCTGGAAAGTAGTATGATGACTTCAAATAAAACTAAGCATACTAATAATATACAATCCAGCAATTGTACACCTGGGAATTAATCCAAGAGAAATGAACACATGTGTGCAAACAAAACCCGAAGACAATATCCGTACCAGATTTATTTGCAATAGCCTAAACCTGGAAATTATCTGAATATATTTCAAAATATGAGTGGTTGAACAAACCATTGTGTTTAATTATTGATACAAGCAAAAACCTGGATGGAACTCAAAAAACATCATGCCAAGTTAAAAAAAAAATAATTATCAGATGCCAGAAAGATAGTACAGGGGTTTAGGCTCTGCCTAATATGTAGCCAACCCAAATTTGACCCATGATATCTTCTATGGTTCACTGAGTACTGCCAGAAAACAGAGCCAAGAGTAAGCCTTGAGCACTGCTGTGTATACCCAAAAGTTAGAAAATAATAAGCCACATATTATATGAATCTGTTTATATTTAATACTCAAAATGGCAAAATTATAAAGCTGAAGAGCATGTTAGTGGTTACAAGAGGTGGTAGGTGGTGTGGAAGAATGTGGTAGGTATGACAATAAGCAAATGGGGTAGCATAAAAAAGATTTTCATGGTGATGGAATATTTTAATCTCAGTGTGGTCTCCAAATTTGTGTCTGTAGCAAAGTGGAATAGAATAGAACACACATGTCAATGTCACTGTCATAATTCTGACATTAACAGAAATTGCATGATGTTTGCATTGAGCTACTATATTTTTGCCACTTCATGGAGCCAATCATTAAAACCATTAAACCAAATTAAAAAAATTGGAGAAGGAGAGATAGAGGTAGTGTGCTTGCCTTGCATGTGGCCAACCTGGTTCAATCCCCAGCATTTCATGTGGTCCCCCGAGTCCTCTTAAGAGAAATTCCTGAGTGTAGAGCCAGGAGTAACCCCTGAGTATCACTGGGTGTGGTCCAACTTCCAACCCCAATAAAAGAAATTTAAATTTTTCAGAGGAAAAAAATAGTGAAAAAGTGAACTATAGCCCCACAAACTCAGAACACACATTGTTGTCTCTCTTGGTTTTCCCCAAATCACCCTTCTGTATAGGGTAAACTCCAAAATTCAGCATTGTCCCCTAAACCCTACCTCCATGGGTAATATATATATATATGTATATATATTTTGAGTCATCATATAAGAAGCTTTCACTCTTTCTGCCTGTCTGTCTTCAGTGTTTATGCAATGCTTACCTGGCTCCAGTTGAATGCCTTATCTTAAGCAAGCATCTCCCTAATCTTCTTAAGACAATCTGTTCATCAGTATTGTGAACAAGCACGGGGTTTCTTCCTTAACCTGTCATGTTGGAACTTTCCTCTGTCAAAGCTTGCCTTGATATTTTGTTGTTGTTGTTGTTGTTGTTGTTTATCACAGACACTGGTCATCAGACAGCAGGTTAAAAATATTTTCTGGCAAAAGCTGACCACCAAATTTTATCTTTTTCCTTTCCTTTTATTGTGATATTTTGGTTTTTTCCTGAACAGCTGGTAGTTTATTCTTTGTTTTTCTCTTCTCTTCCATTAAGTAGATTCTGAGCCAGGATCAATAGCATTCTCTAATTAGAACAGAAAATTCCAACTTTGCTAAATGGAAGAGTAGAGTTAACAGGACTCCAGAGTTTAACAGAGTTAAAGGACTCCATTGATCAGGGGCTTTTGACTTAGAGCTTGAATAAAAGATGCTTAGTAGAAAGAAATATATCTCATGCAGAGGAGGAAACTGGCAAGGAGGAAATTTTGGATGAGACATCTCTGCCATATTTCTCTTGATATTTTTTCAGAAGTTAACTGGGAGTGAAATTATTTTTAAAAAAAGAAAAACTGCTGCTTTGCCAATGGTCCAGCTTCATTACTTAACCACTGATCTCTGCAGAGTTGCCAAACCAACCATCCAGGTATGCCAGTATTTGGACTGACATCAACTGGGCTTTTGGAGTGAGTGCAGGCACCTTTCCTACCTTCTGTTACTTCTGGAAGTCCTGGCAGCTGAAACCACACCCCACAGAGGCCACAAGATCAACCACAGAGCATGAAATTTGTAGACCACAGAACCATGTGACAACTTCAGATTTTTTTTTTTTGAATACTGTCATCCCAGTAGGAACACACCAGTTTATATGTAAATGCGGGGGGCTGTAGAGATAGCACAGTGGTAGGGTGTTTGCCTTGCACACAGCCAATTCAGGACGGTGTTTCGAATCCCAGCATCCCATATGGTCCCCCATGCCTGCCAAGAGTGATTTCTGAGCGCAGAGCCAGGAGTATAACCCCTGAGTGCCACTGATGTAACCACCTCCCCCCAAAAGAGAAATATATGTAAATGTGGATTCAATATTAAAAACAAAACAAGTAATAGAAAGATCAACTAGCAACAAGAGCTCAGTAAGCCTCTGACAATAACTTAATGATCTCATTGCAAGATGAATTAATTTTCACAAATTTTCTTATTATAGTACTTTAAAAAAAAGTAATTTTATTACCATTTACCTGTAAACAAGTAATATAAAATATGTTATTGTGTGCCTGTTAAGGAGGTAGGCTTGGGAATGAGTAGGAATCTGGGGACAATGGTTAGGGAATTTTACATTGGTGGTGGCATTGATCTTGGAACAAATATATTACCAGCAACTATGTAATACATCTATTTAAAAAAAAAAAGGTAATTTATTTTTTTAAAAAAGAGCACTTAGGGGACCTGAAGCACAGGGGTTAAGGCATTTTCCTTGCACGTGGCAGACCCTGGTTTAATCTCCAGCACCACCACATAAAGTCCCTAAGCACACCAGGAGTGATCCCTGAGCACAGAGCCAAGAGTAAATCCTGAGCACCATTAGATATCACAAAACAAGCAATCAAAAAGAGCACTTAGAATGTAAAGCTTTTATTCTAAAAATGTCACTATTCTATCGTGTGTGTGTGTGTGTGTGTGTGTGTGGTGTGTGTGTGTGTGTGTGTGTGTGTGTGTGTGTGTGTGTGTGTGTTTCAGGGCCACATCTGCAATGCTCAGGGCTTACTCTCAGCTCTACGCTCAGGGATCATTCTTGGTGATGCTTGGGGATTAAGCACAAGTCAATCATATGCAAGATCTTTCCCACTGTAATATCTCCCTGGCCCCTCTAAATTCATTCTTGATCCTTCGGTTGGGTTATAGTTCCAGAAAGTTCTAGTGCAGGTACTAAGGTCTTTGCCTTGTATCTCACCAATTCCAGTTCAAATCTGAGCACCATATGTGATCTCCATAGCACCACCAGGGCTCTATTTCTAAGTACAGTTTTAAGAATAGCCCTTGAGCACTCTGGATATAGCCCTGGTTTGTCCTGTTGAACTGAGTAACACTGCATTGCTGGGCCCTATCACTGAACAGTCTGGACCAATTTTATCTCTAGGAATGGCTGTTGGATTTCCCGAACATTTTGTAGGATCTCCCATCTACAAGGTTATGTGCTGAATAAACTCTTATCTATTAAGTTGGGCAAACAATAGGCATGTGCACTCTGAAAAAATAATATCATAATACTGGGTAACTTATTATATTTTCTATTTAATAATATCCTTCACTCAATTGTTGTCTATTCTCTTTTTTTGTAGTCAGATGAAGCAAATGTAAATGACAAAATTTTAAAAAATCCTTACTCACCTATTGCCTATCATTTGTCTTTTTCTAAAACTCTCTGAATAACTTTATATCTTTCCATCTTTCTGTTGAACTATTTTTAGAGAAGCTACCTCTGGAAGTTCTTAAGAGTCTAAGAGGCCAGTCCTGATAATTTTAGACCAATTGCTTCTGACTTGAGTTTTGTACTGGATCCAGTGGTGCCTGGGGACCACCAGGACCTCCTTGTGATGCTCTAATTAAAATTAAGGACCTCACACATACTTGCCATATGCTGTGCTCTCCACTAAATTTTCCATTTCAGCTGTTATGACTTTTCAGAAACATTTTTTTTAAAGTCTTTATTACTTCACATCCTATTTATATTTCTTAGATACATTATATTTTTCCCATGTCTTCAGGGAGATAAGTGGTTTTTTTTTTTTGTGGGTTTCTTTCTCTTTTTTTTTTTTTTATAATATCTTTATTTAAGCACCATGACTACAAACATGTTGTAGTTGGGTTTCAGTCATAAAAAAAAGAAAGCCTCCCTTCACCAGTGTAACCTTCCCACCACCAATGTCCCCCATATCCCTCCTCCACCACCCCTGCCTGTATTTGAGACAGGCAATCTATTTCTCTCACTCACTACCATTTTCATGTCTTTACTTTTTATAAAATACTCTATTTTCTGTATTATACCGAGTGGTTTTTTTTGTTTGTTTTTGGAATTGAATAGATATTGACTAAGGTTAGTACAACAGTGAGATATGAGAAGGTGAAAAAAAAATGCATGACTGTGTTAGCAGTAACTCATTTTGAAGTTATTTTTCTCTGACTCACGTTGCCCTGTCTGGGGCAAAGTAGCAATTTCTACATCTGTAAATTATTTTTGGACTCCTTTCAACTAATTCTAAGTTTTCATTTTTATGATTAATCTTTCATAATTTGATTTACAAAATTATTATTATCCATAATAATTTCCATAATTAGCAACTCTCATAATATCTAATGTTTCTGGAGCTGTAGTATAACTACTTGCTTCTCACTGTACCTACTGCCCCAGTATTTAGGTTTCAGCATTTTTGTACTTTTTTTTAGCCATTCTCTAAAACTTTTATACTTCTAGGTGAATACTGTTTCTTTTCCTTTGTATTGAGCACCAGTAAACACATTAGACACATATGTACTTGGTACTCCTTCAAGCAGAAGAGGTGTCCAGACATGTGTTTTCTGATTTGTTTTATGCTTTCTCGCTTCAATTTTAATAGTCTTACAGGATAGCTACAGTGTTTACCTTTATCCTAGCTTCCCTTATAAGCACATTGGCTTCCCTCCTTATGTAACATATGGGGAAATAAATAACCTTTTCCCCATAGCCCTGAGCTCTCTGATAATGATGTTTGCTGATTGTGCTGGATGTAACACTCTGTTCTTTTACAGTAACACTGGTCACTTCCCATTCAGCTAATTTCCTTGCTATTTTAGAGTGCATTCTGCTATCACTTTGTTTTGTGATTCATTTTCCACCTCTGATGCAAAGGGTGAAACAGGAGTGAACATTTTGTGATGTCACAACTTCCTGATAGATATCTAAATCATAAGCTCTGAATTTTTTTTTAAGCTCGGAAATTTTTAACTCAACAAAGGAGTTTGGTTGCCTGGAGAGAGTGTTTTTACTAAAAACTAAAGAATAGTATTTTTGCAAACATAAAAAGCTAGTCTCTATCTCTTCTAATAAACATAAAATTGCTCAAGGTGAAAAAAGGACTTTAAAAGTTTTTCATTCCAACATGGTGTTTAAAGAAAGATTATTTTTATTGAATTTATTTAAAGAAAATGCATCACATAGTTGGCATAACTGATCATAATACATTTGTCTCAAGATGACCAAAAGCAAAGTTATTAGAAAAAAAAACAGAAAACAGAAAGAAAAAATTAAAGAAATAGAAGAGAAAGCAAAGAAGAAAAAGTTCAGTAGCAAGTATATTTGTGAAAATTATTGCATCACCAATGAACTCATTAAAGCAATAGCAGAAGGTTTAGTAAGCTCTTCTTTATTTTTAATTTTTTTATTTAAACAACTTTATTACATACATGATTGTGTTTGGGTTTCAGTTACGTAAAGAACACCAACCCATCACCAGTGCAACATTCCCATCACCAATGTCCCAAATCTCCCTCCTCCCCACCCAACCCCCATCTGTACTCTAGACAGGCTTTCTATTTCCCTTGTATATTCTCATTATTAGTATAGTTCAAAACGTAGTTATTTCTCTAACTAAACTCATCCCTGTTTGTGGTGAGCTTCATGAGGTGAGCTGTAACTTCCAGCTCTTTTCTCTTTTGTGTCTGAAAGTTATTATTGCAAGAATGTCTTCCATTTTTCTTAAAACCCATAGATGAGTGAGACCATTCTGCGTCTTTCTCTCTCTCTTCACTCAGCATAATAGATTCCATGTACATCCATGTGTAGGAAAATTTCATGACTTCATCTCTCCTGACAGCTGCATAATATTCCATTGTGTATATGTACCACAGTTTCTTTAGCCATTCATCTGTTGAAGGGTATCTTGGCTGTTTCCAGAGTCTTGCTATGGTAAATAGTGATGCAATGAATATAGGTGTAAGGAAGGGATTTTTGTATTGTATTTTTGTGTTCCTAGGGTATATTCCTAGGAGTGGTATAGCTGGGTCGTATGAGAGCTTGATTTCCAGTTTTTGGAGGAATCTCCATATTGCTTTCCATAAAGGTTGAACTAGACGGCATTCCCACCAGCAGTGGATAAGAGTTCCTTTCTCTCCACATCCCCGCCAACACTGCTTGTTCTCATTCTTTGTGATGTGTGCCAATCTCTGGGGTGTGAGGTGGTACCTCATGGTTGTTTTGATTTGCATCTCCCTGATGATTAGTGATGTGGAGCATTTTTTCATGTGTCTTTTGGCCATTTGTATTTTTTCTTTGTCAAATTGTCTGTCCATTTCTTCTCCCCGTTTTTTGATGGGATTAGATGTTTTTTTCTTGTAAAGTTCTGTCAGTGCCTTGTATATTTTGGAGATTAGCCTCATATCTGATGGGTATTGGGTGAATAGTTTCTCCCACTCAGTGGGGGGCTCTTGTATCCTGGGCGCTATTTCTTTTGAGGAGCAGAAGTTTCTCAGTTTAATATATTCCCATCTGTTAATCTCTGCTAAGTGTTAAAGAAATACAGTAAAGATAGTGTGAGAGTGGCAATTATTGTTTGGATAGGCCCAGCAAAATATGGGGGAAATAGAAAGGAAAAGCCTTGGCCTAAATAGAAGGAGGCCTTACCCCTGAAGTATTCTGGCATAAGACCAACTTCAGGCTCCAGGCATACTAAGTTGTCCTACCTAAAGATATTTTTTTTTAAAAAAGTTTCCCATTCCAGGCATTCCCCCCCCCCCCCCCCCCTCTGGAGAAGACCGTACTCTCTGTTTCTCTTCCCTCACCTCACTCTCTGTTTGTTTCAGTAAAAACAATTTTTTTCACTAAAAACATATAAAAATTATCCAGTTTAGTACCATAAGCATATGCTTTATATGCCAGAGGCCCAGGTTTGATCTTTGATACCACACAATCCTCACGTACCACCAGGAGCGAACCCTGAACAGAGTCAAGAATAAGACCTAACAAAATAAGCTCTTCACTCATACAATGCTTAGAATTTCTGAGTCTGCATGCCTACCTGTATTAAAGAAAAGTGAATACTATATTTGAACACTTTTTTTAATAAAAAAATATTTAAGCAACATAATTACAAACTTGATTGTAGTTGGGTTTTAGTCATAAACAGAACACCCCCCCTTCACCAGTGCAACATTCCTACCACCGATACCCCCAATCTCCCTCCTCCCCTTGCTGATAGAAATTTATGCCCCTTTGCAAAACATCTTCACCCTTTGCATCTTTAGCTGTTCTTATGTCTGTTTTCTATCATTTGCGTATAACAATACTCAGCCCAGCTCTCTGCTAAGTGCTTGACAAACATCTCACCTAATCCTATTACAGCCTTGGAAGTGTTATTATCTCCACGTTATAATTCAAAAAACTCAGTGAGATTAACAACTTGCCTAGGATTTCACAGCTAGTGAGTGGCAGGGCTAGTGGCCTGTCTGCTAGAATTCTTCACTGTTCTTGTCCTTCACTGTCCAGAGTTTTTGTTGACCTTCCTCCCACAAGGGCTGCTTCTATTCCTCAGGAGCATAGAAGGGAAAGACCAAACCTCTTTTTCCAATGAGATTTCTTCAGCTATTTTAAGATATCTATCTGATATCTCTTTCATTTCAAGCTAAAGCGTCTTTAAACAGGATATGGGCTGGACTGGGGAGATTGCACAACAGGTAAAGAACTTGCCATGCATTCAGCAATTCCAGGTTCAATCCCAGAGCCCTATCTGTTGCCTTGAGTCCTACCAGGAGTGATCCCTGAATACAGAACTAGGAATAAATCCTGAGCACCTCAAAATCCTGTGACCTCAAAAGAAAAGTAAAACACACACAATATATACCTATATTAGTGAGCTCATGCTTATATGTAAATCTTACCAGAAAGCCAGTGCTTTCATTGCAAACTCATCTATTTTGCTATACTATTGCTCATATTCATCTGTTCATATTCCTTCAGGAATGTAGATTAGTTATATATGTGTTTTTATCAATTGCAAATATATTATGCGTTGTGAAATGTACCTTTAAAACCAACAGTATAGTACATTACTGTAGCAGAAGACGGCTCAGAATATATTCTCTGTTAAATGCATTTGTCAACATATAATCCTTTTTAAAAAAAATCACATCATTTTCATCAACCCCTTCATTACATTTTAAGATACTTACAAGTAAATACCTATATATATATTTCATGACCTATAAAGCTGTCAAAGGAGTATGGGTAAAGATGGCTCTGTAAAGATAGATCCATTTACTGGTGCAACAAATTACATGGAAATTTGTGAAATTTTTCTTGTCCACAAAATATCAAAATTGTCCATAAAATATCAAAATTTATCAAAAAAAGTTATTGTGAAACTGAACATCACTTTAGAAAGGAATTTGATGTGCAGATTCTCATGAGAATCAATAAATGGAAATAAAGATCAAGTGAAAACAAATGTGTGCTATAGAGCAGTGAAGGTAAGAGTGTGATGAATGAGAAAAACAGTAATGTTGGACACAAAAGATAAGGAAAGGAGGAAAGAGTAATCAGACAGTCTATGACTCTAAGTTTAGATAGAGAGACCACATTGTAATCCAGTGGCTAACATGTCCTCATTTAGGATTATTTACGTTGTTGCCAACAGAAGGCTTGATTTGAAATTTTGTTCTGTAAATTATCTTAGATTTGACCAAGATAAGAAGTTCAGGAATTTGGATTTCTAATGCTACATGATGTAAATTTAGAAGAAAATTTCTTTCACTGGGCAAAAGTTTTCAAGAATCACTATTGTTGATCACGAATCACAGTATGCACGCTGAATTTCTGGATTTCATTCTAGCCAAGAAGGAGAAAGAGGAATGAGAGGAGGCTTTGGTTCACTGATACTAAGGAACTCTGGGATCACCTTTTGGAAATAGAAAAATTGGAAAAAGAGAGCAGGCGGCAGAGTAAATAATATGACAGCCATGCATGAAGAAACTAAAACTAAGACAGTAGCTGAAAGCCCACCATTCCAACAGACCAGAGTGTTTAGATCTGGTTGCTGAAGAACTTGTAGAGTTGCAGGTTATTTTCAGAAAAACATTTAAAATGGTAACTCATTCTCTCATGCTACATACTGAAAGAAAAGAAAAAACAGAAAAACAGGGAACAGGAAGGGTAAGAGATGGAGAGCTGATTAATGAAGAGGTCACATTCAAATGGCCTCAGAAGCATTTGCAGAATCCTTCTTTCTTCACAGTGGATGGAGTCCCAGGTTCCTCATAAAGAGGACTCCTACATGCTGCTGTTATTATTCTGGAAGGATGATATTGACTTTTAAATTGGTGTACTTAGATGAAGTGAGTCAGAAAGTAAGAGATGATCAAATGACCTCACTCCTATTCCAAGCATAAAGAAATAAAGGAAAGTATTAGATAGACTCTCATGCAAATAAAACCTTGGTTGATAGAACTGAGTGAGGAGATTGGAGAAGAGGGAGAGAGAAAAGACCAAAGAATTAATGTTGCAAAGATATTAAAACATTGATGGAGGGATCATTTGCTCTTCCACGACTATAAATTAATGACAATGGTAGTAGTGCAAACTTTGATACTTCAAAATATATCAAAAGGAAGAAAAGGAGCAAAGCCAGGATTTAGATAATACCCAGTTGAAATAACCTTGAGATCGTCAGCATATGTGATCTGAGGCTGATGGGGTTCATAAAGGAGGAACCTGGGCACTTTAGTTGTGGGCTGTGGGCATAGTGTAACAGAACAGAATAATATTTTTAATAGATGACCTGAGGGCTGGAGAGACAGTACTATGGCTTTGAATGCTTGCCTTGCATGCAGCCAACCTGGGTTCAATTCCTGGCACTTTATATGGTCCCCTAAATTCTTCCAGGAGTGATCCCTGAGTACAGAGCCAAGAGTTAAACCATGAACACAACTGGGTGTGATCTCAAAACAAAACAAACAATAAACAAATTAGTAGACCTGAGTTAAAGCAGCTTCCCTCAGAATGTGGCAGGGCTTCATCCAATGACTTGATGAATTGAGTACATGCTTTACATACAGGAGGCCCAGATGCTATGCCCAGTACTACATGGCCCCCCAAGTACTACTTGGTGTGACAGTTTGGACATAGTAGATGTCTTTACACATTTCTTTTTAAAGAAAGAAGAAAAAGACTGACTTCCCTGCAGTTTTTTTGTTTGTTTGTTTCAAATAATATTGCATGAAAGCGTTATATAATTTTCAAGTGTGCATCACTGAAAACCAATCAGTGTATAATCTCTTTCCTCCCATGCATGCAAGAGTAAAGTATGAAAGAGACATTCTTCTTTGGTGGGCTTTGCACAGACTCTGGCCTGATGAAAGTGAACTGACTTGTAAGAAAAGGGGGTTGGTGGTGGGAATGGTGTACTAGTGAAGTGGGAGTGTTCTTTTTTTTATAACTAAACCCCAACTACAAACATGTAGTTTGTAATTTTGTAATCATGGTACTTAAATAAAGATATTTAAAAAAAGAAAGAAAAGAAAAGAATTGTGAGTATTCTTCCTAGGGGACAAGCAGAACTGAAAGAGAATCACTGCCTTACAAGTGAACTGAGCTCGCTGATGTCCTTCCTGTAATAAAAGCCCCACAACACATGCTTGAGGATAGCAACAAGAGCAAGAGGTTTATTTTTTAATACTAGATGTGTTTTTAAGTTGGAGATACTGAATTATAATTTACACACTGAAACTCACTCTTTTTAAGTAAAGTCATTGGATGACTTGGAAGGAAGGTATAAACTCATGGAACCACTATGTAATTAACATGCAGAATTATTACACAATACCACATTACCTCAGAAGTTCTTTAGAAGCCCGCTTTAAAAAAATATCCCCCTTCTCTCCTTCTGTGGTTGTTGTGAAGATGAGGGTTGTGAATTTTTTTTTTATTGTGGTAACCACACACTCTTGGTTGTGGTGGAAATACAGAGGCAACTTTGTTGTGGTGCCAGGGATCACACACCACAATTCTGCTAGAATCACACTCACACCTGTGGTGGTATTAGGAAATGACTTGTGAGCCCAGTGTGTAAGGTGAGTGCGTTCCAACTGAGCTGTATCCCCAGACGCTTAAACCCATCTTTAATGTAAACCTTTAAGCCCTCTTCCATTCTTAGTATCTGGCAACCACTCATTTGTTTTTCTTCCATATAATTTAAAATTTTCTAGAATTCCATGTAAACAGGGCAACATGAGATACAGCTTTGTGTGTCTGGTTTCTTTCACTTATAATGATGCTTTGAGATTTGTCTTATACTGCTGCGTCTATCATTCGTTTTCTTATTACGATGACTGCGTAGTATTCTATTGTATGTCTCTACCAGTTTATTCATTCAATGTTACTAGTCGTTTGGATGGTTTCCAGTTTGGAACTATAATGAATGATGCTCAATGAATTTTTCTATTCAAGCTAGCACTGTCATGCATTTTCATTTCTCTTACACAAGCACCTAGCCATGTAATTACTATGTCAGTCTATGTGTATATTTGCTTTTGTAAAAAAAAAAAAAATCAAATAACTGTTTTTCAAAGTGGTGCCACCATTTTGCACTTGCATCAGCAATGTAGTTAGCACTGAAGTATTGATTTTTATGATTTTTCATTTTCTGCTTATAACACAATCATTAGCAGATCAAAGCACAGTCTACCAGAGACAGAGACTCACTTTATATAAAGCATTGCTTAAGAGTTTTAGGCCTGGCTGTTAGATTGAGCTAGATCTATTATTGACTTCAACAATATTATTTCTCAAATTCTAGAAAAGTTACTAGATTTGTCTAGTTAACCCTATTTCCCTCATTTGTAAAGTATAAATAGTAATAGTCCTTCTTCGCTTAGGAAAATTATGAAGATTCAATGAGATATATCACTTAAGCACTTATAACAGAATTGATGCATAACAAATGATGAGTATGAATTACTCTTTTAAGTCTAATGCTCTTCTTTCGAATAGCATTTGATCCAGTAGAGTTTAATTATGAGACCTTTAAGTACTATAAATTTGGCTTCTTTGGTTTGTCTTTTGTCTTAATTTGGAACTATAAAGAACCCCAACTTTCCTCCCAGGACTGGGACTTGTAGCCATCCAAATGTCACTGACTTCTCATGCAAGCTAATGAACAGACCTTAACAGAGACTCCATAGAAACACGGAGAGAATTAAAAAAAAAAAAATGTCACAATGGGGAAAAAACAAGTGACTGATGGCTAAAGAAAACAAAATCTAGACTAGGAACCTATTTAATACAGTGAGGGGTGGAGCGAGCACGACCTCACTTGAGCCTACTGCAGTTGCGCAGAGTCGCATTTCCGTCTCCGCCTCCCTCAATTTTGCAGGGCCGTGTGTCATGGCGACTGGGATGTTAAGTTTGGGCCCTCGCCTCCTTTTGGCTGCAACGGCCATGCGAAGACTCCCGGCTGTCTGGGTTCGTTGGAAATCCGGCTCCCCCAGGGCTGTGGTCACCCCAACTGAGGTGGCAGGAAGGAGTGTGCCAGCACCAACTATACATAGTCAGGAGGACCCGGATCCCGAGGGAGAAAACTTCTATGAGAAGAACCCAAATACTCATGGCTATGACAAGGATCCTGTTGTAGACATCTGGAACATGCGAGTAGTCTTCTTCTTTGGCTTCTCCATCGTCCTGGTCTTTGGTACCACATTTCTAGCTTACCTACCTGACTACAGGATGCAGGAGTGGTCCCATCGTGAAGCTGAGAGGCTTGTGAAATACCGAGAAACCAACGGCCTCCCTGTGATGGAATCCAACTACTTTGACGCCAACAAGATCCAGCTGCCAGAGGTTGAAGACTAACTGATTGCCAAGTATGGTTTAGGTAGCAATAACTTCTCCACTCTCTGCTTCTATTATTTAATTAAAAGGACTGAATTATCTAATTATCTAATTAAAAGGACTGAATGCTTTAAAAAAAGAAGAACCACAGGAAGCTGAAATGGCATTTTGTCATTAAAGAAAATATTTGTAATTATTTGGAATATCCAGAAATTCATTTTAAATTCTTTCTAAACTTCTTGACCTCCATTTGAATAATGTTTGCCTGGCCTCTCTCACAGACTTTATTGTGAACATCAAAGAGAAAAACTAACAGTATAGGGGATGGGAATGTGGCCCCATTAGAGTACTTATGTTACATGTGTTTGATTCCTGGCACTATTAGGTCCCCAAGCACTTCTGGGAGTGATCCCTGAGCACCCAGGTTGATATTGTCCCCAAGCACTCCCAGATTTGGAAAATAAAAAAAAAAATGAACATTCTAAATTGTAAAGACTTACAGAAATATTATCTTCTAAAATTTACATAAGCAATGATTTTTGTTTGAAATGATCAGATAATGGCGTCTTTCTAAAAACTTTTTTTTTCTGGTATTACATACAAAAAATTAACCACTAAGTCTGAGAAAGTTCTAACAAAATGAGATCAAAATCAAAGATGTAAGACATTCATATATTTTTATATTGTACTATTGTTTGACATTATTTATTTATTATTTGAGTTTTGGGGCTAAATGATAATGCTCAAAGTTCTTTCCTAAGCTCTGTGTTTAGGGATGATTCCTGATGGTGCTCAGGAGACCAAATAAATGTAGTGTCTAGAATCAGATTTGGTAAGGAAACATCTTACCCTCTATATTCTCTCTTTGGCCCCAGTTTCATTTTTAAGTATTTTGCATTTGTCATTTCATCTTTCTTTTTTAAAAATTAATATCTTTATTTAAACACTGTGATTACAAATATGATTGTACTTGGGTTTCAGTCATGTAAAGAACACCCCCCTGCACCAGAGCAACATTCCCATCACCAATGTCTCAAATCTCCCTCCTCCCCACCCCACCCCACCTGTACTCGAAACAGGCTTTTTACTTCGCTCATTCATTCACATTGTTAGGATAATTGTCAGTGTATTTATTTCACTAACTGCACTCACCACTCTTTGTGGTGAGCTTCATGTTGTGAGCTGGACCTTTCAGCCCTCCTCTCTTTTGTTTCTGAGAATTATTGCAAAAATATCTTTTATTTTTTCTTAAAATCTATTGATGAGTGAGACTATTCTACATCTATCTCTCTCCCTCTGACTTACTTCACTCAGCATAATAGATTCCATGTACATCCATGTATAGGAAAATGTCATGACTTCATTTCTCCTGTCGGCTGCATAATATTCTATTGTGTACATGTACCACAGTTTTTTTTAGCCATTCATCTGTTGAAGGGCATCTTGGTTGTTTCCAGAGGCTGGCTATTGTAAATAGCGCAACAATGATATAGGTGTGAGGAAGGGGTTTTTGTATTGTATTTTGTGTTCCTAGGATATATCCCTAGGAGTGGTATAGCTGAATCATATGGGAGCTAGACATTTATATTAAGAAGACAAAGTTTCTAATATGGTCTAAGCCAGCTGCATAAATATCCAAATTAATGCACGCACACATACACACTACACACACATCACCTTCACACACACACCCAGAATTCATTCACTCCAGTATATTAGTGGCTACAGAAGTAGGATGTGTCCTTCTGTGTATCCAAACATCTGCTTTCAGTTGCTTACTTCAGTGACACATGAATTTGTATATGTAATTTGAAACCATTTGGAACCCTATTAATTGCAAGAAAAAGGCAGTTTACACAATGGAATTTTTGACAGTACCCAGAAAGTTTCAATAGAAATATAAGGGATTTAACTCTTCATTAAAGCCAGGTGGGGAAACAGAACATGAAATACAAATTGCATTTTAAGCCAGAGAGTTGATGTATATTCAGAATGGAAAAGAATTAATTGTGCTTTCTATAATTTATGAGCACTGCTGGGCAATCAGCTGAAACTGCTAAGTCATGTTCTTTTCTTCAGGCATGGGTCATTTGTATTTGGTCCTACCTGTTTTGAAGAGAAAGTTTAATTGCCTTTATGACCAAAAGAAGAGGAAAAACAAGGAAACAGCCACCCCTCAGACTATTTTTGATGCTGATCTTGGATGTATTTCTTCTTTAAGCTACTATTCTGCTAAACAAACAGAGCACTTATCATTGTTTTTTTAAATGCAGATATAAAAGCTGGAGAGATGTTTCAAAGGGGTGAAGCACATTCTCTGCATGAGGAAGCCCTGAGTTCAATCCCTAGCACTGCACAGTCCTTTAAACATCTTTGTTTTGTTTCTTTAAGTTTTTTTTTATTTAAAGAAAATGCATCAAATAGTTGACATAACTGATCATAGGAGGGACCCAGGCTGCGAGAGGAGCTGGAAGGAGTGGTGCATTGTCGCTCAGTGATGGTGGGTACCACCTTCCAACCATCACTTGTTCTTTCAAAAAGAATAGGTTCTGGAGTTCCCCCCCCCCATTCAATAAAAATATTCAGATGGATTGCTTCCTGATTTCCGGCTTGAGGCATCAGAAGAAGACTCTAGTGAACTTAATTCCAGCAAGGTAGGTTGTCCTCTCCCACAAGGGTGATACCAGATTCCTGCTGTGGGCTTATCAAGGGCCTCTGCATTCCTCCATACATGGCTTCCAGATTTCCTGCATGAGGCTGCAGAGAAAGACACCCCCACCCCCGACCCCCCTGTGAGCTTAATTCCATCAAGGCTCACCAGCAAGGTGAGCAAAGGGTGGTGCTCCACTTCACTTCATGGCCCTGCTCATCTTCTAGCCAATGAACATCATTATGCATAGAAAAAAAAAAACACTCTCTCCCTCTTTCTCTCCCTCTCCTTTTCTCTCTCCTCTTTTCTCCCTCTCTTTCTCTCTCTTTCTCTCCCTCCCTCCCTCCCTTCTTCTCTCCCTCAATCTCCCCCCTCTTTTTCTGTTTTCTCTTTCTTTTCTCTCCTCTATCTCTCTTTTTTTAGTTTTTGGGCCACACAGAACCATGCTCAAGAGTTACTCCTAACTCTGTGCTCAGAAGTTGCTCCTGTCATGCTTCAGGGGCCATATGGGTTGCCAGGAATCAAACCCAGGTCCTCAGGGATCGGCTACATGCAAGGCAAAGACACTGCTGTGCTTTCTCTCTGGCCCCTCTCCTCTCTTTTTTCTCTCTCTTTTTCTTCTCTCCCTTTCTCTCTCCTCTTTCCACTTGCTCTCAAATCAAACAGAAAAAAAATATAACCACACTACAAGCGAGACAATGGTGAAACAATACAGGACAACTCCATGCATAGAGAATGAAGATGACAGCTCTGATGACCCAAGAAAAGCCAATCACCTAGTTAGCCTCTCAGATAAGGAGTTTAGAGAAGAAATATGGAGGATGTTCATAGAACTCAAAGACATAACTGATCATAAAACATTTGTTTCAAGATAAGGGAAGCAAAGTTATTTAAAAAAATAGAAAGAAAATAAAAAGAAAAACTAAAAAATAAAATGGGAGAGATAAAAAAGAAAAAGTTTAATAGCAAGTATATTTGTGAAAATTATTATATCTCCAATAAAGTCATTAATACAATAGAAGAAGGTTTAGTAAGCTTTTTTTAAATATGAGAGATAAAAATATACAATAAAAAGGTGTGTGTGGCAGTTGTTATTGTGTGTTGTTGTTTGCAAAGGCATAGCAAAATATGGAGAAAATAGAAAAGAAAAATCTTTGGCCTAAAAACAAGGAAACCTTACTCATGAAGTATCTTGGCATAAGACTAACTACTGGCTTAGGCATATTAACTTGTCTAACTCCAAAGTCTTTCTCCAAAAGTCTTTGGGAGCAACTGAAGCATTGAATCAGGAGAAGCCCTGAAGGACTATTGGGATATAAAAAATGATTTTAAAATGTGTTCATTAACAAATGTATTTATTCATTCTTTTTTATATGTTTTTAATGTGGACAGTCTGACATTTACAGTGTAACCTAAAATTATTATATGTGACAAAACCTCTGAAATCACATGACTTATTCCAATACAATCTGAAATTGCATGATTCAGAATCATTCATTGAAATAGTTTGGATAGCTCTCAAAACATTATGAATAGAGGGGCTGGAGCAATAGCGCAATGGTAAGGCATTTGCCTTGCAAGTAGCTGACCCAGGATAGACCTGGTTTGATCCCTGGCGTCCCATATGGTCCCCCAAGCCAGGAGTGATTTCTCAGTGCAAGCCAGGAGTAACCCCTGAGTGTCACCAATTGTGGCCTCCAAACAAACAGACAACAACAAAGAAAACCATTAGAGAATATAATTTCTGGGGGCTGGAGAGACAGCATGGAGGTAAGGCATTTGCCTTGCAGGCAGAAGGACGGTGGTTTGAATCCCGGCATCCCATATGGTCCCCCGAGCCTGCCAGGAGTGATTTCTGAGTGTAGAGTCAGGAGTAAACCCTGAATGTTGCTGGGTATGACCCAAAAACCAATATAGATAGATAGATAGATAGATAGATAGATAGATAGATAGATAGATAGATAGATAGTTAGATAGATAGATAGATAATTTCTATATGACCCTACAATCTGTTTCTGGGCATCTACCCCCGAAATACATAATTTTAATACATAATACATCTGCATATGGTCCCCTGCACAACACCAGGAATGATTCCTGTTTGCAGAGCCAGGAATAACCTCTGAACTTTGAGCACCACCAGCTATGTCCCAAAGATCAAAAAAAGAAAGAAAGCAGAAGAAAATCAATGTTGGTTCTGAGTACTTTCTATAACCCCACTTGTCATTAGTAATTAATATATGTTTCAAGATCTTGAAAGATAAAATAATTTATCCTACATTTCTCAGTGAATAAGGAAGGAATAAGTGAATAAGAAAGGAAAGAAGGAAGGAGGGAGGGAGGGAAGGAAGGAAGGAAGGAGGGAGGGAGGGAGGGAGGGAGGGAAGGAAGGAGGGAGGGAAGGAGGGAGGGAAGGAGGGAAGGAAGGAAGGAGGGAGGGAGGGAGGGAAGGAAGGAGGGAGAGAAGGAAGTAAATAGAATTGAAATTCAAGTCCTATTATATGACTACTGTCAAAGATATTTACCTCAAAGAATATCCAATCTAGAAATTGGATATTTTGATCTGTGACCTCAAGGAAGATCATTGTCTCATTTCAATTGTTCTCAAATAAAATCAACTTTATAATTGGGACATGCATTTTGCACATCACAAATTTTCTTAATAATCAATTGTTCTGTAATACCCAAATTTCATATATTTCTTAATTTTATTGACAGTTCCGATCTGAAGTATCTTAGGCCTTAAGCTTTCTAACAGTTTTATATCTAGTATTGATTTTATACACACCTAAAACAAGCATCATTGGCTATTTTCCATTTCAAGTATTCTAAGTTTGGAGGTCCACATTATTTCCTTATCGATACTTATAGAATTGCTTAAAATGTGATACATTGGTCCTTCTTAACTGATAATACTTCATTCCTGAGTCTCCAAACAAGCCTTTTCATTGTAAAGTTGAATAAACAACTTTTAGATGAAGGAAACGATAGAGCCTGACTGCCTTGCCAACCCCCAACACTCACCTCCATGCTTCCCACATGCTTTCCTTGTCCCCAGTCTCTGTTCTATGGATCTGCCCCTAGGATACCTGTGCTTCTGATTCCATCTACTCAAACTGATGACTCACTAGTCTTTGGTTCTTCCTTTCTCTTCAGAATTCATATTGTTAATAAGTCAGATTACTACCTTCCAGATGAGTGCTAAAGGCCCACACTCACCAATGCTCAAGGGCTACTCTCAGATCAAAGTTTGAGAGTTGCTGCCAGGAGTGTTGGGGGCTGAACCTGGGACGGGGGCTAAACCTGGGACTGGTGCTGCAAAGTATGAGCTCAGCCTTTGAGCTCATTCTCCTGCCCCAATCTTTCTGCATTTATTTTATGTTTTATTTTCTTTAATAGAAGACACTTATTTAGTTTGATAATTTTTTCCTGAGCAGACTCAAGCAAAAGATATGGAAGAGCGAGAAAAGGACCCTTCCCATGCAATTGCTAATTCTGTGGATCATAAGTATCTTGAGCTTCAAAAACACCTGCAGTTTCCCCAACCTCACTTAGACTGAAAGACTTAACAGCCATGAGTGCCATGAAATTTTGATTTATATGTGTTCCCTAAGGTGATTCTGTTGCAAATGGTCAGAAATTCCTCGGATGGGATGCCAGTGTCCACCCTTTTTTTCTGGAAAGTTGGAGCTTGATTCAATTCAGAGTTGATATTATCCACTTCTCACTTGAGATAGAAAATCCTACTTGAGTCTCTGAGCAATCTTGAGGACTCTTGGTGTTCTGCAGAGTCTCAAAACTAAAACAAAACTAACAAACATGCACACCCAGTGAATTAAGTAAATGCTTCCTGGAGGAATAGCAGCAAACAGCTGTTCTCTTTCCTCCAGAAGATTCAGAGAAAGGTCTCTTCATAAAGTAGTTGAAAAAGATGATTTGATAAGAGGTCTGTGGGATCTTCAAGAAAACAAACTGAAAACTGTGGTTTTTGTTCTCATTGAGAAATGTTTAACTGTCCACATGTACAATCAGATAATCCCCCAAATGCCTTTCCCCTGGCCTAACTCGACTCAGATAACTGCGTTTGTCTGTGAGAAACCCTCAGAGAAAACATTCAGGCCAAATGATCTCATGCATGGATTCTGCAAAACAATATGTGCATAAGACCAGAATTTCTATCCTCGTCAGCTCTGCACCATTCCCAAATCCAGTCCCAGAAGACTCGAACAACGTGGCTCCTTCAACAAGTCTGAACATCTGAGTCACTTCCTAGGCCTGGATCCAGGACAGCCTGCAGACCCCTGGTCACCAAACAGACCACATAAGTGTTATTTCTAGGAATGGGATCTATTAAAATTATTTTACACTTATCTCACCCATTTTGCTATCTCAAATGTCTTTAAGAAGGGACTCATTACTTTGACCAAAAGAAATGTTTTCTTGTGTATTTGAGGGTGAATGGGAGTTGGGTCACCCCTCTTGGTGATGGGGACTGTTCTGAGTTCTGAGCTCAGATGTAATTCCTGGTAGTGCTCAGGAACCATTCAGTAACGAGTTGACCACAAGTTAGGAATTAATGTCAGCTCCTCTTTTATCTCTCTGCTCCAAGACATGTTTTATTTTTGTTGTTGTTGTTATTTTGGTTTGGGGACCATACCCGAAGGCACTCCTGGTTTACTCTTGGCTTTGTGTTCAGAAATCACTCCTGATAGGTTCAGGGGACCATATGGGATGCCAGGGATTAAACCTGGGTCAGCTGCATACAAAACAAATATGCTACCTGCTGTGCTATCGTTCCAGCCCCAAGACATGTTTCTTTTTCACCTAACTCAATTTTTCTCTCCTATCCTGACAAAGGAGTGTGGAGGTGACTAAGTCTGACAGACCTGCCATGGAGAATTTCCTGCTTCAGCACCTCATGGCACTTCAGTTTGGAGGGAGTTTGTGCAGCTTGAGTACAATCTCTTCTAATATCAAATCAACAAAAAAATTTCACAACTTTTTATTTATTTATTTCCCCTTTGTCCCCCAAACTAAGACAGGCTTTCTGGGTTTAAGAAACAAAACCAGGGACTGGAGAAATAGTAAGTAGGTAGGGCACTTACCTTGCAGGCAGACGAGCTGGGTTCTATTCCCAGCATTCCATATGATGCCCTCAGCATTGCTAAAAAAGTAATTTCTTTCTTTCTTTTCTTTTTTTTTTTTTTGGTTTTTTTTGGGGGGGGCCACACCCGGTAACGCTCAGGGGTTACTCCTGGCTATGTGCTCAGAAGTTGCTCCTGGCTTGGGGGACCATATGGGACACCGGGGGATCGAACCGCGGCGCAGGCAAGGCAGGCACCTTACATTTAGTGCCACCGCCCGGCTCCCTAAAAAAGTAATTTCTACGTGCAGAGCCAAGAGTAATCCCTGAGTAATGCCAGGTGTGCCCCCAGAACAAAGTAAAACCAGCAAAATAAAGAAACGGTGCTTAGGGCTTACTCAGGAATCACTCCTTTCATTTCTCAGGAGACCATCTAGGGTGCCAGGATTGAACCCAGGTTGACTGCATGCAAGGCAAGCCCTCTACCAACTGTACTATCACTCCAGTCTCTGCAGTTGGAAGGATGTGATGATACCTGTCTGGGAGAATCTACTATGATGTTGTCTTTGGACTTGGATCAGACAGATCCAGTATCTTTAAGAAACATCTTTGTGCCACAGAGGACCCCAACCCTTTCTGAACAGACTGGTCAGTGAAGACAGCACACAAAGCCCCCTTTGCCCCTTGGTCCCTTTTCTCCTCATGAGCATACTAAAAATTTGTTCATCCCCCCCATCCCCCTCATTACATTTTTTTTTGGTTGGTTTTGGGGTTACACCTGGAGGTGCTCAGGAGTTACTCCTGGCTCTGCACTCAGAAATTGTTTCTGGCAGGCATGGGTGACCATATGAGATGCTGGGATTCGAACCACTGTTTATCCTGGGTCAGCTGTGTGCAAGGCAAATGCCCTACTGCTGTGCTATCTCTCTGCCCCCCTATGACATTTTTATGTCACTATCTGTATATGTGATATGTACTGTATGTTCTTCAATTGTACATTCCCATTTTGTTTTTCCTTACAATGCATGTGTTTCTTAAAAAAAAAAAAAAAGGCAAGAGAAACCTACTAAACTAGATAGACTTACTGTTTCCCAACTCTACCAGATGCCTGCTTTCTATCTTTGAATCTTGCTTTAATATCCTTCCCTCCTTTTCTTACTTTATTTTTTTGTCATTAAGCTCCTCTGTTAGATTTGGCTGATCCTTTGCTTTTTCAACTATTCCAAAAAGAAGCTCTCTCTACATGGCATGTATGATTCATATAAACATGATTTTATTGAAGAAAAGAGTCAAAATTACTTGATGCTTTGCCTCAGGATAGAAAATGGGGAGTCAGTTTTCATAAAAGTGTCTTACTAGCTGGGTTGGGCTCTCAAAAACAGTTTATATACAATCTGGGGCTTCATAATGATACTCCTGTGCCCTAGTTACCCATGTTTGGTTGGTTTGGGGACCACACCTAATAGTGCTCAGAGCTTAATCCTTGCTCTGTACTCAAGGATGGCTCTTGCCAACGAAGAGGGACCATTTGTGATGTGAGGATCAAACTCGGTCAGTCAGATGCAAGATTGTACTATTTCTCTGGTTCTCCTAACTATCCACAAGTTTTCTGCCCCAAAAAGTCTCCTTTTGTTTTGTTATAATGTCTGAAACCCTGATGCTGGGAGCCTACCAGAGTTAATATAGTTTCTCTTTACAAGGTCAAATAAGAATGAGTTACAAACCTAAAAAGTTCTTTCTATAGCTCATTATTAAAGTGGTCCTATAAAAATCAAGTAATACTATTTTCAAACAATGTTTTTAAATATTTTTGCCTCACCTGCCTTCTATAAGCCCTCATAGTGCAGGGCAATGTTGCCAGTCGTATGGGCGATTTGCATTCTCTGCTGGCCTGGCTGAACGCAGGATCTGTGTGGTGGTCACTGCTGAGTCTCTGCTGGACTGACATATTATTTTTCTTTTATTTCTATTTATTTTCTGGTTTTTTGAGTCACACCCAGTGCTTCCTCATGACTCTGTGCTCACTCCTGGTGAAGCTCAGGGGACCATAAGTGTCGGCAGAGATTGAATCCAAGTTAGTTATATGCAAGTCAAAACTTTACCTGTTGTACTCTCTTTCTCTAGCACCAAATAACAGTTTTTAGAATATCTGTTGAATAAATCCTGTGTCTTTAACAATAAAATGGGATTGGTGATGGTAAAGACGCTTTTCTCAGGGTGCGCATCAGTGTGAGATGCGTTTTTCTGGGTCATGCTACTGTCAGCTATAATGGTCTGTGCAAAGGGATATCATTTAATCCCTGAATGGTTAAAAAGTCCCAACGAGAAGCATGCTAACCTTACCACTGCTTTTCTGTTTACTTTATTCAGGGCCACAACCTTGTGGTGTTTGGGACTTGTTCCTTACAGTCAGGAATCACTCTTAGCAGTGCTCTGGACACCTACATATGCATTACCAGGGATTGAAACACTGTCACATTAAAGGTAAGTTCCTTAGCCCCTGTGCTATTTCCCTGGCTCCAACTTTACCACTCTGAATAATTCCTAGGATGTTTCCTAGTGATTAATTATACAAATTCTTTTTAACAAAGAATTTTGTTCTGACTTTAAAACAAACCCCTTTTCCCCCATTTAAACCCAAAAGGACCTACTTTCCCCCTAGCTGCTGTGTTCCCAGAATCTAACTTTGTACAAAACAAATAATCAGAGACTAAAAGATTAGACTCTAATTCACACAAATCTGTTTGATGATTAGTTTGGTGGGTAAATGCATTAAAGCTAAGACTCTGAAGTGGAAAGAAGTGAGAATTTGCTGATTCCCCATACAGACACAATGGAGTGGGAGACTGAAGGGAATTGTAAAGAAGCCAGTACCTCCTTCTCAGCTACATTGCTGGGTTCTTTGACTCAGAGCAGCTCCCTGCCAAATTCATCTATTGCCAGCTATTTGAATAGGGGTGGGTAGTTGTAGTTCCAGGCTTCTCACCTCAAAAAAGTAAAACCGGGCCCGGAGAGATAGCACAGCAGTGTTTGCCTTGCAAGCAGCCGATTCAGAACCAAAGGTGGTTGGTTCAAATCCCGGTGTCCCATATGGTCCCCTGTGCCTGCCAGGAGCTATTTCTGAGCAGACAGCCAGGAGTAACCCCTGAGCACTGCCGGGTGTGGCCCCCCCCCAAAAAAAAAGTAAAACCATAATACCACTTGTAATATGGGAATGTTCAGGGGCCCTATGACCACCCCAGTAATACTCAATTAAGTGAGGCAGACGGTTCCATGCTCAAGCTCAGTGATATGAGCCCAGTGGTGCTGGGGGGCCACCGGCACTCTACCTGGGGGTACTTAAGAAGCCATATGATGCCCAGGATCAAATTTAAGGGCCTCACACATACAAAGCACACATTCCAGTTCTTTGGGTTCCTGACCGAGAGCTTTGTTAGCCAGATAGTCAACTGTTTGCACAGATAATCATGACCCTGGATGTCATGTTGGGATATGCTTAAGGCTTCTGGAAGATACTGAAGAAAGGAGAGCTGGATTAGGTGCTGAGCCCTGGTCTACCACTGCCCCACATTCTGTGTCATGGTCCATGTTTAGAAAGAGAATTTTGTTTAATTATTAATTCAATAACTGCAATGTGGTAGTATTGAAAAATGATTAGAAAGTGATGGCACCTACATTAAACAAGATGAAAAATATAAACAGAAAAATGAACTATTCATTTCTGGTAACTTATATCTCAGGCAGTATTAGATCAATAGGGGATTTTGTTGGCTATGAGACGGTATTCCCAAGTAATATTCAGGGGTCCTGGGGCCTATGTTTCTGAAGACATTCTGCCAACAGGGCTGGGCAGCCCAATGTGAGGGCCTGAGTATGAGATGTTGGTCAGGCCCTAAAGCATCAGGTCAACTAAGCCATCTGGGTATTGCCCCAGTGCCTCCATGGCCATGTCATCTTTAGTGTGGAGGTCATGTGATACCAGGGTTTGAACTTGAATCCCCAGTACATGCAAAATATTTGTCCCTGACCCCCTGCTAGCTCCCTGGCCCCAACCAGTAGAGACTTTTGTGAAATTTCAAGAGAAAGCTTTGTGAGCTGGCTTAAAGTAGCTTTGTACTTTTGTTTTTATTTTTGTGGTGCTGGGAATTGGACAGAGTGACTTAGGCACAAAAGACATGTACTCTGAGTTATAGGCCCACCCACCAGCTCAAGTTCTTTAAAGACCGATGGTACTTGTAAGAAAGTTTGTGTGTAAACAAAAAAAGTTTGTGTGTGGTGAAAGTTTATGTGGCTTTAGTAGGGAGACAATAAAAGTGTATTGCTTTTATAAAAAAAAAAGAATTAGTGTTGCAAGATTGGGGGCCCAAGTGATAGCACAGTGGTAGGGCATTTGCCTTGCATTCAACTGACCTAGGATGAACCTAGGCTCAATCACCAAGGTCCTATATGGTCGCCAAGCCAGGACAATTTCTGAGTGCATAGCCAGGAGTAACTCCTGAGCATCACCGGGTGTGGCCCAAAAAACAAAACAAACGAACAATAAAGCAAGATTGGAATTAAGGCCACAACATGGTAAGGAAGGAACAGAGGAAATGTTATGACCCAAGTTTATCATTTACTATTCAAGCCACTATCCGGAGAGTGGAGGAAGAAGGATTTTGAAGGACAGAGTTGGTGAGCATGTAACCCAGGCAAAGCTTTCCAAGTCACACTTATAATTGGATTGTACCTAGTTGGGTATAATGTTTCTTCTCCAGGGATGGATGGAAAAACTGGCACTCTCCCACAATGTAAATGCGAAACACCATTTTGTACTTAGAAGATTAGATGTGATGTATCATTCAATTTCAAACTGCCTAAGAACTCTACTCTGTTGTTAGGTTTTTAATCCGTATTTTAGGAGTCGGAGGTTGAGCCACACCTGGATGTATTTGTGGTGGACTCAGGGATCACTCCTAAAGGGGTTCTAGAGACTAAATGTGCTCCTGGGAAAGACTTAACCTAAGTCAGCTACTTACAAGGTAAGTCCTTTACCCACTGTACTATTTCACTGTACTATTACTCTATTTTTCAGATAGTGCTTAAAACCAAAAGTATTATTCTTTTCTTTTTGAAGAAAGTAGAGTGTTCGACCACACCCAGTTCTATTCACAGGGTCACTCCTGGCTATGTTTGTAGTACCTGGGAATAAGCCAGGGCCCAGCATATGCATGACAAGCACCTTAAACTCTACACTATTTCTCCACCCCCAAATCCCTTATTCTTAATTGTGCTTTACTATCCATTGTTTGTTCTTAATTTTTTATTTCTTCTTTTTCCAATAATTTTTTAATATATTTGCTTAATATATTTTGCTTATAAATCAGCTTCCTTTTTTCATTTTGGATATTTCTATTAAAAATAGAAACTTGCAAACAAAAGAAAGAAGATCATCATCTCCTTTTCAATATATTACCTTGCTTGCTTTTTGACACAATGATCACATCATTGTGGCATATTTCAGACTCACCATATCTCAATGCATGACACAAACTTTAAAAGAACTGTAGCTCCAGAGCCATGAGCCATTGGCAAAGTCCAGTAAGTACAAAGTTTAAGTGAGTTTGAATGTCAGCTTATCTCAGATTCCCATTTGTAGTTCATTTAAATGATAAATACACTCCATTTATGCCTCTAATCTTGTACTGCTGAACTCAGGCTCTGCCTGAACATTTCTGGTCCTTTTCCAAGCCTGAACAATTTCCAGTGATTGCTTCCTCAAGCTCCTCATTGTGATCCAAGGTTCTTCTTTACTTGCCAAACTATGTATTATGTGGGGGAGATTGGGTGGTGCTAGTGGTTTTCTTCTTGGCTACTTCCTTGCTTTCATAAATATGTGATACTCTCAGGCAGTCAGTAATCAAACATAACCATTCTTTCTTTAATCAAAGGCTCACAAACTACCTACTATGAGCCAGGCTTAATTCTGGGGATACAGTGTTGACAATCAGAGAAATAGGCCAACAAAGCACCTGCTCTCATGTTACTCACAGTCTTTGTAGTATACAAAAGATAATAGCTTAAGTGTGGCTCTTATAGATCCAATATAGCACTAATCTCAAAGAAGAGGATTGTCTTATTATATAAAAAATCTTCTTACATCATTGGGGGGATTGAACTTGGGGCCACACCCAATAATTCTTAGGACTTACTGTAGGTTCAATGCTCAGGAATCAGTCCTGGCAGTGCTCAGGGGACCACATGCAGTGTATGAGATTTGAACTTGGATAGGCCACATACAAGGCAATTACTTTAATCAAGAGACATTACTTATCAAGTACTAACTGGCTGTAGACACCTATCTAGAAGATATAAATAAAATTAAAAGAAAAATGGGGGGCAGATGTGGCAAGGGTTTTTTTGTTTTGATTTGTTGTTTTGTTTTGTTTTGCATAGACACATTAAACATTGGGGAAATTAGAAAGAAAATTCCCTTGGCATAAGAGATACAGGGTGTCTTACCCATAAATCATACTCTCATAAAACTGACTACAGGCTCCAGGCATGTTAGTTGTCCAACCCCAAGGTCTTTCTTTATGGCCCCAGGAAAAATTCTGCTCAGTTGCAGTTATCATAGTCAATCTTCTGTAATTAGAGATCTTGTTTTTTTTTTTTTTTGCACAGATCCTAGGTCAACATACACTTTCTAAGAGAAACTAATTGCCTTTTTAAAAAAAGTGTTTCAATTTGCCATGGGGACTTGACTTATGCCTCAATTGATCAGATATTAATGGTCCAAACCCGAATTCCAGACCCCAACCTTAGAACTGGCACACTTTCCTGCATCAGCACCAGGAATCAAACTCTCTCCCCACACCAGGAAGTCCTAATGCTGCTCTGGCACTAACTTGCTCCAGGGTATGCTCACAGGACATCCTGACAATGAGGAAACAACAGCAACTTGATCTAAGGGCAGTTTGCCCTACCTTGCCACCTAATGATGCGATAAAAATCAGAAGACACCCCAGCTTTGTCCGAGAATGACAACTGACTGAGCAGAAATTTTTCTGGGACCATAAAGAAAGAACTTTGGGGTTGGACAATTAATATGCCTGGAGTCTATAGTCAGTCTTATGACAGTATGCTTCATGGGTGGAGACACACTGTATCTCTTAGGCCAAGGGAATGTCCTTTATAATTTCCCCCAATGTTTAATGCACCTATGCAAAAAAAAAAATCTTTGCCACATCTGCCCTCCTTTTTTTCTTTTGATTTTATTTATATCTTCTAGATTGTGGCTCCTGCCTTTTTCATAGAAGCTTAGACAATGAATCATTTTGCTCTGCCTAATATTTCTATGTCTTCCTACAAACTGAGAAAAGAAAGAAAAAAAGTGGATGAGACTCAGCGACAAAATGGTCTCAGGTGCACTGAGTTGGAATAAAAAACAATGGTCAGATCCAAATACCCAAGCCAAAATCAATGACAATAGAATCAAGAGACAAACTATCACAAGCTAAAGATAAACCCAAAATGGACCTGTTACATTGGTAGACCAGGGGCTAAGAGTGGAGGTATGGGATGCATGCTGGGAACTATGGTGGAATGAGACCAATACTGGTGGTGGGAATAGCCCTAATTTATTGTCACTATGTGCCTGAAATACAACTGTGAAAGACTTGTAATTCACAATGGTCTCAATAAAATTTTTTTTAAATGTGTTCCCCCATAGACCACAGAACTGACTTAAAAGGCTAGAGTGCATCTTTGTATATAGAAAGGCCCAAGTCAGGTTAGCTCCAAGCACTGCCAAGTATGGTACAAATAGAATCAATTTTTTCCTATATTTATATTCCCTAGCTGTTATTGGTACGGAATTTCTGCAGAATTTAAGAATAATTCCACGCATTCTACTTACTTGAGTGTCTAAGAATCCTTGAAGGATACAACCAGAAATAACCAGTAGGAAGAGCTTGAAAATGAGATTTTTATCATATGCAGTAATGCTACTAAAATTCTTTTGATGAAGATATTGACTGAATTTATATGTTTATGCACTTATTAGGATCTATTATTCTCCAAAGTAGATCTTAGCCTTCATAATCTCTGAAAAGTCCTTCCTCTTTCTTTCTCTTTCTCTTCCTCCTCCCTCTTCTTTCTTTCCCTATTCCCTCCTTCTCTTCCTCCTCCTATTTCTGTCATGCCAGGAATGGATCACAGGACCCACACAAGCAAGGTAAGTGTTCCACAGATAAGCTATATTCCCAGGCCTACTTCTTTTTTTTTTTTTTCCCCTTTGGTTTTTGGGTCACACCTGGCAGCACTCAGTAATTACTCCTAGTTCTGCACTCAGAAATTGCTCCTGGCAGGGTCAGGGGACTATATGAGATGCTGGGATTTGAACCACTATCCTTCTGCATGCCAGGCAAATGCCCTATCTCTATGGCAGGGGTCTTCAAACTACAGCCCAAGGGCCACATATTGTATTTATTCCCATTTTGTTTCTTCACTTCTAAATAAGATATATGCAGTGTGCATAGAAATTTGTTCATAATTTTTGTTTTTACTATAACCTGGCCCTCCAACAGTCTGAAGGACAGTGAACTGGCCCCCTGTTTAAAAAGTTTGAGGACCCCTGCTCTATGCTATCTCTATGGCCCTCAGGCCTACTTCTTTCCTTTTTTTTTCTTTAAAAAAAAATGTTGGACCACATTCACAGGTGTTCAGGGTCACTTGGCACTATGTTATATGCCAAGGATCAGACTTGGTGCATTGCACATGCTAGGCACGTGCAGTATCCCCTGAGCTCCATCTCAGCTTGCGGGGGAGGCTGCCATCTTTCTTGAGGAAGCTTTACCAATGTGGACAATAAGCTTTGTCTCAGACTTTGTGACGACTTCAGTTCTTTGAGAGAAGCTGCTCTGCAAATTAAGAATTCTTATTTTCCTCATAAATTCTCTGTATCCTGGCTGAATTCTTTCCAATCCAGTTGGATGAAAGGTTCTTCATTTCCTCCTTTGTTATGTTTCTTTCATTAATCTTTTCTTCTTTTTAAACTTTTTTACAGGGACTTCTGTGAAAATAAACACCTTTCTTAGGCACTATTGTATCTATAATTACATATTGTATATATAGTGCCTAAGATACAGAGCCACCCACAGAATGGGAGAAACTATTCACTCAATATCCATCAGACAAGGGGCTAATATCCAAAATATACAAGGTGCTGACAGAACTTAATAAGAAAAAAAAAATCTAACCCCATCAAAAAGTGGGGAGAAGAAATGAACAGACACTTTCTCAAAGAAGAAATACAAATGGCCAAAAGACACATAAAAATGCTTTACATCACTAATCATCAGGGAGATGTAAATCAAAACTACAATGAGGTACCATCTCAACCCACAGAGACTGGTACACTTCACAAAGAACAAGAACAATAAGTTCTGGCAGGGATGTGAAGAAAAAGGAGCTCTTATTTACTGCTGGTGGAAATGCCATCTAGTCCAGCCTTTATGGAAAACAGCCTTTATGGAGATTCCTCAAAAAACTGGAAATTGGGGCCGGAGAGATAGCACAGCGGTAAGGCGTTTGCCGTAGACACAGAAGGACTGTGGTGTAAATCCCAGCATCCCATATGGTCCCCGGAGCCTGCCAGGAGCAATTTCTGAGCATAGAGCCAGGAGTAACTCCTGAGCACTGCCGGGTGTGACCCCAAACCAAACCAAACCAAAACAAAACAAAACAAACAAACAAAACAAAACTGGAAATTAAACTCCCATATGACCCAGTTATTCCACTCCTAGGGATATACCCTAGGAACACAAAAATACAATACAAAAATCCCTTCCTCACGCCTATATTTATTGCAGCACTATTACTATAGCCAGATTCTGGAAACAACCAAGATGCCCTTCAACAGATAAATGGCTAAAGGAATTGTGGTACATATACACAATGAAATATTATGCAGCCATCAGGAGAGATGAAGTCATGAAATTTTCCTATATATGGATGTACATGGAATTTATTATGTTAAGTGAAATAAGTCAGAAAGAGAGAGATAGACACAGAACTCATCTATGAGTTTTAAGAAAAATTAAAGACATTACTGTAATAAGGCCCAAAGACAATGGAGTTAAGGGCTGGAAGGCCCAGAAGGACTGGCTCACAATTTGAAGCTAACCTCAGAGAGGTGAACGCTGTTAGGGAAATCAGTACACTAACAACTAGGATGACAATGTTAGAGAATAAGAGTAGACTGCCTGTCGAGAATACAGGCAGGGGTGAGGGAGGAGGGGGCTATTGGTGATAGGAATATTCACTGATGAAGGGGGGTAATCTGTTTATGACTGAAATCCAACTACAAACATGCTTGTAATTATGGTGCTTAAATAAAGATTTATATATTAAAAGAAAACACCTTTCTAACACTTAGCAGACAGTTGTAAGCTATCACAGTCTCAGATTATTTTCATGATTGTCTTAGAAGACAAGATACAAAACAATAAGAATAATCATTGACAGCCATCCTGTCAACCAGCATAGCCTTGAGCAGAATTCAACATATTGCTTTTGCTTCATCTGCAATTTGCAAAGACTAGGACAAATACTTCTGAACACAAGAAAATAGCTTACCTCCTCCAACTGTTACTAAAGAATTCATTCTAGACAAGCCATTTCTTATTGAAAAACTGCATTTCTATCCCTAAGAAATTCTTCCCTCTTCAAAAGCCACCCTTGCCTCCCCCTGTTGAAGTTTAGAATATAAACTGTAAAGCTGCCTTTCAGGGGCCGGAGAGATAGCATGGAGGTAAGGCATTTGCCTTGCATAAGGAAGGTTGATGGTTCAAATCCCGGCATCCAATATGGTCCCCGAGCCTGCCAGAAGTGATTTCTGAGCGTAGAGCCAGGAGTAACCCCTGAGTGCTGCCGGTGTGACCCAAAAAAAAAAAAAAAAAAAAAAAAAAGCTGCCTTTTAGTCACTAATATGCATCAGATAAATCTATTTCTTTCCTCCACTTCTCATTATCAAAGCTCTGTGCTCTTTCCTCTTGGATTTCATTCTTACTTCCCTGTAATGTCTTTCCCCTATGTATACAGTATCATTAATTCTCAACTTTGATCACTTAATTCAATTACTCCTGAAGCAACTAACCTAGGTATCTCATATCTTGGGAGAGAGCTCAACACACACACACACACACACACACACACACACACACACACACACTGCTCCCAGCAGTGATAAGGGGAGATACCAGGAATACATATGGAAGTATTTGGAGGGGACAGAGAATTCAAGGAATTTAGCTCAAACCTTGGGTATGTGTAAAGCATGTTTACCCCTTTGAGCTATCTCTGATCTCAACAACACACGCATATTATTTAAATGTATTGAGACCCAGGACCTTTCCTAATCCTTTAATGCTCAATTCAAATTTCAACTCATCAGGAAAGCTTTGCCAGGGAAGGAATCCCAGCTCTCAATAAGAGCTCACTCAACCTAAACCAGCCTTCCATAGGCCACAGCTCTCTGATAATGAAGCCAAGTTCTCTAACCTTACATTCTTAGTCATAGGCACAGTGCCTTGCCCATCGCAATCTTTGTAAATATTACCAAAAAAGCGTGTTCACATTCTCTAGCCCACTGGGCCCTCTCCCAGGCTTAGAATCATTGTGCATATTGATGAGTTGTGTGAGTTCCAGACCTCTGTATTATTTGATTTCCTTTATCCTGTTACCTAATCTAGTCAGGCACTTTGAAGCTCAAGGTTGTCCTGCACCAGACCAGCAGGGCAGGAAAAAAAAAATCCCCCAAAGAACTTTTGACAAAGAAGCCTGCTGCTTGGCAACTGCCTGGGGAAATGGTAAGAGGGGGACTTTCTCCTCATCTTTCTGATAATAGTTCACTGCAACATCCCCTCCCACCCTAGCTGAGCTAGAAAAGTTCTCCAGCCAGAAATTCCAGGGGAAACATTAAGAAAACTGAAGACATCTACTGACCCAGGGGTTCCTCTTACCTTGATGAGTGAGTTCTGGGGATACTGTGTCTCTGATGCTTCCCCATTCTGCCTCCACTGGGGCCCATTCAGATGCTAGCACTACCCTGAAGCCCTCTTCCACCTAATTTTTTTTTGCTTTAATTGGCCTTATTGGAACTTTTTCTAAAACACTGGCACTGAAGTACAGGCTTTGCCTCCTGGAGCCCTGGTTTGGGTCATTAACACCGGTGGTTGCCCAAGCAATGGGTGCCCAGAGCACCCAAAACAACAGCCTAAAACAACCTAAGTTGTCAATATTTCCTGTGTGCACACATTGAGTACCTCTGGCATTGCTCAGAACTGGACCAATTTAAATGTCAGTGTTTCAGCAACTCTATGAGTAGGTATTCAGGGAAACGAAGTGATGTTTGAGACCAGAGGCATAGTACAGAAGCTGAGGTATATGCCTTGCTTGTGCTCTACCCCAGTTTGTTCTTTGGCACCACATTGATGTGCATAGCCTTAAAGGTCCTCCACCTCAGTGCTGCCATGTTTTGCTCAGGTGATCTCAGCACTGGATCCCCAGACACTTGAAGTGAACCACTGGCCTGGTTGTCAGAGTTTTGCTGGGAGGAGCTCAACCCTGCTTAGGAACCTCAAATGAAATGAAATGAAATTAACTGATTTTGATTTGGGGGTATAACTGGCAGTGTTTGATGGATCCTCCCAGCTGGGTGCTCTGGAAGTAGGTAGTGCCAAGGATCAAGTCTGAGGTGTCATGAAACATGTGTTTCAGCACTTGAGTCATCTCCCTGGCCACAGTTCAGGCCTTGATGAAGAGATGTTCTTAAAAGAGAAGAAAATAAAACCCTGTTCCCCAGATACATAATCAATTACTTTTTGATAAAGGGGCAAGGAATGCAAAATGGAGCAAGAAAAGTCTCTTCAACAAGTGGTGTTGGCACAACTGGTTAGCCACTTACAAAAAAGCGAACTCAGAACCCCAGCTAACACCATGTACGAAGGTAAAATCCACACTGATTAAAACCTTTATATCAGATCTGAAACCATAAGTTATATAGAAAAATACATAGGTAAAAAGCTCTATGACATTGAAACTAAAGGCATCTTCAAAGAGGAAACAGCACTCTCCAAACAAGTGGAAGTAGAGATAAACCGATGGAACTACATTAAGCTGAGAAGCTTCTGCACCTCAAAGAAAATAGTGCCTAGGATACAAAAGCTACCCACAGAATGGAAGAAACTATTCACCCAATACCCATCAGATAAAGGCTAATATCAAAAATATACAAGGTGCTGACAGAACTTAACAAGAAAAATATCTAATCCCATCATAAAATGGGGAGAAGAAATGAACAGACAATTTCTCAAAGAAGAAATACAAATGGCCAAAAGGTACATGAAAAAATGCTCTACTTCATTAATCATCAGGGAGATGCAAATCAAAACAACAATGAGGTACCATCTCAACCCACAGAGACTGGCACACATCACAAAGAACAAGAACAATAAGTGCTGGTGGGGATACTATTGGTGGGAATGCCATCTAGTCCAGCCTTTATGGAAAACAATATGGAGATTCCTCAAAAACTGAAAATTGAGCTCCCATATGATCCAGCTATACCACTCCTAGGAATATATCCTAGGAACACAAAAACACAATATAAAAATGCCTTCCTCACACCTATATTCATTGCAGTGTTATTTACTACAATAGCCAGACTCTAGAAACAACCAAGATGCCCTTCAACAGATGGATGGCTAAAGAGACTATGGTATGTATACACAATGGAATAAATATTATGCAGCCATCAGGATAGATAATGTCATGAAATTTTCCTATACGTGAATGTACATGGAATCTATTATGCTGAATGAAATAAGTTGGAGGGAGAGAGATAGACACAGAATATTGGTTTTAAGAAAAACAAAAGACATTACTTTAATGATTCCCAGAGACAACAGAGATGAGGTCTGGAAGGACTGGCTCTCAATGTGAAACTCACCATATAGAGTGGTGAGTTCAGTTAGAGAGATGACTACACTAACTATCATGACAATATTAATGAGTGATAGAAGTAGAATGCCTGTCTCGAATACAGGCAGGGGCTGTTGAAGGAGGAAAATGTGAGACATTGGTGGTGGGAATGTTGCACTGGTGAAGGGAGTGTTCTTTTTATGACTGAAACCCAACTACAATCATGCTTGTAATCATGGTGCTTAAAAAAAAAAAAAAAAGAATCCCTAAGGAGTTAAATAAGGTACTCATACTGACACCTGAGAGGCTTCCAACCCAAAGCTACCTAGATTTATAGGACTAGAATAATAAAAGTTAGCAAGTACTGCACATGTGTTTTCATTGAGCTATAATAGGTCATGGAGGAGTTGATATACTTGCATGTAGGAATAGGATCATCACCAATGTTAGCCATTGTCTCTCTCCAGTTACTGTGTGTGTGTGTGTTGTGTGTGTGTGTGTGTGTGTGTGTGTGTGTGTGTGTGTGTGTGTGTGATGCAGATCCAGGCATTGTAATTTGTCAAGCAGATTTGCTGTTGATGATCACTACTTTGTATATCCCACTTCTGGACCTTCTTTATCTACTGGCTACAAGTTTGTGCCCTTAACCTCTTCCCAAAACCCCACTCTCATATTTTGAAATGAGGTCTGCACATGTATCTACTCACCACCATCTTATAAAATCAGAACTGATGACAGTTTCTCCCTTTTACTTAATGAAAAAGGAAATTCAAAAAGATTAAATAACCTGCTGAGGTCACATTAGAATGTTCTCAGTGGCCTGTGGTCACCCTGAATGTTTGGTAATGTGCCTTCCAGCCAAAGCAGAAGCATGTTTATTAATTTTGTTTGGGGCCACACCTGGGGGTGCTGGAGTGACTGTGCACTGGAACTCAGCACTCCCATAGACAAAACATCCACACCAGCCCTTTAAACTGTGTGAGACATGTGGTATTATTACAAAATATTAAGATAGTGCTATAAATGCAGCCACCATATTTGTACCATAGACTCACTTTTTTCTTGAACAAGATAAACCAAGCTGGAAAAATCATGAATATACTGTGAAGTAGCAGAAAGCTGGCGATCTTGGGAGGAGAGGGAAGGCCATGCCCCCACACCAAAGCCATACCTGCTGCATTCATCATCCAGAATTACTATTTTGCTGATGGCCCTGCCTCACCACTCCTTTACGATTCCCTTTGGGGACACCATTCTGACCAAACTTTGGGTACAGCAATACTTGGGCTGATAACACCAGGGCTTTTTGGAGGAGTGTGAGAACTCACCCCCGACACCCTCCTTCTTCCAGGTGGCCTGGCAGCTGAGAATATGTCCTACAAAATCCTAGTACCAGTAATAATGCTTTAAATTGCTGTGTCCAGCAATTTGTTTGATACTGACATCCTTATAGGAACACAACAATTAAACAGAATAGACAGCTAACAGCTACTAAACTTTTTGCACTGTATGAATTACTTCATTGGAGATATAATAATAATTTTCACAAATGTGCTTGCTACTGTACTTTTCCTTTTTTCTTACATTTTTTAAAAACTGTCTTCTATTTTTCTTTTTAATTTTTCTTTCTATTCTTTTTTAAATAACTTCTAACTTGTCTAGAAATAAACATATTATGGTCAACTATCTCAACTATGAGGTACATTTTCTTTAAATAAAGTAAAAAAAAAAATTTAAGGTGACTTTTTAAATATTTATTAAAATATTTGGGATCTTTCAGAGATGTCTGAAACCCCAAAAATTCATCAATGGAATCTTCCCTCCGGCTTGATCCTCAGTAAGCACAAAAACAGTCCTTACCTAAAGCCGAGGGGGGTTAAAATCAGAGCAAACAGAATTTCCACTAACATTTGGAAAGGTTTAGGTCATGGCAGCAATATTGAAAAACAAAATTACAAGATTATCTTCAGAACAATCTCAATGGTATAAAAATTCAACAAATCGTGAAATAAGTCGCTTGGATTTTTCTAAATTTTAAGTCAAGAAGAAATCAAGGGGATAAAAGCATTTCACAGAATACAGTTTTTCCTAATTGAGCATAGCTCAATGTTTTGTTTTTTTATTTTGACTTGGCGGTGGCTGAATTGTCCTACGCTATTCAGAGGGCCCACAAACTACCCTAAGGAAACTCAGCCAATCAGGCTGGCAGTTCAGTACCTGAACCCAGAAGTGCCAGATATCACCATTACCCAGTGGTGCTCACTGCTGAGATGACAGGTTGGAATTTGGGGGTTGATACATGCAAAGCATCTTCCCAACTGCTGGACTATATCTTCTTAGCTCCTCACAAGGATTTTTAAAATATATATTATTTTTATTATAATGTAGACTTTTGTTTTCTTTTTACTGAATCACAATGAATTACAAAGTTTTAAAAGTATTTATGACTGAGTTTTATGAATACATTGTTCCAACATCAATCTCTTCAGTGTTCAGTAGCCTCCACCAAAGTCCTTAGCTTCCTCCCTGCCCAGCCTGCCTTGTGGCAGGCACTTTTCCCCTCTATTATCCTATATCCTTGTGTTACTTATGTTATTGTCCCTAACTTACTCGTCCCCAAGTGCAAAGTTTTTTACTGAGACCAGTTCTCCTGCTCTACATTTCTATAGCCATTGGTAATTTGATATTCTCTAATGAAGTTTATTTATATCCCACATATGAGAGAGGTCATTCTGAGTGTGTTCCTCTACCTCTGACAGATGTTATTCAACATGATACTCTCCAGATTCATTCATAGTGCAGCAAATTTCATGACTTTATCCAGTCATCTGGGTATCCATATAGCGTTTGGGGCATTTCCATATTTTGGCTATTGTATACAGAGCTGCAATGAGCATAGTAGTACAGATGTCTTTTCTGTATTGTGCTTTGGGGCCCTTGGAGTGCATTCCCAGGAGTGGAATTGCTGGGTCATATGGAAGCTCATTTTCTAGTTTTTGAAGAATATTCATGTTGTTAGGTTTTGATGTACATAATTAATGCACTTTCACCACCACCAAATTGCCCAAGACTTTCCACTTTGGTCCAGGTTTCACTTCTGTTTGTCCTCTTCCTGCTCTCTCTCCCATTCTCCAGCCTTCCCATTTCTTTTTTTTTTCTTTTTTTTGGTTTTTGGGTCACACTCGACATTGCTCAGGAGTGACTCCTGGCTATCTGCTCAGAAATAGCTCCTGGCAGGCACGGGGGACCATGTGGGACACCGGGATTCAAACCAACCACCTTAGGTCATGGATGGGCTGCTTGCAAGGCAAACACCGCTGTGCTAACTCTCCGGGCCCAGCCTTCCCATTTCTTATAAGCTCAGTTTTATAACCCAAGGACAATATTGGTCATCACTGGATGCTGTTAACTCCCTAGAGTGGTTCTATATGGCACAGCTGAGTAAGATCACCCAACATTTGTCCTTCTTCCTCTCACATTACTCTTTTTTGGGGGGAGTTGGGTTTTGGGGACACACTCGGTAGTGCTCCGGAATTACTGCTGGCTCTGTGCTCAGAAATTGCTCCTTGCAGGCTTGGGGACCATATGCCAGGGATTAAACCTGGGTTTCATGCAAGGCAAATACCCTACTGTTGTACTATCACTTTGGCCACCTCACTTATTTCTCTTAACCCTATGCTCTCTAGTTCCATCCACATTGCAGCAAACTGCAAGGTTTTATCTTTTCTTAGAGTTAAATAGTATTCTACATGTCTACACAAATTTCTGCTTTGAAGGTTGGAGTCAGCCCCAAAATATGCCTTCTGCATCTGGAGCAGGCAGTTGGGGGGGGGGCAGTTAGGAGAACCAGCCCAGGAAAGCCTCTTCACTGACTACAGAGTTGTCATGGAAAGCCCCAAAAGGTTCATGTCCTGGACTTGCTGCCATATCCTCTCTGCATCCTGTTCCCCTTGTAAATTCCTGATACAGAGAAAGGAGCTTAAGTTTTTAGACCAAAAGTGTACCTTATTCCCGGTCATTCAATAGAAAACATTCCTCAAGGCTGAGCAATTTTATGGCTAATTATTAACTTATTACTTTGAATGTCCTCAACATTTTGCATGTCTTCTAGACAGCAAGTATATATGTTATGCGTGTGCCAAGGAAAAAGCCTTATCATCTCTACATCTGATCACCTTCCTCCCTCCCTCCCTTCCTCTCTCCCTCCCTCCCTCTCTCCCTTCCTTCCTTCCCTCCCTTTATTCCCTCCCTCCCCTCCCTCCCCTCCCTCCCTCCTTCCCTCCTTCCCTTCCTTCCTTCCTTCCTTCCTTCCTTCCTTCCTTCCTTCCTTCCTTCCTTCCTTCCTTCCTTCCTTCCTTCCTTCCTTCCTTCTTCCCTCCCTCCCTCCTCCCTCCACATTTGGCTATTCTCAGGGCTTACTCCTGGTTCTGGGCTCAAGGATGACTCCTAGAAGGGAATAGGGGTCTATATGGAATGCCAGAGATTGAACCTATGTCAACCACCCTTATAAAGCAAATGTTTTACCCACTATACTATCTCTCCAGTCCATCTGTTTAACATTTTATTTTTACCTTATTTGAACATGAGAGGAAGAAAGAAGTCCTCAACAGCTGAGAGTCCTCCCTATCCCCCCCCCAACATGGGGAACTCTCCAACCTCCACAGCTTCTGCCCCAGGCCCTTGAGAGCCTGACTTTGTCATTTGCCATCAATAAAATACATTTTGAGACCCAAGAGACAGTGCAAGAATTAAGGCATTTGCTTTACACACTGACTCTGTTCCAATCCCCAATACTGGATATGGTCCCCAGAGCCCCAAGAATGATCCTTGTGGGCCCGGAGAGATAACACAGCGGTGTTGGCCTTGCAAGCAGCCGGTCCAGGACCAAAGGTGGTTGGTTCGAATCCCGGTGTCCCATATGGTCCCCCGTGCCTGCCAGGAGCTATTTCTGAGTAGACAGCCAGGAGTAACTCCTGAGCACCACGGGGGGTGACCCAAAAACCAAAAAAAAAAAAAAAAAGAATGATCCTTGTATGCAACTGGGTTTGTGGTCCATGCCCTCATTAAATAAGTAAAGCACACTAAACTGTGCCCAAAAAAGAAAAGAAAAGAAAAACTGCTTACAATTAAATCATGATCCCAGCAAGAGCTTGGATAAATAATCTGTGAGACAAGAAATGAATATTTGTGTTTTCATTCCATCACTATCTGAAATAGCCAGAGATAATCTTTGGACAACCATAGATGCAATTTGTTCTTTTGAAAAATGCTGTAAAATAATTAACAATAATTTTTATAAAGATTTTGTGAGAGGATTGAAAAATATGACTGTAACTTCATTAAAATTCTATTTTTGCATATAAACAGGCATCAGTAAATGACTTTATTTCATAACATGCCAAGAGTGAGAGAAATAAATATATTTGCTCAAGGTAAGTTCACAAGTTTTCTGCTTAAAGAATACACTGACAGCACTTATAAGTTCTTATATCAAAATGTTAGCAAGTTGTTGGCATTTCTACTTTAGACATTGGCACATTTTCTTTACTTAGGAAGTCATGAGCTTGGAAGGAGTGGAAAATGTTCTGGGCTAAAAGAAATAGAAGCTAAGTTTCTGAACCACTTCCAGCTTCAGACAAAGCCTGAGAAAGATTTCCCAATTTGTTTTCTAAGTTTGAGATCTTTACCCTGAATTTTTATTGAGTTTTTAATAAACATGGTAATTGCCTTTTTTCTTTTGAGAACACTGATAACAAAATGTGTTTCAAGTAATTGGTTATTTTTTTTTAATCTGTCTATCATATTGGCCTTAGTCCTATGCTAAAATGGTTTTTCCCTGTCAGGCTAGAGAAAGTTCAGGTTTCTAAGGGAACTTGGCTTTGGCAGATGGAATCCGTCATTAATGGAACAGAGATAATTTCTGTTACTTTATTTTTAGGATGTGTTTATTGATTTTTTGCATGTTAATTTTGATCCTATCATCAATCGATAAATACATTAAGAGTTGCACTGAAATGTTATTTTGACTCAAGAATCAATAATTCCATTAGGATTTGAGGGCCTTATCTAGTTTACAAAGTTCTGTGGTTTTTCCAAAGTAAAGGTTTCTATAACTGAAAAGAACAAGGTTTTATTAAAACAAACAAACAAAACCAACAACTGGTTATTTAGGTATTGAATGAGTAAATGAGGAAATACCCAATAGAACACTGATGTTGACTACTGGAGCACTTAAATAATAATGATATTTTAGTCAACTAAACCCAGATCAGTTTGTAAAATGAATCTCTCAGTCTCATTCAAAAAAATTTGGATGCTGAAAAGTCCTGAGAGTGTGTTGCCTGAAGGTCATTCATTGACATTTTTCGTTTGGCTGGGAGGCATTCAGTCCACCAGGATTTATCAGCACTATCTAGTCTGGAGTTATTTTGAGTGACTGAAACAGTGTAGCTCCCAATGCCTAAAGGACTAGGCTGGCCTTACCTATCAAGAAGATAGAGCTGGACCAAATTTCACAACCTGGTGATGAAGGGAAAGACTTAATACTGGTCTTTAAAAGGTTACCAGGAAGGAAACTAAGGATGCTTAAACTAACCTGTGACTTATGTCTTCTTTACTCCCTGAGACATCTTCCCCCTTCATCATACCCCCACCAGGATCTGGTTGTCTGTTTCATTTACTGCCTCCTTGGCCAATACAGTCTGTCAACCTTGGGACCAACCTTTGACTTCCTTCTCTGACCACCCACTAGATGCTGCAAATCCATCAGTGCCCAGCTAGATCCTTGGCTCCATTGTTTTGGAAGATGAAGGTCTCTCTTCCTGGTCTGTTCCCATCAAGTCCACCTTATCTCATAGTAGCTAGATAGAGCAATCTTTCTAAAACAAGATCAGTAACTTGTAATGGGCCTAAGTGTGTGTGTGTGTGTGTGTGTGTGTGTGTGTGTGTGTGTGTATGTGTGTAAAACCCAGGACCTTAGTCTTGCAGTTCATGTTCTCCTGGGCGGCATCCCTAGGCTTGTACTTTCTTCTAGAATTGTATTCTTTTCTCTTTTCTTTTTACTCTTCTTTTCTCTTGTCTTTTTTTCTATCATCTCCTCCCTCTCTTCTTCCTTTCTTCCTCCATTCCTCCTTCCATGCCTCCTTCTCTCCCTTCCTTTAAAATAATTAAGTTCTATAATAGTATTGAAATAATTGATTTACAGTTGGAGTGCTGTTACACCAATGTTTCAAGAACCTTCCACTATTGTCCTAT